>NC_081415.1:321485137-322085137 GCF_030272615.1 Cryptomeria japonica
TTCTTAACAAAATGCATCATTTCAACATAAAGTGAATTGCAACTCTTTAAGAGACAGCGTGCACTCATTTGTTTGTATATTAAACAAGAATTAGTATATTTGTTTGCTTATTAAATAGGAATCGGCTTGCACACATAACAAATTGCATCATTTCAATACTAACCACCTTAGTTAGTCGGTCACCATGTTTATCATAGAATCTGGAAACATATCTTTATCCAGTCCACCACCTTGTTGTGTATGCTATATTGCTACTCTAATAATTACAACTAAAATGCATCTCTCAAACCATTATCAAATCGGCTGTCTCATAACCAAGTCAACGTATGTCATATGTTGGGCATAATAAGTCTCTGAAGTTCATAATAACTCTGCATATTGACATCAATGACAACTTTCCAACAATCTACCCCGTTGTCATTGATGAAAACCTCTCAATGATCTTGAATATGCAATGACAATGCTCCCCCTTACTCATCTTCTCCCCCTTTGACATCAATGGCAAAGGTATGATAGTGCAATGAAGAGCTCCCCCTTACGTATTATTTTCCTTCAAAGGGTAGGATATCACCCCTAACTTTTGTCTAAGAAACTCAAAAGTCTCTTTGGTAATAGGCTTTGTAAATATATTTGTCACTTGTTCTTTGGTAGTAACATATTCTATCTTCACTTGTTGTGCAACTTGTTCCCTCAAGAAATGGTATTTGATGGGAATGTGTTTAGTCCTTGAGTGCATCACTGGATTTCTAATAATATTAATGGCACTTGTGTTATCACAAAATATATATATTGGTTGATCATACTCCACTTTGATATCTTTTAACATTTGCCACATCCAAAGAACTTGAGTACAACATGAAGCTGCTGCTATGTATTTTGCTTCAGCAATGGATAGAAAGACTGAAAGTTGTTTCTTACTAAACCATGAAACAAGATTGTTGCCCAAAAAGAATGCACGGCCACTAGTACTCTTTCTATCATCCAAACTACCTGCCCAATCGACATTTGTATATGCTCTTAAGGTGAAGCCTTCACCTCTTGGGTGCCTGTTGACGTGTATTTTATACACGATCATACACAGAATAAAATACCAATAGGCATCTTATCCTCTCTTGAGAAAATAGTCTCTAACTGCTGAAGATCTGCACAAAGGATCAGTTAGGTAGACTCCAAGGTTCTTTTAGTAGGGTCTCTACGTGTGGACAAGCTTTTAGTGGTATGATGTGATTTGCTGTTTCCTCCAAGGGGCCTTACGTATTCCAAAAGTTCAAAGATTTTCTAAACTAAAGATACTTTCAAAAATAGCAAAAGGAGTAGGGTTTAAAAGAGGTCTAATCTAGCCTAATCCTATGAATGACTTAGTATGGACGAGACTTGGCAAGATTCAACCAACTTCAATTTTGCCATAAGATAACAACTCAATTGAAATTAGTGCGATCTTCTAAGGTAGTAAAATGATACTCAATGCATCAAAGATCAAGGACACTACTACGAAAGTACATATCCAAAATACAATAATGATTGAAGATTAAAGGACTCAAAGTTTTCTCCAGTCGACCACACAAGGCGCTCTTACAATCAGCAAGAAGCTAGTGGTTTGGATTACGAATCCTACCAAATATCAAATCTCATACTTAGTCTTTCAACTTAACAAACTACTTTGATTGAGCACGATTCAAGTAGATCAAACAACCATGAAGATAACTCAAGAAATTTGCAACAAAACACCATAACTTCAATATTTTATTGATTTCCAAGTCATCATGTACAACAATTGCTTGAATTTCTCTCTTCAAAACTCAATCTTGCTACAAAATAAAATTGCTTCTAACTCTAATCTCTCTTACATCAACTATTGACTATTACTCTATTCCTCTATTATACTATTTTTTAATGAAATGAAAAATGGGGGTATATATAGCATCCCCAGTTACAATGAAAGGTCCAGATTGAAAGTAAATCAACGGACAAGATCATGACACCTAAACCCTAATTAGGGTTAGTTACAAATGACCTCCCTTTTACTGAACAATATTAAATACATAGCCAAATATTAAATTTGGCACAAAAACCTAGGAGGTATCAACCAATGAGAAATAAGATGTCATGTCATCTGTAACAACCTTTCATCTAGAATCTTATTCCCTTTCCAATTCTCTTTCTTAGCATATGTAATGAATTTTGTCACGATTCCTTCGATTTCTGTGATTGGAATCTCGGGAAGATTCTTCATACTCTCCTCTAAGTGGATAATCTGATCGAATGCATCTAGAAGAGTTGCGTCCCATGAAGGTTCAAGTTCCTTCGTTCTTTCAATCAGGAGCATGGTGGAAAACATCTGATCATACTGCTCATCTGTAACATTTGCGTCCTTGCAAAAGATGATCTTGATTCTATCCTCAAATTCCTGCATATCCACATCTGTCTCGACCTCGATCCTTCTGCCAAGAATGGTACGAAGTACCTCAAATACTTTGTCCTGGATCGGATTGATCACTTCCTCAAGTTGGCCACATCTAACACTGATGTCTTCGAAGAAAACATTCTTCATATGGAGTAAGGTTGACCACTGAAACAAACTGTGAGAATCACCCTCCAAGATCTTCTCCTGCGCTAAAATTCTTCTTGATGTGTGTCTTATAACTTTCAAGACAGGAATGATAACGTCCTTGGTATGGGCAAATGCAGCTACTGTTATCATCAAATTGTGGATTATCTCAAGAACTTGGATAGCCTGATGAATGATCTTCATCATCCTTGTAACAAACTCTATAGCCACTGTGTGAGACCTATCCATCCAATTACTTGTACGTTGGACCATGTTCCTGAATCTTTCTGCTTCATTGATTGATTGAAGTGGCAATGTCTGCACTGCTGATCTAACTGGATCCTGACGTCCCAAAGGTTCATTGATGTGACTGAAATATGTCCTCCATGCACCGACCTCTCTCTCAAGCTTTCTATTTTTCTCCATTTCTTCTCTAAGCTTGTCTTTCAATGCTTCAAATGAATCGGTAGCATCATCTAAAGTCTGCTCTGCTGTGGATGGTCCTAACTCAAAAGTCTGTATATCATATTCCTTTGCTAGGATCTCACCTTCATATTTGTCTGCTGCCGGTGTAGCTATCTGCAGTTTTCTGGATCCAGTCTCATCTCGAATCATCTTGGACATCCTTGTAGCCTTCTTCTTCTCTGTTACTTCATGTGAGCGTCCAACAAGGCTCTCTAAATCAATTGCATTGTCCTCGTCCTCTACTACGATCACCTTGGTTAATCTTTCCTTCAACCAATCTGGGATAATCGATCTGGTTTCTTGAACTTGAATCTCTTTATGCACTATTTCTTCTGGTCTGGGAGGAGATGTCATTTCATTATCTTCTTCTAACTCATAGTCTTGGAGAGATCCATCTGACGAAACATGCTGTGCCTGTCCTTCCTCCTGCCTGTCATTCTGTACCATAGACTCCATGGACTCTTCTACTTGAATTGTTCTATTCTCTGATCTAGAAGAAGTACCTGGTGCCTGATCTTTGTTGGCCCCTTGCTTTTTCTTGGAAGACTCTTTCTTTTCTGACCTTTCTTTTCTCTTTGAACCTCTTGGATGGAGATTGCCCTCACTGGCACATCGAAGGTTACCTTCGCCTGAATTCCTAGGATTAGGATTGCCTTCACTTACACTGGCTCCACCTTCGGCTGATTTCTCTTCCAAAGTGAAAGACATAGCTATGCTTTGTTCTCTCAACTTCTGATGCTGAACGTCTACCCATCTGCGAGTACAAGACAAGACTGGTGCCATCAAAGCATCTAAATCCACGACCTCGGGCTCATTCCAATCCAACCTTATTGTTTTGCTTTCTCTATCATAGGAAGACTGGATATGTCTGCCATTGTCCTGAGCTTGGTCGGCCACTCTGTAAATCCTGCATTTCCTGATGAAATCCAAAGGTAATCTAGAATGCATTTTCCGTTTCACCTCAAGATCATCTAGGAGGTTCATCATAAAATCTTCAATCTGGTACTCATGTCTAAATCTTCTGCCGACTGTCTCCTCTAAATGTCCATGTGGATCAAAGCTATTTCTCCAAGCAAAAGAAGAAAAAGAATACAAGGCTAACTCCTTCTCTGCGTCATCCATGGCTAAAACATTAGGACATACCTCAACTGAATTACCTAAAATAATAGGTACTTGGACTCCATTCTGATGTCTGTGCCTGAATGCCTTTGCATAAGCTGCCAACTGTCTTGTTACTTCAAGTAACACAATTCTGTCTGTCGGATACCTCGGCAACATGTATGGAGGTAAAGGACATCCATGCACTCTAATGTAAGTGAATTTGGGAAACTGAATGAACCAAGCACCGTACCTCTTGATGAATTCCTGGGCATCCTGAGATAATCTGTTGTGAATCCCTCCTTGCAACGTCCTTGTGATGTTCATCGTGAAGGTATCATTAACTAACTTGTAGTTTTTCCCTGGCAGATGATGCAAGTAGGCATAGGAATCACAAGCTCTGACCTCGCCGGGTCCTCCTCCAATCATTCCTCTGTGAGGTAGTCCTGCGTACTCAACACTCCTGATCAAAGCATAGATGACGTATGAACTCATGTGGAAGAACTTAGTAGCCCTGAGTCTCCTCAACTGTACGTCTAAGCAATGGCTAATCATCCTAGCCCAATGTATCGTACCCTTACCCTGAACAATCACCTGGATGAAGTAAAACATCCACTTCTCAAAATAGAAGGCATGAGGTGCTCCTGTAACTCGGTTGAGCATGGTAATCAAATCTCTGTACTCCTCCTGGAAATCAATCCTGTGCGGTGTGTTCGGGATCTTGCTTAGACGGGGACGACTCTTGAGTAGCCAGTTCTTGTTAATTATGCTTAAGCAAGCATCTGGATCATCATCGTACATTGACCTGGCTCCTTCTATGCTCTTGTATATCATGTCCCTGTGCTCTGGAAGATGGAAAGCTTCACTTATAGCTTCCTCTGAAAGGTACGCCAAAGTGTTTCCCTCATTGGACACGATCGTTCTGGATTGTGGATTATAGTGTCGGGCACATTCGATCATCAACTCGTGGCACTGAATAGCTGGAGGAAAACCGGCCGCCTTAATGATGCCACTCTCTTTATTCTTCGGGCGACAGGTGATGGCTTGCCAATGTAGGGGACCTCTCGAAACTTCTTCGTGCTAAAGTTCCCCAAGTTTGTATCTCCAATGTTGCTCCACTTCGACACGATCTTGGTCTCCACTTCTTCGGTCTTCTGATCTTCTTTCATGAGAGCTGAGCGACTGGTGGATGCTCCCGCCTTCAGGGTCGCCATACCTACACAACATTTCATAATGAGAAGCTAGATTTTGCAATAAATAACATAGATTAGAGGATATTTTAGGAAACTTCATGATAAGTCTTTGAGTTATCATTTCCTAAAATAAAATGATTGAGCTAGGAATTCAAAATTCAAAATTTCAAAACTTAAAATATGACGATGAATAAATAAAGCAATAAAAATCAAATCGCCATACCTCAACAGAGAGCTAACTCTAGAATGCAAAAAGACAAAATTCGCCTAGGCCAAATTGAGGTATGAATGATCTTTAACGTTATCTCCTCAAGAAATCAATTTCGCCACCTTTGTCTTCAATGTGATCTTCAAGTTCACTTTTAACGTGGTCTTCAAATCTTAGCAAATTCGCTCAAATGAAGAGCTATCGCACCACCTTTGATTACTAACGCCACCTTGGATAAATGGAAATTCGCACCACCTCAAACACACTTCGCACTTTCCTTCGTCTTCCTCAATTCGCATGTAGAAAGGTAAAATAATGATGTAGAAATGATAGTTTTTACCCCCCCTTATATAGCGCTCACATCACAATTCACCCTCAAGGCCGACTTGATAAAATAAAGCAATTTCAAACGATTTTTAAATAAAATAACAAGGCCGACTTACATGCATGAGCGTTCTTATTCGACTTTTAATTATTTAATTCATTAATTAATTAAATGCCTTTTATTTTAATTAATAAATTTCGATTTTTAAATCAAGGCAAAATAATTAATTAATGCAAAACGCCATATTAAATGCCAATTAAATAGGACTTTAAATTTTATCGAATTTTGGCATTAAAAAAAAAGGTTTATTTGGCGCCAAAAATTTGAAAATGAAGTGGACGTACCTCATCGCCCTGGTCCCTTGGAGAGGGACAGGAGCGATTCACCATTTTTGTCATGATTCTTGCGTTTTCAACGTTCAACTCCTTCATTTCCACGTTCCAAATCGATCATCTTGTTGGGTTCTTCGAATTAGATTGCCTTGCATGTGCGCATGAGTGTCTTTAGATGTATCATCGCCCTTGTCCCTTGGAGAGGGACAGGAGCGATCTCCATGTTTTCACGTTCATCTTGCATCTTTGATCTTCGAACTTCTATTGCTAGGCGAATAACATCATTGCTAGTCCATTCCACGCACGTCCCACTTGCTTTTGCAAGGTACCTTTGATGTTATAAGGATCATCGCCCTTGTCCCTTGGAGAGGGACAGGAGCGATCCATGTTTTTTCTCCGTTTTGAGCTCAAGTTGGTAACGTTTAACCTTGGTTCATCGTTTATTGCCTTCGAAATAGCGTCCTTTACCTCGTCCATCCTCGCCTTGCCTTGACTTTGAAGGAGTATGAGTGTTTTTGATGAAATCGCTTTGGTCCTTGTCCAAAGGACAGGAGCAATATGGACTCCTTAGCTTGATTGATAACGTTTGGACGTTCAAAACTCTTGCATGTCATCCTCAAAAGACGTCTTGAACCCTTTACAACCTTGTGAAGCCTTGACTCAACGTAATTCTTGCATGAATTGATCAATATACTTAACATCGCTCTGGTCCCTTCCTGAGGGACAGGAGCGAAATTCATCATTGTGAGCTTGTTCTTGTTTATTTCAACTTACAATTATCTTCAACGCGTGTAATGACGTCCTTTCGATCCTTGGGGTAGCTTGATATTTGCTTGTCTCTTGAAATCTATACCTTAATGGAAATATCGCTCTGGTCCCTTCCCATGGGACAGGAGCGATCTGGGGTCTTAGAGCGCAAATCCTTCCAACGTGACGACCTTGATGCTTGTGTTTGATTAAAAATGTCTTAAGACGTTCCTGCCGCCTTGTTCCTTGTCTTGGATCGGTCTTAAACTTGAGGGAAAGGCAACATACTCACTGTATCGCCCTGGTCCCTTGGAGAGGGACAGGAGCGAACTTGCTCTTGTGGTCTTCATTTCACTTTGCTAGCTTCCAAATTTATATTCAACGGGTTCGTAATGCGTCCTTCCATTCATTCATGCCTTGGGATCGATTGAAACTTGGCAAGAAAATCATGTATAACAAAAAATCACTCTGGTCCCTTCCTGAGGGACAGGAGCGAACTAGGCATTTTGGGACCCTTGTTGACATTTTAAAATATTCAATTTATATTCACTGAGTTCATTTCACCGTCTTCCTTGCCACCAAACATGAACTTGTCTTGATCTTGGCCTGGATTTTACCCTATGAAGAATATCGCTCTGGTCCCTGGGAGAGGGACGGGAGCTATAATGTATTTCGCCCTGGTCCCTTCCTGAGGGACAGGAGCGATTTTAGCATTCTGGACCATTTTCCTTCATATTTGCACTTCAAATTATATTCATTTGATAAAACATCTTCCCTTGGACCTCTTCAAATCATCAAGTTGTTGAAATCCTGCAAGGACAAAGCAAAATTGGATTTGTAGCTCCGGTCCTTCACTGAGGGACAGGAGCGATTTTTCTCCTGGAGGCATTTCTGTGCTTATGAAAATCTTCAATTTATATTCAATGGAAAGATCTCGCCTTTCTCCATTACTTCCAACTCGAAATTCATCTTGACTCTGCAGGGACAGTAAGATATTTGAAAACGAGCTCTCGTCCTTCACAGAGGGACAGGAGCGATTTTGCTCCTACAGGCCAAAATAACATGATTTTACACATTTTAACACTTCACAAGGCGACAACAAGTCATTTCCAATGCCTAGGATCAAAATCAAAAAAGGTCAAAATTTGGTCAAAAATATTCAATCGGACAAAAATTCACATTTCATCTCCAACACTTAGACAAATTTAAGCTTTGCATCAACATTCCAATTGAAAATTAGACCATTCTGGCGAATTCATTGCATTCAAAATTAGCATCCTTCGAAAAGGAAGCTCAAAAGCCCTCAAGACGACTGGATTCTGGCCTGAAAAGACAGAAATAAAAACCCTAAGGGTTGACCCTAAATCCAGACAACTGACTGACTAACAAAATCCTAAAAACGAAGGCGAAAAACGAGGGAAAAACGAGCAAAAAGAGGGGGTCCCCATTTGCGATGGGGCGATGTGTGAAATGGTCACAACAGTGCCATAAGCCAAAATCCAAGGTTCCTTTCAAGTATTTGAAGATTCTCTTCATTGCTTGTACATGTGTCTCCTTAAGAGCTGCTTGAAACCTTGCTACCACACCAACTACTTGCATAATATCTGATCTTGAGGCTGTACTATAAAGCAAACTTCCTATCATAGATCTATATAGAGTTTGGTTGGCTTCAAGAGATTCGTCATCTTTACTTAACTTACACCTTGTGACCATTGGTGTACTTGCATTCCTCCATCCTAGACCTTTTTAACATCTCTTTAGCATACTTGGTTTGTGAAATAAAGATTCCATTGCTAAATTGAGAGACTTGTAATCCTAGAATGAAAGAGAGTTTACCCAACAAGGAAATTTCAAACTCATTTTGCATCTTTTGAGCAAAATCTTAACACTTCCTATCTTTGTTGCCTTCAAAGATGATATAGTTGACATGTAATACAAAAATCAATCGATAGTCATCTTCAACTTTGAGGTAAAGATTTTTGTCTACTACACATCTCTTGAATCCTTGATCTTGCAAGTATTTATCAAATCTAGAATACCAAGCTCTAAGAGTTTGCTTCAATCCATAAAGGGCCTTCTTGAGTTTGCACACATAATATTTGTTTTCTAACAAGATGAATCCTTCAGCTTGTTCTATGTAGACTTCCTCTTCTCGATGTCCATTCAAAAATGTTGATTTGACATCCATTTGATAAATTTTGAAGTTTCTGTGACGAGAAAATGCTGGAAACATTCTTATGGCCTCTAGTTGTGCGACTAGGGAAAATGTTTCTTCAAAGTCAACCCCTTCTACTTGTGCATAGCCTTTACATACCAATCTTGCTTTATTCTTCACCACTTGACCATCTTCATTTAGCTGATTTTTTAAAACCCACTTGGTACCAATTACATTTTTATCCTTGGGTCTTGGGACAAGTTCCCAAGTTTCATTTTTCTCTATTTCATTCAACTCTTCTTCCATGGCACTTACCCAATGTGTGTCTTTGCTAGCTTCTCAAATCTTTGGATTTGATTTTAGAAAGTAGAGACATATGTCATGGTGTGGTGGCCAATCTTCTTCTTGTCTGAATTTCTATATCCATGTCACTAATAACTAAATCGTCTAAATGGTTTCTTGAACAAAACTTGAAGTTATTTTGGATGCCTTTGTTGGTGTTGTAGACTTTTCATTCTCAACTTCTTTCTCTTCCTCTTCTTTGCAACATTCATCCCCTTCATGATCAACTTCTCGAGTTATTTTTTTATGATGTATGTTATCATTTATATGAACATTTCTTCTTTAAATCATCTCATGTAACATTGTAGACCCTAAAAGCTTTGCTTCTTGAGGAATAACCAAGAAACATTCCTTCATCAGCTCTAGTATCAAAATTCCCTAAGTTTCCTTCATCTCTCCTTATGTAGCAAATGCTACCAAATATTTGGAAATACTTAACCATGGCAAACCTACCTTTCTAAAGTGCATATGGAGTCTTGCCATGATTAACTATGAGTGCTCAATTTAAGATATAAACTGTTGTATGTACTGCTTCTCTCCAAAATGAATTTGATAATTTGGACTCATTGCATAGTCCTTGACATTTCTTGAACCATCATATTTATCCTTTCCACAACTCCATTTTGTTGTGGTGTTCTAGCAGCTGAAAAGTGCCTTCTAATCCCATGTCTTTCACAAAACTCCTCAAATTCTTTTGAGGTAAATTTACCTCCTCTATCTGATCTTAGGCATTTAATTTTTTATCCAATCTCATTTCTTTGGTTCAAACTAATAATTTAGTGTTAGATTGTTGATCTTATGTCAAAGTGATCCCAAATATGAAGTTACTGAATATTGTCACTCAACTAAACTTTCCAACTTCTGCAAAGGTTAATCATATTGATCAGCAAGATCCAAAGAAACACATTAAACATCACTACGAACACCCTTCCTGTTGTGAACATTATTACATCAGACTACAGGAGTCTAATGTTTATATTCATGATTTTCAACAAAATATGTAGATTTTTAATCGAACTTGTAAAAGACAATCTTAGAGTTCATACCAACAATACTCAAGCAAATGCAATTCAAGAGTTTGCTGACAAAGATACTCAATATCTATTAAGATTGGCATGGCATGGATCGTGCTTGACTCTATCCAAGTTATATTGGTGAACATATTCTCATGGTGCTTCCAAGTCAAAGCTTTTCCAACATGGGAGAGCATGTTATAGCAGTGTTCCACGGGGACGCATCTACAACCCCCCCAGGCCCACGTCCCCCCGTCCCTGAAACCAGCCCCCGAAACTTGGGCCTTTGTCCCCCAGTCCCTAAAGCCCATCCCCAATGGCCATGGAACATTGTGTTATAGTATACATAAGCCAGATTAGTCACTACTATGAGATGAGGCCTATCTCCTTAATAGGACACGTCCTATCAAGCATGCCCCTCGATGCACATATAAATAAGTCATTACCCATTCATTCTCTCTCGCATACATGATTATATATTATATTTTATGTATCAACATGTAATTAATAATTATATTCTACATTTACCATGTGTAGCTAGTACGTATACTATATGTATGCAAATAGATTATGAGATTTCTTATATCAGCTCATCTCAGTTTTTAGTTAGAGATTGTTGCACTTCTGATGCTAAAAGTCAGATCTGAATGTCAGGACTTGCACTTTAATCCTGGGAAAAGTTAAAAGAGTGCAAATTATTGATTTTATTCATCTTATCCGATTGCTCTTGTCCTCTGGAAACTTTGTGCCTCTTTCTGATATATATTGAAGCTTCCTAGATACAGTTCATTTTAAGTGAGTACATATGCTAATCTCACTTTTTAGTTAGAGCTTCTAGTGGTCCTGAAGCTAACTAGATACATTCTGTATTTATTAAGTATATCAGTTCATCTCGAATTTTTAGTAAGAGAATGTTGCAGCTCTGATACTAAAAATCAGACCTGAACTTTTAATCCTCCCAAATTTGTACGTATGTACTTATTACTACAATATAAAAAGCAGTGCATATGGGGTTAGTTTTTGACATAGGTATTGAGATTTTCAAATGCATGGTTTTTCCTTATATTAACAAAAATGAATCATTAAATGATAATACGTGCAAAAAAAATTGTTCCTTTTTGCTGAAATTTATGTGCCATTACCAAAATTTCAGTTGTGAATCAATTCTTACTTGTTGGTCCTCCTATGTTTACAACAAGCAATGGCTTTGGAAGTGGTGCCAAATAATCATGCCACTCTGCAGCAGCTTTTCGCAATGTTGTGAAATCAGCATGATGTAAAGCTCCAACTGTAAGGACCTATAATAATAAATTTTGAAAATCTAATCACCCCATGAACCCATAAATCCAGTGCATATTGAATAAAGGCTCGAAAAATACTGCATATAACCCAGATGTTTGTAATTAGTTCCAAATTTCAAAATGCATACCACATGTCTGTCTGGAGGCTCTCTTGGAGTTATCCAATTTCGAAGAAAACGAGGAACTTGCTCTTGTCCAGAAGGAGTCAAAGCATAAAAATCATGGTGAGGGGTCACCACTAAATCAAAACGATTGAGCTTGTACCTTGGGTGCTGTATCTGATAATAACATGCAACAAAGCCGTCAGCACTAGCGTACATATCTATAAACCAAGATACAAATTTACAAGTAATTCTTGAGAAAATAAACACATACACACATGTATCTATTTATGCACACATACATACATATACACATACGTATATGTATGTATTTTTGTATATATCTGCATATATGCATACACACATACACATACATACATCTATATGTGAGTACGTGTATGTATGCATGTATGCAGATATTAAAGGTAAAAGGTACTTCATGATACCATCAAAATGTTACAAACAGCTAGCTGTTTCATCAAATTTCTTCCTTAAGAGACACATGTGTTTTTAGCTCTAATACCATAGACTATCAAAATGAGGGACAGTTTTAACCAAACAAAACAGAAAGTACTTTGTCAGCCACACAAGTTTTCCCAATTTGTCTTCTCCTTGTTCTTTCCCAGCTGCACACCCACCCTGCCACTTATTGAGAATCTATTAATTATTTTCTGTATGCCTATCACTATGCTCTTGAGCAATCATAACCTTGAGGCTACTGAATTTTAAAAGGTCATTTTCCTTCGAAAGGTTGATGCATGACTGGTATCACTCTGGATTGACTTGGCTTATACCAAAGTTTGCTAGCATAGCTACATCCAACTAGAAGATTTATAATGTTTCCTCTTGTTATCCACATGAGATGCGGTAAGATGGCCCAAAAGAGCCTTTTTTCTTAAGATGTTTTATTTAAGGATCCAGTCACTAGCCGCCAACTAATCGAACACTTCAATTTTGGGCATGCAATTAGCTTGATATATGATTCTCCATCTTTCTTCTGTGTTACGGTTTTGACCTTGTATGAGTTGTATGCTTCTTTTATAATATATTTTCTAATCTTGGCTCTGTCCCATATTATTTTATCCTGGCCTCTTCTTTTGGAAATTTTGGAAGTGTGAAAGATTTATTGGAGCCCATCTTCTCTCACAAATTCTGAATAGCTCATTTTATACCTTAGAACTAAATCTGTCTATAACAATTTCTTCAATCTAGCTAAGTTTCTGTTCATCACCCCCTGGAAGTCATGAACTAGTCCAGAATGGACTTCTCCACTTCTTATAGACTATATGATATATTCTGCAATAATTATTCTACATGGAAAAAAGACATCCAAAGTGATGAACCCTTTAAATTGTTTCACTATTTCAATATCCTTCTTGGCTTCATAATAATGTATTTGCAGGAAAGGACTCTACTCCATAGCCCATTCTTCTCCTTCAATATCCTCAAAACCATAGTAGTATCCATTTACACAGCATTGGCATGATGTTATAATAGTGAAAATAGAAATTCAACTACTTGGGTTTAAAGTGGGAAAAACTTGGCAAAAACTCAAGAACTAATTAATAATGTACTAGTTGTAATAACTAATAACAGAGAATCAAAATGAAGAGCGATAGGAAGAGCGAAAGGCAGAGCGAAGGACAGAGGTGCGAGAAGCAGAGGAGCGCAAAAGATGGGCAGTATGGAACTGATGCGGACACAAGAGTGCGAAGACCCGTGAAATGGAGAATACTGGAAGTAGATTGGAACAATTCCGGAACCCCTTGCGAGGAGCATTTGGAAGGAGCAGCAGAAAACAGTGGAGATAGTATAATTCATCGCCCTTTCACAGAAAGGAGAAGCCATCCAGCGGCATCGAAATTGACCTATCCAAAGATATTGAAAATGAAAATCTGATCTTTGAGAGTCATGCGATCATCGCAAAAATTGTGGGACCAAAATTACCAAGAAAGGATATTGATTCCTAGACCGAGGAAAATTGGGGGAAGAACATAATGATTAAATTTCTGCCCAAAGGCTTCTTTGTAGCAGTTTTCCCCGAAGAAAAAGAACGAAATCACGTTTTGTATCTCAAAAACTGGTTTTTGAACAGTCACCCAGTGTATATGCAGCCCTGGTCTCCGAATTTCGATCCCACACAACTGGCTGTATATGATAAACCTGTATGGATTCGACTATACAACTTACCAATTGAATATTGGAGCGAGACAAGCCTGGAAAAGATTGGAAGAACCCTCAGAACTCTACTGGAAAGTGATGAAGACATAATAGAGGGTAACTTACATACCTATGCCAGACTCAAAATCGCTGCCGTAAAGACAATTCCCACTTCGGTGATACTACTTTCAGCGAATGGCGAATGGAAACAGCAGATTGAAGTGGAAAAAGAAATTAGGGCTTGCTCGAGATGTGGTAGTTTATTTCATAATTCAGACAAATGCAGATTATTTGTAAGAAAGGCCTTCAGCCGCCCTCCCAAAAAATAGAAACAAGTATGGAAGGAAAAAGAGAAAAAAATGGCATCGGAAATTCTGCTCTTAGAGGGACCTAAAATTACCAATCATGAAATGAAACAAGATGCGAGCATGTTGAAATCGGCGCAAGACATCCCAGTGGATATGAACAACGATATACAAATATATCCAATTGAAACCCCCCCTGTTGAGGTCGCACTTCAGGAACCTGAATCAAAAGTATCGGAGTCGGACAATAATGAAGATGAGTTGAATTTGGTAGATCCTAGATGCATCAGTCAATTGGCCAATACCATCCTGGGGGGGTGCGAAATGCACAAGAGGGAGGAGAAGCCATAAGACAGTGAGGGAGCATAGGGCAAATGAGAAGGGTATTGTAAGTATGTTAATAAAATTTGAATCTCTCCAAGGGAGGAAAGGCCTCCCTAAGGGGTCAATGAGGATTATCTCTTGGAATGTCAGGGGCCTATCGGCCCCTGACAAAAAACGCTTGGTCAAGAGAACTTGGCCAAGATTGATGCAGAAATATTCATTCTACAAGAAACAAAGCTAAGTAAGGATAAGGCGATTGAGTTCATCAAGTACTGTTTCAAGTGGGAAGGCATTTTTCAGGATGCCAGAGGTGCGGCTGGGGGTTTGGAAATATTGTGGAACCCTTCCAAAATTGATGTACATCCTATTGCTTCATTTGACCACTGGATGGCCTGCACCATTGTCTGTAAACAAACAGACCTATCCTACCCGCTATTCAATATCTATGGACCTATCAGGACTGAGGAAAAATTGAAAGTCTGGAATGAAATTACTAATCAAATTAAGGCGTTAGAAATGGATAGGGTCATAGCTGCTGGAGATTTCAACGCCCTTTTGGACATTGATGAGAAGGTGGGAGGTCTCCGAAAACCTTCGAAAGTGATGGAGGATTTTAGAGATTTTGTAGCAAATTGCAAACTGATCGATATTATTCCTAAGAATGGTAAATTCACATGTACTAATTGGAGGCTAAACTTTGCCAATATATCTGAAAGACTAGACCGGTTTCTGGTGGGTGAGTGGTGGATTAGTTGCAATTATTCCTTGGAAACTGAAATTATCCCCCAAATTGGTTCGGATCATCTGCCAATATCCCTATCCATTGCCCAGGACATTCGCAGCAAGAAGAATCTCTTCAAAGTATTGAGCATGTGGTGGCGGGATGAGCGGTTCCTTGACAATCTGAAAGAATGGTGGAACGAAGGTAATATCTACTCTGGGTCTCCTAGTTTTAAATTTGTTAAAAGAATCCAGTTCCTGGAGAACAAAATTAAAGATTGGAGCAAAATGTCATTCAAAAATGTATTTGTGGAGAAAAGTAGAATTGAGGATGAGCTAGAAGAAATTGGAAATCGGGTAATGCAATTCAGAATGACCAATGTTGAATTTGAATTGGAGAAAAAACTTAAAACTCAATATATGGAAATTTTAAAGCCGGAGGAACTATATTGGAAAGATAAGGCTAGGGAACTATGGATTGCTGAGGGCGATCTCAATACTAAATTCTTTCACGCTTCTTCCAAGGCCAGAAGGATCAACAACAAAATATGTTCAATCAAAGATGAGAATGGGATTTTGAAAACAGAGGCCAATGACATTGAGCTAATTGCTCTCAGGTATTACATGGACATATTAGGGGGTGCTGAGCAGGAGTCGGGTTCAATACTATTGATTGAGGAAGTCATTAATCCTCAGATTTCTAGCTCTGATTGTGATATGTTACTGGCTCCTTATTCTTTGGAAGAAATTAAACATACCACATTTTCTTTGCATCCCCAAAAGGCACCCGGACCAAATAGCATAACGGCAGAGCTTTTTCAAAAATGTTGGGATTTCATGGGGAAGGATATTTGGAACGTGGTTGAGGAATTCCAGAAAAAGCATAAATTTGTGAAAGAGATCAACCACACTATTATCACACTTATTCCCAAAAAACAGATCTGTGAATCCATGTCCGAGTTCCGCCCAATATCATTATGCAACACTATCTACAAAATAATATCCAAGGCCATGGCTGAAAGATTGAAAAAACTGCTACCAAAACTTGTGTCTGAGAATCAGAATGGGTTCACTCCGGGCCGAGAAATCGCGGATAGTATCATT
The DNA here is from genome assembly GCF_030272615.1 of Cryptomeria japonica. NCBI lineage: Eukaryota > Viridiplantae > Streptophyta > Pinopsida > Cupressales > Cupressaceae > Cryptomeria > Cryptomeria japonica. The sequence continues at coordinate 321,501,579 of NC_081415.1, forward strand.
CTCGTATCCGAAGTCATACACTCACTCCATAAAGATAAATTGAAAGGTATGATTATCAAACTCGATGTCACCAAAGCATATGATAAAGTGATATGGAATTTCCTTATACGAGTCCTTGATAGATTTGGGTTCCCAGCTAGTTGGCTTGAATGTATAAAGTTTTGTATTAGCACTGTGAGCTTTTCCATTCTTGTCAATGGCAATCTGAATGGGTTTTTTGGTGCCACAAAAGGTCTGTGACAAGGTGATCCATTATCTCCTTCACTCTTCGTTCTTATGGCGGAAGTCTTGGGGAGATTAATCAGAAAAAGACATAGTGAAGGCATTTGGTGCGGAATCAAAGTTCATGAGCAATTTGAGGCCATTACGCACTCCCATTTTGCAGATGATACAATAGTGTTTGGAGAAGCATCCATTCGGGAAGCAATTGGTATCAAAAACACACTGGAGGAATATACAATGGCATCAAGACAAGTTACGAACAAAGAAAAGTCCCAATTACTGTTCTTCAATACTTCCAAGATGGCTCAGATGAGAATTGCACAACATCTGAACATAAAAATTGCTGAGCTCCCGATCAAATATCTGGGGATTCAGATTGACAAAGGTTGCAGACAATCCCAAGTTTGGAATGATGTTATAAATGCATGTCAGGTAAAATCAGAAAATTGGAAGAATAGGTGGCTGTCCCAGGCGGGTAGAATCACCATGATTAAATCAGTTCTATCCGCCATCCCTATATACACTATGTCATGCTTCAAAATGCCGATCGCTGCCGGAAAAAATCTGAACAATCTACTCAAAAAATTTGTTTGGGACAGAGCCAAAGATAATAGGAAAATACCACTAATTAACTGGGACACATTGTGCATGATTAAGGAAGCTGGGGGAGCTGGATTAAGAAAAATGGAACTTCAAAACTCTTCCCTTGGAGCTAAACTATCATGGAAAATGTGCAAAGATCCTCAGAAACTCTAGGTTAGATTGTTTCAAAAGAAATACCTGGACTCGGACGACCCAAACCGGATTCTCACAGTGGCCAACTCGAGACGGGGCTCTACCACATGGAACTTCCTATGGGATAGCAGACACATTATCACTGAACACATTTCTTGGCAGATTGGGAATGGCAGATCCGCATTATTCTGGAGAGACTCATGGAATGGGTTTCCCTCTCTCTATGAAACATTTGAAGATAAAGAGTGGATTAATCTAGTCGAGGATAGTATTGGGCGACATGTATGCAACTATATGGAAAATCATGAAGACACAAGTAGTCTAAGAAATTGGAAAAGAATAAATATTGGTAATCCAGCACTATGTGCAAAACTTTGGGAAGCATTAAAAGATAGGAAAGTACCAGCCTCCTGTGAAGATGATAACATAATCTGGTGCGCCTCAAAGTCCGGGGAGTACAGTATCAAACTGGGATATGAAATACGACATAGGGGTACTTGTGATGCGTGGCCTCACAAACTTTGCTGGAGTAAAATAATACTGCCAAAAGCAGGGGCATTTCTGTGGATTGCACTACACGATAGAATCCTTACTAGTGATAGACTCAAAACTATAGGCATCTCGGGTCCCAATCGATGTGTGATGTGTTGTGCAGACGAAGAGACAGCCAACCATTTCCTATTCAAGTGTCCAGTGGCTGAAATTTGTTGGAACTGGTTCCTCGCCCAGATAAATTGGTCCACGGCTAGGAACGAAATGCTCTTGGACTTCCTGCAATCCTGGCCAATCAAACAGAAGTCAAGGTGGAGTGACCTATGGATGGTCAGTCTATCAATGATCGTTTGGCACATCTAGAAGGAAAGGAATACAAGAATCTTCAAGGAGACATCATTATCAAATACTATGCTGATTGACAAAATAAAAGGTGCAATCGAGGAAGTGATAAATGGTAAAATACTAAAGGGTGGTCCTAAAAAATACAAAAATTGGGACTACGAAATGGAAAAGCATTGGTCTCTTAGAAGATTAGATAATTTTGCCCCCCCTAAGAAGCCAGCCGACAGAAAATCTGTCAAATGGAAGGCTCCTCCTAAAGATTGGACAAAACTCAATTTTGATGGAGCTAGTAGAGGGAACCCGGGAGAATCTGGTATTGGAGTAATAATCCGAGATGAGCATGGTAATATTATCAACGGACTATATGAAGGAATTGGTTCTGCTACATATAATGAAGCAGAGATCCGGGCTTTAGAGGCTGGACTACGACTTTGTATTCAGCAGAAGATTACACAAGTCATCATCGAAGGGGACTCGCAGATTATAATAAATGGGGTGACCAAGTCAAATTTTCAGAACTGGAAACTCAAAAAGTGGTTGCCACTAATAAACAAACACCTCAAATCAATCAATAGCTATGAAATAACTCATGTGTATCGTGAGGGCAATCAAGTTGCAGACATTTTGGCAAACCTTGGGATCGAAAGGAAAGAAGGTCTCATCTCTTTCAATCATATCTCGACCGACAATGATATAACTAGACAATGTGTGAAGGACTTTTGTATTTCCCCACGGCAAGGAATAGGATAACAAATCTGCTTTAACTGGATCCACACCTGAGCTTGGGCATTGGCGGCAGTGACATACACCTCTGAAACGTGTAGAAGAGTACGTAACTGGGTAAAAATGGCAGAGTGCATACGCCCTAATCACGAGTTCTAAAAGTGACGGCAGATTGAGGCTTCACATGGATAAGCATTGGCCTGCGCATTTGGGAAGTACTGGATACAGATTGAGACACGCCATCAATATGAGATTGCCCAAGTTCAGAGGAAGAATCTGGTGGATTTTGTGGAATGATGATAATTGGGAACCGGATCATGCTTATATCCATAAATACTTGACAGAAGAATTATCTCTCAGAATTGTTTGTGTTGTGGATATAAATGGCTCATTTTGGAGATATTAGTTGTGTGAACTGTGGCAATGTGTTGGGAACACAACTTCGAAACTTATTTATCACTGAAGACTTTGTTTATGATGCTATTCGGGGATTAATTGGCATCAGTCTCAATTTTGGACGGCACTGGTGTGATGCTACTATCCTAGAGGCGGCTCTTATGCCCCTGGTTGATGTCATAGAGTCAGGGGAGCGTGCGGTGGAGCTTTCAGATGGCTTTGTGAAACCATTCATCGCGAACTATGTGGCCAACGACATCCTAAGTCTTGAGGAGGGCACCAGAGTAAACTAGAATATAAACTAAACTTAACTCATTGTGATTTGAAATTTAATTTCTAAAAGAAATCTATTCGAAGTGAAAAAACGAAAAATTTAAATAACCCTAACCTTCTACAAAAAATGTTCAATTTGCCTTTGCTCTATGTTTTTGTCTCAAGTATAACACTTTTTGAAAAACTCAAGAAACAACGCATCAAAAGGGGTGGGTCATGATTAATTGAGAGTAATCATGAGATTTTCAAAGAATGCTACTATGCTCAAAACCACCTTTGCTCATAAAACTGTATTCAGATCATAAATATCCTTGATTCATGCCCCCTCCCCAAAACATAGGTTTGCAAAATGTATTCAAAGCAACTAAGGGTAACCTTTGTTTCTTCAATGCCCTGCCATATATATCTCATTTGCTTTCCCTTGATTGTTTTGGGCATTAATTACAAAGAATGCTTGAAGAACTACAGTCAACTTGTAGTTTTCCTATTGATATAGTCATTTCCCCTAACAACTTTTGATAGAGTCATAGATGGAGGGTTCAAATAACAACTATCCAACCATGCAACTAGCACAGCACTTAATAGATTCACACAAAGTAATAAGAATAACACGGGAAATGAATTGAAAAGTGTTTTTCTTAATTCACAGTAAGAATTACATTAACAATCATTGTTGCAGGGGCTTACAACAGTATGATTCCTCAGTCTTCAATTACACACAATCAATGTGTGATTCTCCAATTGCAATCTTCTGAGCCAATATGTGATAGATGAAACCCTTCTATACTTTTAGTCTGCTACTGAACTCTTGTGAGCTTGCAATAAGCTAATTGTTTTCAAATGTAGAATGATCTTTTACAGCAAATGCAAGCAAGAAAAATGTTATGGTGTAGACCAGCGATGCGGTACAATGCTCAATGCATATTAGAGATGAAAATGTGTAGAACCTGCCTTACATGAATGAGGTAAGATGTAAGCATTGGAACTCAATGTGGTCCTAAGCATGAACCTACTTGGAACAAGTAAGTTTATAAATGCCTTTAAAAGTTGGCATGAGAACCAAGTGTTTGGCACACAACTCTATTAGATCTTCCTAAAGAAATTTGGCAATTCATTGTATTAACCAATATTCAAAAAACAAGTGGCAATGATGTGGCATGATGAAATATGGCTTATTAAGCTTTGTTAACAATTTGGTGTCTCTAATATTGTTATGCAATATCACACAGTAAGAATACTATACAGAACTTTGATGTATTGAAACGGTAACTACAACAGAAGCGTGCCTCTATGATAGGAATTGACTTTTATGGTAAGAGTTGGATGACTATGACTTTCATTTGGAAACCTATAAAACAAAACAAACATGACAGAAAATGTTTTGTGTGATGCAAAATTCCTCTTACACTTCAACATTCCCACTTCTTAACCTCAATTATATCACTTGGTTCTTTCTTCATTCTGCCTCTAAACAAGGGTATGCTTAGATGCTTATGAGAATCATATCTCATATCCCATAGCTCCACTGATTTCTAATTCTGTTGATCTCACTAGTGTCTTGTTGCTTTCTCATAGTTTAGAATTATGAAGGTTCTTAACCTCTCTGAAATTGAGGTCTTGCGAGAATTGTTTCGTGCATAAATTGCTGAATTGGTTGTGTACCTTGATGTAGCAGTGCCCTCATTCTCTCTTCCTCCTAATGGCCCTACCGTGGCCTTAATGATGAGAAGGTACAACTACGGCAAAGGGGTCTCTGTGTTGCAGTCCCCTTTTGGCAGCACAGAAACCTGCAAGCACACTATTCTCAAGTACTAAGAACTTCAGTCACTGAACCCGTTCATATTATTCTTTTGAAAAACCAGAGCTCCTTTGGACCACTAAGAATGTTTGATCCAATCTGTGATATGTGTTAGCCACACCTAGTATAATTATCATACCCAACCTTTTATTATTGAAGAGAAATTCACCATCACATGAATGAGAATTACACCATACACAATTGACGACTCTGACATAGACCCATTGCTTAATTTGTTGGCACCTTGAAGAGAACTGTATAAGATGTATCACATGGCTATTGGTCTTTAAACATCTAAACAATTTGGATTTTTCCATTTAGGGATATGAGCAGAAATGTCGCATTAAGCTCTTCCATAATGGTTATAAGTTCGGAAGTGCTACTTGTACTACATCGACAACCTCCTTAACTACAGCCTAGTATTTTTAATAGAATCTTGCCAAGATTCCACTTGATACCAATGCTTAGTCAACTTTCACGGGAAAATTGGCAGCAGTCACCTCAATATCTGAAAGTCGAAAATCAATGTCTTTCAGTGATATGCTTACGAATGTGGATTGGAACAAGTGATTTTGGGCTTCTTCATCTGCCTTCCCTAAATCCATCAAGAATCCTTTAAAATAATTCACTCCTTCATTTCTCGTCTCTGCTAGTTTGACTCTACTTGATATTTCCAAAGATTGTACCAAATTTGTGGTAAATTTTAGTACTGTTGTACGCTTCATTAAGCAAAGTTATTCTAAAATTTTGTCTTCAGAAAACTTCTTCCAGAAATATACTCTCCAATCCTTTCTATGTTCTTTGTTCCTCTTGTTAGTTTCTAACATCCCTTCCACTTGAGTCCTTCCATAAACTACGTTCATTTCGGCACCCAATGCTTCTCTATTCCTTAACATGTTTCCAAAGATTTTTCTCTTCCATATCTTCAATTCTTGGTCAAATCTTTTTCACTTATAATTTAACAAATACAATTTTTTTCCATGGCTCTTCAATTGTTCTTCCCATATTTTCTTAATTTTTCTTTAACAGCTGAAATGTCCACATCAGTTTTAAATCTAAAAGGGTCTCTCTTTGACATATCCACCTTGTCCATGGACGACAATATTGGCCAATGGTCTAACTCATTATTTTTAACACCTTTCCACTGCTACATTTATTATTTGTAATCCAATCACTAATTACAATATATCTATTAAGTCTTTTGGCTATTGCTTCTCTAACTCTTCTATTATACCATATCGAGTTTCCTTCAATTGATTAAACATCTCATACCTTAGAACCCATTTTTCAGCTTTCCAATGACAAATCTTTGATTCTTGCATGAATCGTGAAAGATAAGTAACAATAAAACTTGAAGATCACACAAGCAATACTGAGAGAATCGGTATTGTAATTTTCAATACCAACAAATGACACTTTAAACAAACTGAATCAAAGATGTATAGATGCAAGTAAGACTCAGAAACAACAACACAAATTTTTCTTGTAGAAAACCCTTTCGGGTAAAAAACCATGGCATAAAATTTTCTCCTATTAGATAAAAAGGGCACCAACCCAAAGGGCTACAACCCTATGAACAAACTGAGCACCAACTCAGGATGACTGAAGCACTAACTTCAGTTAACAAAAGCACAACTAAAATTGAGCACCAACTCAACAAACTACAGAGGCTACAATTTCTAATCTGCTGTGTACATTCAGCTTTGAGAATGTATTACTCAGAAACACAAACAACATCATCCATCTCCTGTTCTTTTTCTCTAAACCAAGCTGAACCTTACACACAGTGTACAATACCTTCCAAAGGTGATGATGTCACAATACAAAACTCGAATCACACTCAGCTTCTTCTATATCAGATTTATTGTTGTCCAGAAAGCACCCTTAATTTGCAGCACCCTCACAACACATAGAAACACAGCTCAATATGCACAGAGACTACTGGAACTGAATTCTCCATCCACACCCCAAAAAAATTACGACAGCACAGGGCCAACCACACATCTGAATCACCACACCAAGATTTTTTATATCACCCTTCCATCCAAGCAAACCCACCCAACAACCTCTATTACAGATAAAGAAAAAATCAGACGTCGACTTTGATCTATTTCACACCACCATAACCTTAGCAGCTAAAAGGAATATGTATCGACCATTCAAAAATGATGCCATTAACACCTGGGCACACACATCTTCGATAAACACAACTATATATATATATATCCTCCAAAAACTCTCGATATATCTCATACAGCCATTTTTAGAACTCCACCACCCAAAAAAAAATATATTCATTGCGAAGGTGCGAACCAATAAAAAAACACTTCCCCAATACCATCCAAAACCCACGAACTCCTCACAATTAATTCCCACAATTTTTGTATCAAAAAAAACGTCTGCCATACTTTGCACATAAATTTAAAACCTATATCATCCAATACGCACATCCACCCTCTTTAAAACGACCTGTGCAAAATAAGTATCCATGACCTCTGCAGGAATAAAGATGGAAAACAAATAAATAAAAAATCGTATAGCCCAAATAATCAAGCTTATCCTGTCGAGAATGTTAAAGATGATAGCTTCGGTCAGATAAATATGATCATGAATGAGACTTACATCATTAGAATAATTCATATATGCATACCAATATACATAGTAATAATCATTGAGTTTATTATTATTATGTATATTAATATACATACATATTCTTTTCATGAATAAATTAAATCTGATTAAATGATCTAATGGCTGATCATATATCAATTATCATCTTCCAAGTGTAAATCTGTGATCATGCATGATCCATACCCTGTCGATAGAGTGTATCGACTATCATCTTCAATATACCATAAATCGATAATGTGTATTGATTTACCTTAATCGATAATGTATATCGATTAACTGATTCTTCATTTTTACATACCAATTGTGAATCGGTTGTGTTAACTGAATAGTTAACTATCAATTGTGAATCGGTGTTTATTTGTTTGTAATAATAAATGGTTTGTTAATACACTATGAAACTACCGATTATGAATCGGTATTTGTTTTTAATAATAAACGGTTTGTTAATGCCACCGATTATGAATCGGTATTGGTAATATTAAATGGACAGACATATCGGTGGAGAGACATGTCTCCACACGTGTGGAGACATGTCTATCCATCGATGTGCCTCCCCATTTAGATATATATAATTCACAGACAGATCGATGAAGGTAGTACCGCAATCTATTGGTGCAAGCCTTGGAAGATCGATCTCATTCTCAACACAGCGATATTTGTGATATAATCAGCAGCAATTGCAGTATTATCAATACTTAGGAAATCAACATACTTTGTGGACATACTATCTTCCCTTATACTTGTAGCAACCTGCAAGATTCATAGGTTAGTGAGAGCATCATTTGTGAGACAATAAAATTAAAAGATACCTCTATTTTATCTACTAAGAAATCTAATCTACATTAACATGGTATCAGAACAAGGTCAAGGAAGATCCGATTAGATTTGAGATAGTAGATTATCTAGACTATAATTTTGCTCTTAGGAAAAATCACATTCCTTTCCTCATAATGGCAAGCAGAGTCAGATTCGAAGATCGTCTTGAAGGAGCGTCCAACTTTGTATCATGGAAGTTTAGGATCATGCTTACCTTGAAGGACAATGAACTAGATTCATTTATAAAGGAAAACATACCTGAACCAGACGATGATGTTGAAAAAATTCAATGGAACAAGAACAATGGAAAAGCCATGAAAGTGATCGTGGATGCAGTTAGAGACCATATAGTTCCAGTTATTTAAAAGTATGACACAGCATACCGCATGTTCAAATCACTTGAAGACATGTATGAAATAAACAATACCAGCAGAGCTCTCACGTTGAAAAGACAACTCCATCATGTGAAGATGAATAAGGGAGAAACTGTCACATCATATTTTATGAGGATCACTGAATTGAAGGACCAACTTTCCACAATTGGTCATCTAATTGACAACAAGGAGTTAACGTTGATGGCTCTAAATGGACTCCCAACATCGTGGGAATCATTTATTCAAGGAATAAATGCTAGTTCAAAGCTCCCCAAGTTCGATCAGTAGAAGACGGATTGCATTCAAGAAGAATCCAGATTGATAACCAAGGGGATTGACCAAAATACCACCAATGAAGATATTCATTTGTTGAACTCTCACTCTCACAAGAAAGGGAAGAAGAGGAACTTCAAGAGGAAGAAGGACAGGGGCACCAATAGAAAAGGCTCTTCCAAGAAGAGGAGGGACATATCTCAAGTGCAGTGTTTCAGATGTGATAAGTATGGACATTATGCCATGAAGTGTCCGGATAGGCCAAAACAACAAGCCTCCATTGTTGAAGTTGAAAAAGCTAGCGTGGAGAATGAACCCGAGAAGTTTGTCTTCTATTCAGCCTTATCAAGCCAAGTCTCAACCAGCCTCAACACCTGGGTAATTGATAGTGGAGCCTCGCGTCATATCACCGGATTCAGAGAACACCTAGACACTATGGTGGAGAATTCTGATGAGGAAGTAACCATTGGGAACGATTCTAACTACCCAGTCAAAGGGATTGGAACCTGTACCATAAATCTGAAATCGGGCATATCTCTTCAGCTCACAGGAGTATATTATTTGTGCAAGGGATAAAGAGAAACCTAGTCTCCATTTTTGCACTTGAAGACAAAGGGTATAGGATAACCTTTATGGAAGGCAAAGTTCTAGCATGCCCAAAGAACTCCACAATCAAGAAGGCTCATACTATAGGAGTTAGACATGGATGCCTTTACAAACAATGCACTACTCCCACTCAAGCCCTAATTCATGAGACTTCAAATTCAAACGAGATTTGGCACAAAAGATTAGGGCATCTCCATTTTCGTGCTCTACCCTCCATAGAGAAAATGGTGATTGGTTTGCCTAAGCTAAACCAAAATCATGAAGGAACATGCAAGGGTTGTGCCCTAGGAAAGAATACAAAAGGAAGTTTCCACAATAGTGATAGCAAATCTAAAACTGTATTAGAACTAATTCATTATGATTTATGTGGACCCATGTTTGTAACCTCTATAGGAGGATTCTTGTACTACGTAATATTTGTAGATGACTTCTCTAGGAAAACTTGGATATATTTTCTTAAATGTAAAGAGTCTGAAGAAATCCTTATGAGGTTCAAGGAATTCAAAGCTCATGTAGAAAACATATCAGGGAAGCAAATCAAAACATTAAGGACAGACAATGGGGGGGAATATACTTCAGCATTTTTAAGGAGTTTTGTGTAAATACTAGGATTAGGAGGGAGTTTACTATACCTTATAATCCCCAACAAAATGGGGTGGCAGAAAGAAAGAATAGGACCATAGTAGAAGCTGTTAGAGCTATGGTGTATGATCAAAACATAGAAACTTCATTTTGGGTTGAAGCCTCTACAACAGTTGTCTACATCCAAAATAGATGCCCTCATTCACTTCTAGATAACAAAACTCCTGAAAAAGCATTCATTGGCATCAAACCTGATATAAGTCATCTAAGAATCTTTGGTTGTTCGGTCTACTTACATATACCTAGAGAAAAGAGGTCTAAGTTAGAACCCTCAAGCAGAAAAGGAATGTTTGTAGGCTATAGTGAAACATCTAAAGCCTATAGGATATACAAACCTGGCCAAAGATTAATTGAACTTAGCAGAGATGTCATCTTTGAGGAAGACATTGCTTTCAAGAAATCCAAAAGCTCTCTTGAGACAGAAGATCAAGATTCTCCTAACAATATGGAAGGGGATCATGCTCCTGAGATTCAGAGGGAGACTCCTGAAGAAATTGATAGTGAAGATCAAATTGCTCCCTTAAATGAACCCAGTAATGTAAACCGAACGAGACCATTTTGGGCTAGGAAGATGATTCAGGAAGCCAAGAATTATACAGCACCAAAGGGAACCTTCAGGGAAAGCATGAGACCTCACAGATTCTCTAGTTATTTTGCCTTGATGAGTGAGATCATAAATTCAAAACCATCCTGTGTTAAAGAAGCTCTCAATCATCAAATGTGGAAAGATGCTATGTCAGAAGTGTATCAATCCATTGTAAAAAATGATGTCTGGGACATCGTACCAAGGCCTAAAGAAAAATTTGTTGTATCATCAAAATGGCTCTTCAAGATCAAACATGCTGCAAATGGTAGCATTGAAAAACACAAAGCCCGCTTTGTTGCCAGAGGTTTCTCTCAGAAAGAGGGAATTGATTATGAAAAGACTTTTGCCCCTGTTGCCCAATACACTTCAGTCAGAGCCGTAATTGCTATTGCAGCATCAAAGGGATGGAAGATCCATCAAATGGATATGAAGATTGCATTCCTAAATGGCACAATTGAGGAGGAAGTCTATCTAGAGCAACCTGAAGGATTTTTTATATATAAGGCGGAATCACATGTTTGTAGATTGAAGAAGGCCTTGTATGGACTCAAACAAGCCCCTAGAGCTTGGTATGAAAGGATTGATCACTACCTCTTGGGATTAGGGTTTTCCAAGAATGATGCAGATCCAAACCTCTACATTAAGGTAATTGATGGTGATATGTTAATTCTTATTTTATATGTTGATGACTTGTTAATCACAGGAGAAGATCACCTAATTACCCAGTGTAAAAAGGACTTACTTCAAAATTTGATATGAAGGATTTGGGTATCCTACATTACTTACTTGGATTAGAAGTTTGGCAGCAGGCAGATGGCATCACTCTGAATCAAGGAAAGTATACTATTGACATTTTGAAGAGGTTTGGAATGATGGAGTGCAGAACCATGTCTACACCTATAGAAACAAATTTGCACAAATTTAAGGAAGCAACAGTAGACTCAAAATTTGCATATCCCACTCTCTACAGACAAATAATTGGATCCTTGATGTATTTGATCGACACTAGACCTGATATTAGTTATGCAGTGAATGCACTTAGCCAGTTTATGTGTGAACCAAAGGAGATGCATCTTGTTGCGGCAAAACACATTCTGAGATACCTTCGAGGCTCAATTGGATATGGTCTTAGATACAAACATGTAGACCTAGATCTACATGGATACACTGACTCAGATTGGGCTGGAAGTGTGGTTGACAGAAAGAGCACATCAGGATGTTGCTTCAGTTTAGGATCAGCAATGATCTTATGGATTAGTAGAAAACAATCCTCAGTTGCACAAAGTTCTACAGAAGCTGATTACATTGCAGCCTCCATGGGAGCAAGAGAAGTAGTGTGGCTTAGGAAATTGCTTGTAGGACTGTTTGGACAGCCCTTGAATCCTACTGTCATCCATTGTGACAACCAAAGTTGCATCAAGCTTTCAGTGAATCCAGTGTTTCATGATAGATCAAAACACATTGAGATTCCTTATCACTATGTTAGAAACATGGTAGAAAGGAATGTGATTCAGTTGGAGTATATTAGTACAAGTGATCAGACAGCAGACATCCTCACCAAGCCACTCTCCAAGATAAAGGTTGAACACTTTCTGGATAAACTTGGTATGGTTGAAAATGTAAATTAAATTTGAGATTGAGTCTCTAATTATTTTTATTTGTACTAATATTTAAAGATGTTTAATGTGTAAACTCTTTTATCGTCATGTGTGTGACTCCATGACTTCATGGGCCCCTTGTGGACATTGTTGAAAGGTGACGACTTTTCAATAATGAACACTTGTATCTAATTGATATTGTAAGGTGACAACTTTACAATGATCAATTTCACTATCATGATGGATATCATGTGACTTGATATCCGTGGACATATCATGATAGTTACTATCTCTTAGACATTATGGTAGATATCATGAGACTTGATGTCATTAAATATACCATAATAACTCTACAAGAGATCATCATGGTGGATATTATGAGTTTTAATATCCGTGAATATGCCATGATTTGATATCCATTATGGTAGGCATCATGAGACGTGATGCCAAGTGCACATACAATAAATATGGATATTTGTGAGATATGGTGAATATCATGTGACTTGATATTCTTGGTTATACCATATCTTCCTTCACAATTAATGGATCTATTGTGTTATACTCTTGAATAGATTTTATCCTCCCTAGCTAAGAGGGAGTGTTAAAGATGATAGCTTCGGTCAGATAAATATGATCATGAATGAGACTTACATCATTAGAATAATTCATATATGTATACCAATATACATAGTAATAATCATTGAGTTTATTATTATTATGTATATTAATATACATACATATTCTTTTCATGAATAAATTAAATCTGATTAAATGATCTAATGGCTGATCATATATCGATCATCATCTTCCAAGTGTAAATCTGTGATCATGCATGATCCATACCCTGTCGATAGAGTGTATCGACTATCTTCTTCAATTCACCATAAATCGATAATGTGTATCAATTTACCTTAATCGATAATGTGTATCGATTTACCTTAATCGATAATGTACATTGTATATAGATTAACTGATTCTTCATTTTAACATACCGATTGTGAGTCGGTTGTGTTAACTGAATTGTTAACTATGAATTGCGAATCGGTATTTGTTTGTAATAATACACGGTTTGTTAATGCCACCGATTATGAATCGGTATTTGCAATATTAAATGGACAGACATATCGGTGGAGAGACATGTCTCCACACGTCTATCCATCGATGTGCCTCCCCATTGAGATATATATAATTCACAAACAGATCGTTGAAGGTAGTACAGCAATCTATTAGTGCAAGCCTTGCAAGATCGATCTCATTCTCAGCACAGCGATATTTGTGATATAATCAGTAGTACTTGAAGTATTATCAATACTTAGGAAATCAACATACTATCTACCCTTATACTTGCAGCAACCTGAAAGATTCATAAGTTAGCGAGAGCATCATTTGTGAGACAATAAAATTAAAAGATACCTCTATTTTATCTACTTAGAAATCTAATCTACATTAACACATATAAGACTTTGGTGAGCCTACAACGATGAAGCTAAATTTCAAGGAGATTTAACCAATACCTTGGATGTCATAGGTGGTATCATCTCCAAAAGAGACTTTACCATGATGGTGTTTCAATGTAAGAAAGCACTACTATCAAATCACGTGCTTGGTAACACTTGAGTCCACATGCCAAATGGAATTGGACTGAGTTATTTGCTGAAGTGTGGGATGAGAAAAGGTATTCCTCTTCTAGAGACTCTTCCTCTTCAACACAATTGCAATGTTGTTTATGTTTGTTCTTCTGCTCCATAAATGTATTGCCACTTTGAAATAACTTCTTTGGATGTTATTTGTTGGATGATCCTTTGGCCAAGGAGTTATACCAACAATTTTTCACATCATGTCCAATCCTTTCACATATTGGACACTTTTGCGGAGATCTAGATGAATTACTAGATCTAGAAGGTCCATCGAACAAATTTTTAAGCTTCTTGCCTTTGTGGTGTGTGGTCATTGCATGATCCTCCTTACCATGTTCCTAGCTTATAGAGTCTTCTTTTTGCAGTAGATTCACCAACTTTCAAAACTAGGTGTTCTCTGTGACACTCGACATTAACACAAACACTTTATATATGGAAGGCAGTGCTGTAAGAACCCGTTCTTATTCTGCCTTAATTTTCGATTTTGACACGAATGTTAGCCAACCTTGTACAAGCTGAAAGTGCTGTCCAATGATGCTGGAAGTGGATAGTATGAGGTCTGAGACTGAAATGACAAAGTCTGGAACAACTGGGCAAAATCAGGAAATGCCAGCCCTATTTTATACCACAAAATATTGTCTTCTAGGAAACTGATAATGACTAGGATGAAGGCAAATATTTAGTTACGCCTGCAAATAGCTGGAAACACAGAATACAAATGCAGTTCATGCCCATTACGTTTCATTCAAATCATCTACCCATACTGCAGACTGCAGTATTCAAGAGAATTGCCTCAACAAAATGTAGGAGCTGCACCCTCTGTGTTCTTATTCATGTCACTAGAATTGCAGACCTGGAGCTTCAACGTTATCCTCTCAGTCCTAAAGCACCACGTCATTGTTGCTAGCAATGGAAGAGAACAAGTATGGCTTGCTTCAGTGTTGGAAAGCGCTACAGAAAACATCCCAATGGTATTCATCACTCCTTGTTAGGCCAATATGTTGGTCTTCAAGCTTCTACCCAAAGTAACTGCCAGATGTAGCACTTCACATAAATATTAACGGACCTTGTACTCCATGTTGAGAAGGAATCATCAGCAATACTGTTCCAGCCGCAACCTCTGAAAGATGCCAACTAGGAATTGGCTCTAATCTGATTCATTTGTTTCAATCTGAGTCTTTGACCAGCATATAGGTGCTTTGGTTTTTTTGGAGAAGTTTTGAGTTTTATGCTTTGTTTGAAGTTTTGTACTTGTAGATTTGATAACATAGAAGAAAACAAATGCAACACATAAAAGAATAATTGATTGGAATTGAATTTCAGAACTCTGACTATTTATCAGCAAATTATAAATTCAAAGAATGAACAATTTTCAGCATCTAGAGCCCAAATTGGCATACCAGGTGTCCCATGCTAGCCTGGATGAACTTATTTTAATGTTGGAAGCAAGCTTGCCAAACTCGGCGAGCCATTAGAAAACTCGCGAGTAATCGCGAGCCCTAATGGCGTGCGAGTTACTCGCGGAAAAACTCGGCACGATTTTTCCATATAATCGCCGCGATTTTATTCACAAATACTCACCGTTAATCGCCAAAACCCGCCCAAAAACGTGGCACAAAACACGAGAAAAATGCGACTTAAGTCGCAGGCAAAAAAAAAAACCTAAGTCTTTATTCCATTTCGCACGACTCCGGAAGGCAAAAAACGCCACGCGATTTCCATGAGGGTTTGCATTTGCACGCGCGACCAGGTTTTTATTCATGATCTTTTTGTATTGTTTTATTTTGAATTCACAGTCATTTTAAATTTTAATCGACTATGTATTCATAGTCAATTAAAATGACTATGTTTTAAAATTTTAAATGATTGTGAATACATAGTCAATTAAAATGACTGTGTAATACACAGTCATTTCAAATGACTGATGACTGTGTAATACACGGTCATTTGAAATGACTGTGTAATACACAGTCATTTACAAATGACTGATGACTGTGTAATACATTAATGTACATTGTAATTAATGACTGTGTATTACACAGTCAATTGTGAAATGACTGTGTAATACATAGTCATTTGAAATGACTGTCAACTGTGTGATGTCAATGTGTATTAAAGTATTTCATTTAAATTTAAATTTGAAGTTAAAAACTTAAAAAAATACACAACCAATTAAAAAATTTAATTTTAGATAGTGATCTATTAATAGATGACTGTAAATAAAATACAGTTATACAGTCATTGTAATTTTTGGATGTTCGTGATTTTTTTTGTTAACAATGTTATTGATCTCTAAATGTTGTCTCTCTTTTGCTAGGTTCTTTTCCACATCTTTTTGAAAGAAAATGGATTCAGCTTCTACAGTTAAAGTTGGTAGCAAAAAGAGAGACCCTTGTTGGAAACATGGGAGACCAGGTCCAAAACGAGATGTTTTTTGCAACCATTGCAAAAAAATTGTAAAAGGTGGCATTAATAGGTTCAAATATCACCTTGCAAAAATTCAATGCCGAGATACCACAAGCTGTACGGAATGTACTGAAGAGGCTACGAGGGATGCAATAGCAACGCTTGAAGCCTATGATCAAAGGAAGGCAACAAAAAAGAGAACAGCAGAGGCAATGGCAGCCCCAAGGGCAGATTTGAGTTCCATAGGGTCACATACAGATGTGGGGACATCTGGTTCTTCCCTTGGGCCACAGATACAAGCAAAGGGAACTTTGGACAGCAACATGGAAAACTTCTTTATTCCATGTAACACTCCTGGTGCACAACCTGGATTGCTTGGCACTGCATGGAATAAAGAGGCTCACCAACAAGCCAAGGTGGCGTGTGCTAGATTTTTTATCTACAACGATGTTCCGTTCAATGCTATTTCTAGTCCATCTTGGGACCAATTGGTCACCGCGTTGACTGTGGCAAGTAAGGGGTTCAAGTCCCCAAGCCGTTATGAGGTAAGTGGACCGTTATTGCAAGATGAGGTCCAAAACACTCATGCATGAGTGGAAGAGCAAAGGACTATTTGGGAAAAGAATGGCTGCACCATTCTTTCTGATGGATGGACAGATGGTAGGAATAGGACACTCATCAACTTTCTAGTTGCTTCAGGAGGACAGTTAGTATTTTTAAAATCAATTGATGCCTCCAATGAAGTGAAGAATGTGGAGACTTTGTGCAACATGTTGGATGAGGTGGTGATGGATGTGGGAGTGCAGAATGTCATCCAAGTTGTGACTGATAATGCAGCTGCATATGTGGCAGCCGGCAGACTTCTAATGGCTAGACATCCGACATTATTTTGGAGCCCTTGTGCTGCCCATTGTCTTGACTTGCTCCTTGAGGACTGTTGACGTGTATTTTGTACACAATCATACACAGAATAAAATACCCAAGGGTACCTTATCCTCTCTTGAATAAAATCTCTAACTGCTGAAGATATCGCAAGAAGGATCAGTTAGGGTGACTTCAATGTTCTTTTAAGTAGGGTCTCTACGTGTGGATAAGCACCAGTGGTCGTTGTGATTGCTGTGTCATCAAGGGGCCTTACGTTTCCGAAGTAGAATTTCCTAAACTAAACGGATTCTCAAAAAGATCAAAAGAGTAAGGCTTGCAAGAGATCTAGTCTAATCTAACCCTAAGAATGACTCAATGTGGACGAGACTTGGCAAGATTCTACCAACTTCAATATTGCCATAAAATAACAACTCAATTGAAATTGATGCGATCTTCTAAGGTAACGAATGATTTTTCAATTCATCAAGGATCATAGACACTACCGCAAAGGCACATATCCAAGATACAACAATGATTGAAGGTTTAAGTGATTCAAGTTTATCCAGTTGACCACGCAAGGCGTTCCTACAATCAGCAAGAAGCTAGTGGTTTGGAAAGTGAACCTCACCGACGATCAAGTCCAACACTTTGTCCTTCAAATTAAAACACTATTTTGATTGAGAATGATTCAAGAAAACGAACAACCATGAAGATAACCACAAGAATTGCAATAAAACACCATAACTTCAATATTTTATTGATCTCAAAGCCATCATGAACAACAATTGTTTGAAATTCCTTCTTCAAAGCTCAATCTTGCTACAAAATACTTGCTTCTATCAAATTGCTAATCTCTAATCACTAATGCTGATATCTAATCTCTAGTTTCTAGTTACAAAATGAAAAGAAATGAGGGTATATATAGCATCCTCAATTACAATGAACGGTCCAGATCAAAAGAAGATCAATGGCCAAGATTATGACACCTAAACCCTGATTAGGGTTTATTACAAATAGCCCCCTTTTTACTGAACAATATTAAATACATAGCCAAATATTAAATTTGGCATGAAAATCTAGGAGACATAGACCAATGACAATTAAGGTGCCACATCATCTATAACAACCTCTCATCTAGAATCTTATTCCCTTTCCAATGCTCCTTTTTAGCATATGCAATGAATCTAGACACGATTCCTTCGATCTCAGCAATTGGAATCTCGGGAAGATTCTTCATTCGTTCCTCCAAGTGGATTAACTCGGTTGAGTAATGTTATCAAATCTTTGTACTCCTCCTGGAAGTCGATCCTATGTGGTGTGTTCGGAATCTTGCTCAGGCGAGGACGACTCTTGAGTAACCAGTTCTTATTGATGATGCTTAGGCAAGTGTCTGGATCATCTTCATACATGGACCTGGCTCCTTCTAAGCTTTTATAAATCATATCTTTATGTTCTGGCAAGTGAAGAGCTTCACTTATAGCCTCCTCTGAAAGATAAGCAAAAGTGTCTCCTTCCTTGGACACTATCAATCTGGACTGTGGATCATAATGGTGAGCACACTCGATCATCAACTCATGGCACTGGATTGTTGGAGGGAAGCCGGCCGCCTTGATAATGCCACTTTCAATTATTCTCCTTGCGACAGGTGACGGCTTGCCAATGTAAGGGACCTCTCGAAACTTCTTCACACTGAAGTTTCCCAGGTTAGTATCTCCAATGTTGCTCCACTTAGACACGATCTTGGTCTCCAATTCTTCGTTCTTTTGATCTTCCTTCATGAGAGCTGGACGACTGGTGGATGCTCCCGCTTTTGGGGTCGCCATTGTAACACCTACACAACATTTCATAATAAGAAATAGATTTTGCAATGTATAAACATAATTTAGATTAAGGATTGAATTTAGGAAACTTCATGATAAGTCCTTGAGTTGTCATTTCCTAAATACAATTGAGCTACTGGAAATTTCAAAATTTAAGATCAATATTCAAAATTCAAGACAAGGGAAGACTTCGCCATACCTCACTTGAGAGCTAACTCTAAAAATGCAAAATAAGGAAATCGCCTAGGCAAAAAAATCGAAATTTGAAGTATCAATGCGATCCTCCTCTAGCAAAGGCGCCTTCCTTGTTAACTTCGCCAACCTGTGGGGTCTTCAATGTCTTGATGGCAAATTCGCTCCACTTGAACACAAACCAAGTTCGCACTCCCCTTTGAATGGAAATTTCGCACCTCTCGATGAAATTCGCACCTTGTAATTGTCTTCTCCAAATCGCATGCAAAGGATGATTGAATGATGTTTTAAAATGCCATATCACACCCCCTTTATATAAGCGCTTACCTCCTTAATTACCTCTAGGCCGACTTTTGGAAATAAGGCAAAATAAAAACAAATTTTAAATAAAAATCAAGGCCGACTTTTTTAAAATATGGAAAATAAAACCCAAGCGCCCCAATTTATTTATTTAAAATAATAATTAATTAATTTAATGCCTTCGTATTTAATAGTTTCGATTTAAAAGACAAAATTAATTAATTAAATGTCTTGTGCGCACTTATTAAATGCCCATTTTATCGAAATTTAGCATTTGAAATAATTTGAAAATGATGTTAGCGCCAAAACATGGGAGATGTAAGGGGTACAAACCACATCGCTCTGGTCCCTGGGAGAGGGACAGGAGCGATCTAGCATTTTGCTCTTGAATTTCTCGCCTTTTACGTTCAAAATCACTTCCTCCACGTTGAAACTGGCATCTACATTGGGAATCTCGAGCTTGATCTATTCAATTTTGTAGATGAATGCCTCTTAAGATCATTATCGCCCTGGTCCCTGA
This sequence comes from Cryptomeria japonica, assembly GCF_030272615.1. Taxonomy (NCBI): domain Eukaryota; kingdom Viridiplantae; phylum Streptophyta; class Pinopsida; order Cupressales; family Cupressaceae; genus Cryptomeria; species Cryptomeria japonica. Next base: position 321,521,828 of record NC_081415.1, read on the forward strand.
CTGAGGGACAGGAGCGATCTTGCATTTACTCCTTGGTCTTTGCCTCCTTAATCACTAATTTATATCACAAGGCAAGTAACAACTTTATTCTTTCATTCCACGCATACTTACTTGTCCTTTACAAAGCAAATTTGATATTTGAGTGAATATCGCCCTGGTCCTTGACTGAAGGACAGGAGCGAACTTGCCTCTTTGCTCAAGTTGGTCACCTTTTGATGTTTGGTTCCTTGCTTATCATCTTCTCAAAAACATTTTCCACCTTGTGCGACCTCGCCTTGACGTGGTTTTTGAAAGAAATGACCAGTCTAGTGAATATCGCCCTGGTCCTTGACTGAAGGACAGGAGCGAACTTTAGTCTATGGTGCAAATCCTCCATCATATTGATATCAAATTGTCTTCAAGGCGTAAAATGATGTCCTTTATTCCTTCTTGAACGTATGAAATGGGAGTGACATTCAACATTTAAGCACATTTGACTATTTCGCTCTGGTCCCTTAGTGAGGGACAGGAGCGAACTTGGGTAATTTCATCAATTTCCATGGTCCTTGCAACTTTGTTCTTCTTCGAGGCGTTCCAAACATCATTGCCACCTTGTACCTTGGCTTGGAGTGGTTTAAACTTGGAGGAGAATATTAAATAGCCTTGATTTCGCCCTGGTCCTTGACTGAAGGACAGGAGCGAACTTTCACTTGTAAGCTCATTCGTGCTTTGCCAACGTTTAAAACTATCTTCAACGGATCCGCTATGCTCCCCTTCGTTCACCTTTGACATGGAATTCGTTTCAACTTGGCAAGAAATTTGTCTAAGGAAGAAATCGCTCTGGTCCCTTGGAGAGGGACAGGAGCGCCTAGGACAATATGGGCTTCACTTGGCGTTTTACAATCTTCAAATTATCTTCAATGGGTTCGTTACGCCTCCTTTGCTTGCCTCAAACTTAACACTCACTTGATCTTTGCCCAAAACTTGTTTTATAAGGAAAATCGCTCTAGTCCCTGGGAGAGGGACGGGAGCTATCACTAAAATTCGCCCTGGTCCCTGGGAGAGGGACAGGAGCGATTTTGCTTCTAGGGCCAATTTTCTCCTTCGAGGTACAATCAAATTATATTCAACGAGTAAAATGTACCTCCCTTGTTCTTCTCGAATTGCGAAATCGTTCAAATCTTTCAAGGACAAGGCAATTTTGGATTTCAAGCTCCGGTCCTTCAGTGAGGGACAGGAGCGATTTGTCTTCATAGCATGTTTCCTTGTCTGCAAATTTCTTCAAATTATATTCAATGGACAAAAGATGTCCTCCTTTACCTCTTCCAATCCAAAATCGCCTTAGTCCTGCAAGGACAGTTGAATTTTGAGAAACAAGCTCCGGTCCTTCAGTGAGGGACAGGAGCGATTTTTGTCCTTGAGGGCAAAAGTTCAACTTTTCATTGCAAACGGCTAAATCCTGGCGCTCTATCATGTTGATTTCACCTTCCATTGCGTCCTTGATGCTTCAATTTGATCAAAATGAGGTCAAAATGGTCTAAATAAGTCATTTCGCCCTGGTCCCTGACTGAGGGACAGGAGCGATTTGACTTTAAACTTTAAAAAATTTGCCATTTTGAGTCTCAAAAATCTTTCAAAACCTCCAATTCGTGTTCAACTGCATCTCCTGGCGACCCTGCACAAGACAAATGGAATAAATTAATAACCAAGATGCATAAAATATCATTTTCGCCCTGGTCCCTGGCTGAGGGACAGGAGCGATTTCACTTCCATAGGCCAAAATACCAAGATTTTAAGACTTCAGTCACTTCACAAGGCAAAATTAGGTCATTTCCAATGCCTGGGATCAATTATCAAAATTTCCAAAATTTGGTCAAAATCATTCAAACAAAATTTCAAAATTCCATCATTAACACTTAGGCAAAATTTGGACTTGCATTCAAAAATCTGACTGAACCTAGACAAACTCATTTGACCTCCTGACAGATTCACCCTATTTCAAAATGCATCCTACGAGAGGAAGCTCAACAATCTTCAAAATTTGGACTAGACACCGGCTTGAAAACATCAAAATGGAAACCCTAAGGCTTAACCCCAGTCCAGACGACTGACTCACTAACCCAAAACCCTAAAAGCAGAGAGAGAAACAGGCAAAACCGAGCAAAAAGAGGGGGTCCCCATTTTAATGGGGCGATGTGTGAAATGGTCACAACAAGGACATAGGGAAACTAAGTTGGGTAAAGAAAGTGGTTGAAGATGGAAGGAATATCACCAAATACATCTACAATCACACATGGGTCCTGAATCTTATGAGAGAGCACACTGAAGGTAAGGATCTTGTGCGATCGAGGGTCACACGCTTTGCTACCAATTTCCTCACCTTGCAGAGCATACTTGCTACATTGCCCAACCTGAAGCGGATGTTCATGAGTGAAAGATGGTTGGGGAGTCCTTATGCTACAAAGCCTGAAGCAGAGAAGGTTGTGATTGCCATTTTTGATACTAATTTTGCCAAGATAGTGGAGGAGATCATCAATGTAAGTTTTGAAACTTTAATTGATGATTTATTATTTAATTTTCTAATATTTCAATCTGCTGATTTTGTTAGATTTTTTATATCTAGGTGTCGGAACCGTTGGTGAGGGTGCTACGAATGGTGGATGGGGATCATAACTCCATGGGGTATCTATACAAGGCCATGGATAAGGCCAAAGAGGCGATTCAACACTTGTATGGGTCAAACAAGACCAAGTATGAACCCATATGGCGCATAATTGATCGGAGGTGGAACCATCAACTCCACCAACATATTCATGTTGCTGCCTACTTCTTGAATCCCAAGTTTTTTTACTCTCCGAGTTTCAGAGCAGATGCAGAGGTTAGAATTGGCCTTGACACATGCATTCGGAGATTAGTTGATGATGAGATCCTTCGAGACCTGATACTTGATGAGTTGCAGAGCTATAAGAAGGCCTTAGGGGAATTGTTTTCTTCCCCTGATTGCAAACGTAGGAGAGCCACCTTACGACCAAGTAAAAAAAAACATATGTTTAATTTTTACCATTTACTTCTCTCTTTAAGATTATTGAAATCTTTACAAGTTATAAATCACATTTTGTATCCTTGCAGATTTGTGGTGGGAAGATTATGGTGTCACAATGCCTAATCTTCAAAAGCTTGCCATCCGCATATTATCACAGCCTTGTAGTGCTTCTGGTTGTGAGCGCAACTGGAGTGTTTTTGAGAACATCCACACAAAAAAGCGCAATAGGTTGACTCAACAACGCTTGAATGATCTTGTCTATGTGCGGTACAACATTCGATTACATGAGAAGAAGGTGCTAGGGCAAGATTCACATGAAGCACTTGACTTGGATGACATTGATCCATATGCAACAAAATGGGTTGCTTCTCCTGATGATGTTGATAATGATTTGGATCCATTCCTTACTAATGAGCAGCTGAGTGAGTTGGAGAGGGCAGGAGAGGAATGGGATGCGGAAGTGGCAGCACGTGAGGAGGAGTAGGAGGTTGATCATGCAACAGAGGCACCTGTTAGTGTTGAGGATGTTGCCACTACTTCAGCACCACCCACCCAGCGGCCACAATCTGTTTTGAGCTTTAGTCGTAGACGCAATTTATGATTTCTTATTTTCATTGATACCAAACTTTGAACTTGATATGTAATCAGAATTTCAGAGGTTCTTGTTTTGTGGTCTATGACTCTATGAGTCTGTCACTATGATACGTTGATATGTATTGAACTCTTATTCATATGTTGCACTTGGTTTTTGGTTTATGCTATGATACTTGCATTTGTTGCTATGTATTACCAAAAAACTTTGAATTATATATCATGGAAATCATATATGTTATACAAATTTGGTGTAAATGTGTGTTTTTGAATTATATATAAAAAAAAAATGTATTTTCAAATGTTCGATAAAGTTGCCGAGTTTTGCCGAGTTTTTCGCCGAGTTTTGGCGAGTCCCGAGTTTTTAAAATTTTTTGGCCTTGCCGAGTTATTGCAAAATCCAAGTTTTTCAAGCTTGGTTGGAAGTGGTGCAGAAGACAATACTGGAGCCTCCAAGTGCTATCAATTGCTCCAAACTTATTTATTTGCTTCACTAATAATTATCTAAAACAAATTGATGGATAAATGGCAGATCTGGTGCAAGTTCTTCACAGTTGTCAGGCAAAGTCCTTGGATTTGACTAATTTTCCCCAATAAGTTGTTGATGACAATCAAATAAGTCATCGAAACCTTGATTGAACCTCTGATCTGCCGATTATTATTACCAACAACGAATTCTAAAACAAAATTCAAATCTAAAACCCTTCTATTTAGTTATTCTGATTTCTCGGACAAGATTTGAATGGTACGGCCTGCCAAGGAAGGTACGACCTACATTATTTGGCTCTTTGATTGCTGGAAATGTCTTGTATGCTGCTCAGATCTGCAAATTGTTGTCTCAGATCTGCTATAAATGCAATATTCCTCAATAATTTGGCCCCTAATGACCTGAAAGAGGATCCTTCAATGCTGCAAGTGTGTGAGTTTTCATCCAAACACTATAAAAGATTCCATTCCCAACCTGAATTCCAATGGTGGCTTGCTGTTGTAGACCTCTCCAATGCTAAAAGTATAAAAAAATGAATTCAATAATGCTCAAAATGGCCTCCAACATGTTGCTTTATTGGCCTCAAACCCTAATTCGAATTTGGGGTTAGGGTTGTACTATTGGCATCATAAAACATGTTAAAATGTTTCTTTTTATTAAAAAATAACTTCCCCTAAGAGGTTTAACCCATTGAGGATCTAATTCCTAATTAAAAGTGGCCATATTATTAAGTTATAACTTCTAGGAAAATGTGCCAAGGGGCCACTTTATTAATATAAAGTGATTATATTATTTCACTTTATTATTATTTATTTAATCCAACCTAGGAAATTAATTTATTCATAAAATGCTCAAATGAGCTCAAAACTGAAAATTGCTTGTAGCCACCTAGATGCCTAAACCTCATAGGCCAACTGGTAGTTCTTCCCTAAAATCTAGGGATGCTCCTAAAAAGTAGGAGAGTGACCCTGTCAACCTGAAACTGAACCCCAATGGTCCTTTGCTATGTGCACCTCTGGAGAGTTCCTCCTAAAAATTAGGAGATGCACTCAAAGTCTCCAAAACGTACCCAGAGGCCTCCGGATGCCCCCTAGACCACTCGCAGTCAATCCCTAAAAAATAGGGATCCCTCCTAAATTTTGGGAAACTGTTGTCAACTACTCCAAACTACCTGAAAGGCTCATGCAGGACTCTCTAAGCCCCTGAGTTGGTTCCCTCCACACTCCGTTGGCCTACGAGAACCAGATAATAGACCAACCCTGCTAGAAATGTTGTTACTAAGGAAGGGCAAAAATTGGGGACATGACAGCCTCCCATTATTAATGGATCAATATAGTGCAATGGCGATATTCCTCCAGCAGCAATTTCCTTTGAACATTAGACTTCACGGCTGATAGTGATATTCGAATTGATAGTGTTTATCAACAACTAAACCTACAAAGATTAATAAATCAATACTTCGAACCTTCATATGAAGTTCGAGTTAACCATTGCCATTGAATCATAGTCTGGTATTAAGCACTAGTATTTCGTTTTGAACAAGAGCCGCCCTCAGGGGTTTTGTCCTAGGGTTTTAAGAGCTCAAGTCGTTTCTACAAAGAATGGGGAAAACAATAGAAAATGTAAAATCGTGAATGAATAATGGCTTGTAAAACCCACGATTTTGACTTATATTTTGCCTTTCTTCCCTTTCATCGCATTACTCCATGTATTAAAAAATATTTCGCTTAAATAAGGCACTCCACATAAATATTTGATATTTCCCACTTAAACAAAGCCGCCACACTAGATAAGTTGGGTAACATTAAAGTTTTCATGAAGGCATTAATATAATTGTATCGCCTTCCTTTTAAAAAGAAAACCATAGGTTCACAAATATTTTCCAAATTATGAGCGACATTGGCCTCTCTATATTTCGCCTTATAACATTTAATTGACCCATATAGATGTCGCATCCCCAACACATTAACTTAGGCGCTCAAGACATAATGATTAACTTAGCCTTTATAAAGTGTCGCCCAATATTAATATTTCCACCATAAAAAAATCGACACAAAATTATTGAAGTCATTTTTATTTAAATTAATTAAAATAAAGTCATCCTTTTTAATATTTAATTCATTTGAACAACTTTAAAATAATTAATTTTATTTCTTTATTAAGCCAAAATTTGGGGACATTACAAGTGCTCGCAAGACAATGTGCACTAGGACAACATCTTCAACTGTTTCTTCCAAGGCTTGTAAGGAAGCTCTCAACTCAACAATCCTTTTGAGAAAAGACTCCAACCATTCTACATTCTTTATCTTCACGCCATGTAGTTGACTCTTGCAAATTCAGGGACTGATTTTGATTCTTCGCTTCATACACTATATTAAGCTTGTCCCATGCATCTTTGCCTATGGACAAGTCTCAATGAAAGGTTGAACTTAATCAGACATGCTGAACATGATGATAAATTTTGCCTTTTTGTCGGCTTGATCAAATTTTCCTTGTGCATTGGCATCATTTTCAAGTCACATAATGGTACCGCCAACCACATTCCAAACTTCTTCAAACTCGGGTTGAGTTTTAAGTATGGTCTTCCATGCAGAATATTTATTCCCACGTAGCAATTGGAAATCTAGAGGAAGAAACTTCGAAGAACTGCCTGCAATTATGTTTGGCAGTTAAAGATGTTTTTTGTCCTATTTCTCATCACTCAGATCAGCAATTTTCTGTAGAGAAGAGGATACTTTAGGAGGAAGATTAACATCTTTAACAATGTTTTGAGTTATACAAATTGTTTTCAAAATGCACTCTTACAACAGTTGAAGTTTCCATTGTTTAATCACAAATGAATGATCTAATATAATTTTCAGAATGGAAAAAATGAATAATTAAATGTATTAGAGGCATCAATTTAGACTTCCCATCCCCTTGTTGATCTTTGAATGCCTTTTGACCGATTCTCAAAATAGAGTGGTGGAGGCATACTTTCCAACTAGATGCTAATGTGCAAGAATGTATCTTTTTATAGAGATCTGCCTAATTTTGCTTTCATTTCTTTAGGGCCTTAGGCAATATATCACCAGTAATGCTGTGAAGTCTTGCTCTCCTTACAATTGTGGGATTGATTGATCAAAATGCAGAATAATATGTATGCTCTAGATATCTAGCAATTTAGACCCCCTTTTCAAAAAAAATAATTTTAAAGAAACCAAGAATTAAAAAAGAAATACTTGAAGTAACTTGCCTCCACCTGCTAAAGGATACAAACCACCATGATCCTTGCCTTGGAAAACTAAAAGAAATTATGCAACAGGATCTCTCTTAGTTACATTGGACATGGTGTCTAGAAACCAACCACTACCTGAACCTTTTTTGTCTGGATACTGATGAAGGAAGCCCATTAACAATTACATGAAAATCAAACCGCTTAGGGACTACACCACTCTAATATTGATCTTGAGATGAAGGAAGTCCTCAACAAAATCGATGATCACAGAAGCCTTGGCAAAGGAGCTATGATTGCCCACATGCTACTCCATGTTGCAAACAACGGTGCCCTCGCAAATAGATCTCTAAGGCAAGACATTCCCCACAATCAGATTAGTCTTCTTACCGCAGTAAATAGACTAGCCATGTCTGCAGAGGCTGTCAATGATGTGGTGCACAATAGCATGCAATAGCATTTTTCTGCCTGGGTCGCACATGCAAAGATATTAATGCCTTTCAACACTACGATATTCTTTGGTCTCAATGCTATAAAGCTTTGACATTGGACAAAAATTCTTTCTTTTTCAGCATCCAAAATACGAGATTCTTCTCAATGTTCAGCTCCCTGTTAGAAAAAATAAAATTGCAGAGGCACCCTACAGCAGAGATCTCACACTTAACATGCTAGATGATGATCTACACTTTGATGATAGAATCACCGCTGGTCTGGGCATGACACCTATGCTACTTGCACTCCAGTTCTTCAATGCCCAAAAATCCTTTTCAATAAGAATAATATTTGTCTTGGAGATAATGTTCGCATTGGAGAAGAATAGAGGACTTAAAATCCTTCTATGGTGCTTGTTGCCCAATTTGTGTGATTTAAAAAATCTTCAATCCCCTCAATGGTGCTCACTCTAATACTATATTAGAGGGCACAATTGAATACCTTGAGTTGTATTATGAGATAGATTTATACAAAAAAAAATGACTAACCGTGTATTCACGAGTTCAACAAATAGCCTAAGTTAGCTAAAACACAATAACAAACCAAACAAACAAATAACAAAACAAATGATGATGGAGTATGCCAATAATAAAGGTGTCTTATAAAATGCCTTTTCATTGGTTGAAAGTACTGAGGTTGATGAGTGGCATGAGATTACTGGTTAAGAACATCCCCAAGGTATAGTGATGAAAGGTAATGGAGGAAGAAATAATGAGAGGTCGTGAGAATGGTGGATATGAAGGCCTGTATGACGTGTCTTTTTTCTTTGCCCTTATAAGGCTTCATGCTTAATCAATATATAGTTGGAAATATGATCATTTTCCTATGTGCAATGTGGATATCAGAAAATGATCTTGATACCTTGTGTGTTGGGCATTGGAGGCTATATCTAGCAGGTTGATTGTGTAGTGGGTGCTTATCTACAGGTGGTGATAATATACTGATGTATGAGTTGGCTTTGCGTGACCCTATGTGATTGGGACCATTTCAAACCGCAGACTCCGAACAATTTTAAATTATAATTCAACTGCTAAACTAAGGGTTGTGAAAGCAATTCTGGGAATGGTCGGCTTGGCGTATAATGGCAAGCTGCACACAAAAGCATCCATTATGGGGATGTAATGATCCGTGCCAATTTCTATACCAAATTTTTGCACTTTTCCCAAGCTTACAGGAAAAGTATTATATCAAACAGTTCGGAGGTTCACTCGTTCACTATCTCCTCCACCCCACCCCTTGCCAGGGTGGGTGGGGCTCCCTATATAGAACCCTGATACTTCTATTAATATAAAAAAATGTATTGATTTCATAGTTTCTATCTGTTAGTGGAAATTATGGATCATATAGGAATGTCTTTTGTGTGGCTCAAGCAAGCTTAAGAACAGAAAGTTAGACTTATATTGCAGCCTACAAGAGAAAACAAATAATCATCCCCTTCATTCTACAAAATCGATGGGCAGGTTTTCCCATGATCTCAAAAGAGTTAGTGCATTCCATGAAGAAAAACACTCGTAAGGGAAAATCTGCAGCTGAGTTGTTTTCAATAATGTTTGGATTCACTTCAAATTGCACAACTCTATCTTCTAGATAGGGATCCAAGGTTCTTAAGAAAAAAAAATTGAACCACATGGTGAGAGAAGATGTATACAAGGTAGCTTAATTAACTACTCTTCATCAACAAATAGCTGGTCAAACTGAAGTGGTCAAGAAGACATTGACACAACTTCTGAACAGGTATAATAATGAGCATCATAGGACTTGGAATGAATATTTGGAATCGTAAGGGAGAGTATTCATTCTGTTACTGATAGATCTCCTTTTGAATTATGTTTTCCTTACTTATTGAGAAGATAAGGCAAATACACCTTCAAGTGCACAAGAAACTGTCAAACTAGAGGAGTCTCAACCTAGCTACAAAGCAAGACATGATTGGGAATCAATGAAAGTCTCTGGAGGAAAGCAAGGAAGCCAAAACAACTTAGATTTGAGATTCTTGAATATGTGGGAAAAAAATGCATTTAGATCAGGCTACCTTCGTATACAAAGTTATGTTTAATTAAAACTTATATATTAGATGAAGAAGGAGAACCTTTCTTGCCTTCCATTCATTTCTATTGTTTTTTTGCAAAACAATAGAAATTCAGGGGTAAAGGTGCAAGAAAATTCACAAGTAGGTTTGACAGAATAATTAGAAGCAAAGCCAAGCTCATATCCAAAGGAGGTGGGGGAAATTGTTTCTTTGTCTCTTAAGTCATTGAGCCTTTAGGGACCAAAAACCTCGTAATATGATCCAACTTGGATCATGGGAGTTACTCAATTCAGGTAAGGCACTGATCTCAATCCACTAATCAATTTGACTAAGTATATAACTTGAAGACCCTCTCAGTATCTTTTACAAGATAATACAACAAGGATCAGATCTTGCCAGCAACATGGGTGCAGTGCACATGTACATAGTGGTTCAAGGGTGATCTGGACACAAAGGGGTCCAAGGAAACTATCAAAATAAGTTCACATTATGGGTTCAGCCATGGTTAGAACTGTCAAAATTTGGAATGCAGTCAACACTATCCAACCCAGAACATGACAATGGCACAGTTTCAGCACGGATCAGAAAATGCCCTGAATAGAACATAATAGCATACTCCCTTGGATTTAAAAAAGCCAAAGCATTTGAAAATCCATGTTTCTGAAGGGTCCTTTTGTTTGGGTTTTCTATACATGTAACAAGTTGAATTTGTTCAAAAGTACAACTTTGTTGAGGCTGGAGATTTTCCTGTGACTCTTGGTTGAGTGCATAAAGAGTTGAACGAGCAAGTGTGTGAATTCAGTAAATTGCAGAGTTCTTTTACACGTGTTTGGATATTGTAATTGGTTATCAATGTCCTTCAAGAAAGGAGAATATGGCAAGCTTATATATTGTAAGATAGCAAAAGATAAAGGTAAGGTCTTATTCTTCCGGAGTTCCTCCCACATTAGGTTTTCTTAAAGGGTGTTCTCTGATTTCGTGACTTTTTTGAGTTTTGATTATTTTAGTTCATGCATTTGACAATCTCAATTACTGCAACACTTAAAACAACCCATTCCTAAGCATATATTGCTTGCTTTCTTAAGAAAATCATAAATCGATGAAAATAAATTAACTAAGTTTGTGTTGAAGAATTAGTTGGGGATTATTTACACTAATTGCAGATCAACTGTGCCCTGCCTTCAAAATTCTCTATTGTACAATTTTCCTGAAAGATGCCGACTACGGAATGTAGCAATTTGACTTAGTTTTCTGATTTTTAAAATTCTTTGGCCAGCAGTAAAGGATATTGGTTTTGTTTGCTTGTTTTGTTAAAAAGTGGAGGATGGAGTGGTGGTGTCCAAGTCTAACGTGAGCTGAATAGCCTCCTGCAAAGTCTTAGGCTTCAAAGCCTTGACTAAACCACGGCATCTCTCATGAAGTCCCTCTATGAAGAGCATAACTACCCTCCTATCAGGCATCTCCGATACCATCACTACTATACACTGAAATTCATTAATATATGTATCCACATGACCCCACTGTTTCAAGAGAGCTAAATCCTTGTAATAAAGTTCCACATCTTTCCTGTCAAATCTGGAAATCAGCCTCTCTGTGAACTCTGCATATGAATGGATGAGAGTGTGATTCTGCGTGACCAATCCATGGTGCCACCAGTCATATGCGACACCCTCCAAATGTAGAACAGCAATCTGAATGGCCTCGTTTTCAGCCATGGGTTTCAAGGAGAGGCATATATCTAGCTTGTGAACCCACACTCGTGCACTAGTGGAATCGCTGCCATCAAAAGTGGATAAAATTAGCTTATCTGTAGCCTTCTTCAGATCATTATTCCACTGCTGTCTGGGTCCCCTGTCATTTTGTCCCCTCATGGAATCACGATGTTGCATACAATATTGATGCAACGGGAATGCATCTCTAACATGTGCTGGTAGACGTGCCCACTCATCGTTGGCAGCCATAACTGTGTCCTGGAAGGTGATTCCATTTTGAGGCTCAGCCAACGGTGGTACATCTCTAGGAGTGAACCGTGGGAGCATAGGCCTATCCGCTGTCCTAGTATGGGTCTTGTCCCTCCGTGGTGAGATGGATGCATTACTCAGGGAAGATGGAATTCTACTGCTGCCCCTACTTCCTACAGCTGATATTGTCCTGCTACGGCTCCTGTGCCTTCCCCTATTATTTCCCAATTCCATTCTGTCAAGTGTGTCCTGTAACCTGTTGATTGCTTCAACAATTCTTGGTTGTGCTTCAGCCAAGCTCCTCATAATCTCATCAGGATTGAGTGGAATCTGTCTCTCCTGTCTAGGTGGGCTCCTTTGTCCTTCAGGTATATCACCCATATTAGTTTCAAAGAGTGGTTTTGTGACAAAATTTAAATCCACTCTAGGTCTCCTGCGTGTGTAATATCTGTAGGTACCAAATCTGCCCCACTACATAGAGTTACTCTGATGACCCCCACGTTGGCAGGATCATCACTCTGATACCACTAGAAGATCCCTTACTAGAATTCTTATCCAAACTGCTGATTGTTTACAAATTCAAATTCTTTGACCAGCGAAAAGTGTTTTTGGAAGTTTATTGTATTTTCAATTTTTTTGTAGTTTTTTGGATTTTTGACAATACATGAAAAATAATAAATGCAATACAATAAATATAGAACTGATAATAGTTTCCAGACTTCTGATTATTAATTGCAGCAAATACAAATAATTAATAAAGAGGATTCTTGATAGAAATAAGTCGTTCAAGGCCTACTAGGAGTCCAACGCTGGGGTTTGAAGGTAGACTTTGAGCCTGAACTAAAGCAATGGTTGCTCTAAGCACTTCCAGCTGCTACTAAGGGTTGCAAATGACTTTATTTAACTCTAGCATAATTACCAAAAACTAATACTGAAGAATTATTCGAACCCAGTTGGAATTCCATATTCTTGTCAGGCAAGATTCCCAAATTATGTCCCTTTTCCTCAATGAATTGCTTATGTAGACCACATGTGCTGGAATTCCTCTGAATAAACCATGGATCTGTTCTTCCTTATTGCTGACAATAAAATTTATTCCAATTCCAACTCCTAAATACCCCTAGTTTATTTATTTGGCAACCACACCTCCAAGCTAGGGTATGGCTGGCTGCAAAATGGTACGGCTGGCATTAATTACTAGTGAGCTGCAAAGAACTCTCTCCAAAACCGCCCAGATCTGATCAATTCCACTTTCCCTTAAATCTGATGTCTGAAACAAAGGAATTTGGGCCCCCAATGGCCTGATAAGTGCATAAATATGAGTGTTGGAGTGATGTAGAAGGCTAGGATAACGTCCAACCAGTCCAAGATTGAAGGGTTTCGTCCTCAATCAAGCTTCCACAAGCTGTACCGGCTATGGCAGACTGCTGCAGAGACCAAATGAATAATTTCCAAAACAAAATGATACCTCTTTCCAACTCCAAGCCTCCTTTTTACCCCTCAAACCCTCATCATACTATTTGGCATCATTTAAAGATTCCTTTGGAATCTTTTCTCCTTAAAGAAGTTCGACCAGCAATGAGGGGGTAATTAGTCATTAAGAAGGGGCCATAATAAAGTTACTTTACCACCTAGGGATGTGTGCAAGGTAACTTAATAAAGTCTTTATTAAACATCTTTTAAATTAACTTTTTCTATTTTTAGAAAAAGTAACTTATGTAACTTAATATTATAAAGTTACTTTATTATTTCCACCAAAGTCATAAGATGACTAAGTTTAGGTCCCCTTTGGCTAGCGAATTCATCTCCAAACACTGAACTTCACCTGTGGAGATGGATGACAGGTGAATCTGAGCAACCGAATGGCAACTAAAGAAGAGGAGACATTACATTTCCAATTGTTAACACCCACGTGAAATGTCCACACGGCACTATTCTGAACTTCAGATGCTAAACCCTCCTTAAGTGATCCATGTTTTCATTGCCCAATTCCTTGAAACCACCATGAAAAATCCACACAGCACTGTTCAAAACTTCGGTTGCTAAACCCTCCTTAAGTGATCCATGTCTCCACCATCCAATTCCTTGGCTTCATTTCTTTAAGCCATGTCCCTTTGAACTTGAAAGTCGGTGACTTCCTGGACACAGTTTCCTTCTTCAATTAAAGTTCCTAATTAAGATTTCACATAGGCTCATTTTCCAATGCCTTCAAGTAACACTCCATGTTTATAAACTATCCTTGTTCTGTCTGCATAGCTCTTTAGTTGGGCTGTCATCCAAGTTGATCAAGAGTATCCTCTCCCTGATGTTTCTAAAAATCATTTATTTGCTGCATTTTTCCCTTCAATATGAGCCATTTTTCAGGGACTTTATTTCCTCTGGTTGATTTTGCTCAGTTAATCCACATTTACAAAGAGGAATGGTAAATATAAACATGCATGTCTGTGTGTACATTAGTGGACATATGTGGGCATAAGCATATATGTGTGTGTCTGTGTCTGTGTCTGTGTACATTTATGTATATATGTACAAATAAGAATCCCAGCTAAGGGTTTTTCTATACCAATGTTTCAGAGTTGGATAATAGAGATAACGCTTTGCCAAGATGGGCCTTGTTTGTGAAAAGCAGATTATGATTACAATCATTCCATGCCAATATTTGATCCAACTAAGAAAATGGTGACAAAACAACTAGTGGATAGGTTATTTGGATTACAATTGAATTCACAAATGACTCAATTTTTGAAAATATTGAAAATCTTATTGGAAAGCTTGTTATCTCTCCTATGCATCTACTTGATGAAGGGGACTCCCCTTTCACACCCCAAACACATGCTCTGTTACACTAGATGAGGTTTACTCCACCCAAGTGTCATGCATAGCATAACAAAGAAATTGAGAAATTGCAAGGATAGAAATAACTGATTTTCTATTACTTCAATACAAAGAAAAACAAATATTCAGAAATTACAAATCGTTAGCCACATGGACTTTACAAGACCTACAAGCTGTAACTTTACTCAACTCTCAAATGAAGGAGAATTCTTCTCAACTTTGAATGATCACTCAACTTTGGATGATGAAACAACTAGCCCAAGCCCCAATTCATAGTACTCTTTGTGACTCTTGGAAATCCCACACCCCCTCTTAATGAACAACACATGGCCATCGAGAAAAACAACACATAGCCAATAGATGTCTCCAGAACTTCCCCACATGTGCGCCTAAAGTGGTGTCTCTTCAATTTTCAAAGTGGGTGCCTAAAGAGGTGACTTTTCCCATTCTTCTTTACAACCACCAAGACATGTGTAAGCTTGACTCTTCCCCTTCCCCAAGTGGACGCCAAGATGGAGAATTTCTCCATTTTTCCTTACAATTAATGCTAAAATATGTCCCCTCATGAAAATTACAATTACTATTTAACATAGACCACAAATATTAAATTATTTTATCCCCCTATGTCCCCTTGAACACTTTCCAAGGTACGTGGAGACATGCAATAACTTGCATTTAGCCCTTATTGAAAATAGAATTATTCATCCAATTAAATTTATTTTGGGCGATGCAACATTGCTCTTACACCCCTGGATGCTCCTACATCACTACTTGTGTTAAAAACTTAAAAATATATCTCTTTAAACCATTTCCAATACCACTTAAATCACATTATAAATGTTTCCCTTATCCCTACTCTCATGTGCATGTATTTGTGTTGGAAACATATCTCTCTAAAGCCTTTCCAACAACAATTAAACTAAGTTATAAATGTTTCCCCTTAACATGTCATCATTGTCATGAAACGTGGCATTAGGAAGGGATCTGCCAAAAACATAAGTTAATCCAACATTAGTAAAAAAAAATTAAGATCCCATGCCCAAGTGGTAAGCACTCACCAGTGGAAGCCTCAGTAAGGAATTTTTCAAACAAATTTGGAAAGAAAATGGGCTCCAAAGGAAAAGGAAAGGCAATAAGACCAACAGATTGAGAACATGAAGAAAAGGGCTCTTAAACAATTATCAGAAAGAGAATTAAAAAAGATGCTAAGAAAATCATGTTAATAGCAAAAGGATCATTGGAGAATTCTCTTGCCAAATACGAGGCTTGACACAACCAGAAGCACAGCATACGCTAAAGCAGGGGACAAGGTGCACTTGTATTTTACAAAGGAAAGGCAAGCTAGGAAGCTCAAACCTGTAAGTTGCGGGACATTCACCACCTTGAAGCAGGCTCGAAAGAATGCTTTCAGGTTTGACTTGCCCCCGCTCATGTCCATGTACTCAACACTGAGCCGTGAGAACCTACATCTATATAAGCCATCCATGCTCAATGAGGATGAAGGCAGGCAATTGCTGCCCTCAATTGAAGTCACAATCTTGGATTCACAAAGATTGCTGTAGGTGGATGTGGTGTTGCAAACACTTGAATAGACTGGAAGAAGACCACCAGAATTTTAGCAGGTTTGCATCAAGGGGTAAATGCCAAGGCAAGCAAAATGGTACCTCAAGGAGAGAGTGGAAAAGCTCTTCCCATATCTCCTCAATTACTATGATTTTATGGGACCAAAAGCCCCTAAGAAGGGACCTATGATCCATAAGTATCAGGGAAATTCAAAATCCCTTCATTAATCAACTAAAAACAGTCAGCAACGAGTCTTTAATAGAGTATTTCCTATATGATCATGAAACTGCAGGTTGACACAAGTGTTGTGTGATGTCCCCTTCTTAGATTACTATTACTGATAAGTTTGCCTAGCAGTCATTATAAGGAGACAGGTCAGAAACTAGGACATACAATTGGGAATTAGGTTTACGGAACAACTGAATTTAATTATTCATCATAAAAGACTATATTTGTATTAATTAACACAGCGGAAGTCGTACGGAAGTATCCACAAAATACATCGATTACAAATACAAGAAACAGAAATAATATTGAACAATTGCCATTCCAGAATTAGTAAACATCAGTTTATTGTTCATACTCAATTCACTTTAACGCATTGAGAATTGAGTGGGGTAATCACATAGATTCAGTCTCCTAAATATTCTCCCAAACAGATTTATACTTTATCTTATAAATGCCCTGCATCTTTCCAAAGGACGATGGATGGTAATGGTGGTTCATCATGCCAGACCCAAACCCAGGAGCGGTCACTTGCCCTCCTGGCCTACTGGTTCATCTTTACACAGTAGGTGGGCTATTTAGGTGGGCAATCGACCCCACTACAGATCCCCCTCCTCTCAAAGAGCAGCCATATAATGATAAGTTATTACATATGATGTTATTGTGTTCTTTGTTCAAACTTTATCATTAGCTTATTTATTATACTGGTGCAAGTTGTAAAAGATGCTTATTTTCAGTCTTTTAATCAGAATTATAAGATGTGTTAGAATCGCTTAAAGTTCACCGTGATGGAGTATATTTATACAGTTTGGAAATTGGTTTAAACATCGACAGAAATATCATTCTACAGACGTATTTGTAGGGCTACGATTTTAACGTACCAATAATTTCATATCCTTTAGAATCTGAGTATGATGGCATACCTGGCAGTCGGTCTCCTGGCTGTAGTTGATTTCCTTTCCATATATTCCTCCGTGATCCCTTGTCCCCCTTTGATGTGTTTGTCTTATAGTATGTGGCGGGTCAAACTGAGGGTCACGTCTCTTTTTAGAAGAGACGTGATTACTTTATAGTTCGCTGCCCTTTTGTTTGTATTTGTTTTGGTCGTGTCTCTCTTCAGACGCATACCCAGTGCATTCAATATTATATTTAGTACACATCCTATGCAATATTTACATTAATAATTATAGGTATGTTAAGTATATTAATTTAAATTCAACAATAATTGTTAATGATCAACGCAATACTTATGGTTTCATATTAATTAATATTCACTAATTAATCTAACACAATAAGGTTTGAACTGTTTTCTGAGTAGCGACATAAGTATTAAATGAATATCAGAAATTTAAATACATATATGCAAACATATTATGTACAATTAGCATAGGGACATGACATGTTGGAAATTAAAAGAGTAGTTAGAACAAGTGGCAGCAAGTGTTGGAAATGAAAAGAGTAGTTAAAACAAGTGGCGGTTTTGAAACCACCTGATTATGCAGTAACCAAACTGTTGATAATAAAACTGCCAATTAAAAACAAGCAGTGGTTTCAAAACCACTAGATCAAATGTGTGACTATTATTCTGCATTAAGTGATGTTTGCCCTGGGAACCCATACAGGGAAAGATACAGAAGAATAACAGCTTTCATTTTCAGAATGAGAGGACGTCCTTTAGTACTAACTGTCTTCATTTCCAGAATGATAAGGAGTCCTTTAGCACACGAAAGAGCATCCCAAAGGCATTGCAGGGAGAGGATCAGTTGGCAACTGAAAACATGAATGCATGACTGCCAAGATGAGAGTTTGTAATTGATTTTACAATGAAGGAAATACACAACAGAGAGTGCCTATAGGAGCAAAAGGGTTGTTCTATTCATCCTTTTTGTATCTATTGGAAATTAAGGAAGCTGTGATTTGGCACTTCCAACTGGTTTTCCCCTCCTTTGAATTTTGAGATAAAAATTATGAGTATGTCATTCTTATGTTTATTTCTCCTTGTTGCTTGTGACAAATATTTTATATAATTTTTATTTACATTACAGCACTAATCTAAGACTTCTAAGCATTTAAACAAACACACTATGACTGTCATCTGAAGCAATTTCAAGTAGAATAGTTGTGTGATTTTGCAAATTCCACAAGTAGATGTGCTTGAGAGTTTACAGATCAGACGATTAGTCTTTGTTCCTCCATCCACAAAGCATCCCAGATGACAGGCTACACCCAGGGATGTCCTGTGGTATGCTGATAAGAATTAGAATTTTTCTAACAGTTTTATATGGTTTCTTTTGTGAAGCATTTAAGGAATCTATTCTGTGAAAGAACAAAATAATTATGAACTAGCATACAAGAATTATTTATGGTGCAAGTTACAAATATTCCAAAAGCTTCAAGAATTATTTATGGAAATGGGATTGGGGTCAGGGAAAAGAATAGGTATCAAAAAGTAGGGACAAGTCCCCATTGAATACAAGCAGAACATAAGATGGGTTTTCCCTAGACATTTATTGATTTCCATTGTGCTCAGTGAAAGCTATGCATTTCAGAACTTTCTTGCTCTTCCTATATCATTTCCTAGAGAGAAAAAGATAATGACCTAGAATGGAGAAAATTTTAATCTAAGGAGTCTGTTTCATTAAAATGAAGCTGAAGTAACTGAAGCCTGACCCACATACAGCACACAAAGGAAGAATGTGAATAGAACAATAACAAAATGTTAAAGTATCACAAACTCAAAGCAAATGGTCATGACACAAAAAAGCATACATAGATGAAACCAGTCGTATGAAAATAAATATCTTATTGCAAATAGGTAAATTCCTTCGGTTGTCATTCTCTAGAATATATCAAATCACCTAGTATCTTGTACCTGTACTACAAATGTATTTTGCGGAGCTAATCTTTTTATTGCGCTTGCAATTGAAATTGTGTCTCGACCAGATGCAACCACCAACAAGGGTCCGTCTCTGTTGGAAGAAAATGGGTGTTAGATTGGAAAGGCACTTTAATTGTTTTAAAAATATAATACAAATAGAATCAAGGACAAATGCACATTATAAGTAAAATATAATATTTGCTGCATCAGGTGTACTTGCACACCATTGTAGCAACGGAATACAAAATAAATAAACTTGAAAATGTGCACATCAAAAGGGAGATAATATCAATGAAGATCGAATCAAAATGTGGATAAGTTATAAAAGGATGCACTTGTAACAAACGTTAACAAATTTTCTCCTACATTAGAAAGAAAAAAAAAAAGTATATTAACATCCACAATGACCAAGGTAGTTTGATGGAAATCAAAAAGAATGTCAAGACATGTTAGAATAAGATGCTCACCCACAATTAGATGAATAGAGAGTATCTTCTCTCAAGGAAAGTATCGATCAACCAGCAATTAGGCGCTTGGTGTGGTTCAAATAACTCCCCGAGCAATCAAAAGTAAGGTAGTTTGCATCTAGGACTTTGACAACCATTGCATACCACCCAAACCCTACTAGAACATGGGCACCTAACAAGTCTATGGCATATTTTTGGGCTCATATTCTTGCCAACTGAAGATCTAAATCAAATTCTATAATGCATAGTAGCAGATTGCAGCAAAATATTGTGACCTGTTGGATCTGACCTAGCATCCGTCTTTTTGCTGAGAAAATTTTGCCATTTCCCAGAAACCACTGAAATTGTTGTTTTCCCATATTGTCCTATTTCTTCACAGTTCGACTGCTAGATTTGCACAAAAGGGCAATTTTTCTGTAATTTTCCATTTTTTACCATATTTTTTCATTTGTAACCACATTTTTTACCCACGGTGTAGTGATCAAGTTTGACTATTTCATGCTGATTTTAGCAGATTTCACCCAATCATTTCAACATATGTGAGCTTTCTAGGTGCCTAGTCTGATATTCTTAAAGGTTTGAATGTGGAATGAAGGCTTAAAAGCATTCATACCATGGTGTGAAGGGTTTGCTCTAATGCCCTTTAGATGTCACCAATCAAATGAAGCAAGCTTCTGAAGTCCTCTCAAAAAAATAAGGCAAAAAATGCAAAGATAGTCACTCATGTTCAATCAGCTTCTTCTCAAGCTACAGTGGACCACTTTACTAAAGTAGCACAATCACAACACACTTCAATGATTTATGTACCTTCTTCTTATCATAAAGACGTGACAAAGGCAGGGGGGCATAATGCCTTTTTTGCACCACGCACTACACTTGGAGCACAACCAACTTTGAAGAGTACACGATGGAAAAAGACTATACATGAGCAGGCCAAAAAGGCTATTGCTAATTTTTGGTACTATTCTTGCATATCATTCCATATTGTGAGATCTCCATACTAGCAACCTGTTGTGACCATTTCACACATCGCCCCATTAGAATGGGGACCCCCTCTTTTGTTTTTTGGTTTTGCCTTCTCTTTGCTTGTTTTTCTCTCTGCTTTTTAGGATTTTGAGTGAGTGAGTGGTCTGTCTGAGCTAGCTGGATTAGGGCTGAAC
This sequence comes from Cryptomeria japonica, assembly GCF_030272615.1. Taxonomy (NCBI): domain Eukaryota; kingdom Viridiplantae; phylum Streptophyta; class Pinopsida; order Cupressales; family Cupressaceae; genus Cryptomeria; species Cryptomeria japonica. Next base: position 321,542,752 of record NC_081415.1, read on the forward strand.
CTTGGAAGCTCAGTTTTAGGGTTTCATTCAAGTTAAGTCTAACCAAATTTTGGAAAAGTGTTAGTTTACCTGAAGATTCAAGATTGTCAGAATGAGGTATACCTTTCAGGAGAGTCAAATTGGTTAGGTCAGGGATAGGACAGGTCTCAGGTCAGGTCTAGATTGAAGGAGAGTTTTCCTGGGTAAGGTCCAGTTTGTTTCTAAGTCTGGGTAAGCTAAGCATGGTCAATGAAGAAAGGGAGTCCAGTCGGCCAAGTTAAATAGGGAATGAAGTGGATCAAGGGCCTAAAAATGTCAAATTCGCTCCTGACCCTTGCTAAGGGTCCAGGGCGAAATTCCTTGTAGACTGAATTTCCTTCACAATTTTGACTAAGTTTTGACATGTTTGAAGATGGATTTATGTGTTCTTGCCTAGAGAGGGATTTGATCGATTTTGGAGAGCAAGATGATGCCTGAAATAGGATTTTCGCTCCTGACCCTTGCAGAGGGTCCAGGGCGAATTTCATTCTAAACACTGTTTCTTGCCTTAGATGAAATTGCAAACTTGTTCTTAACCTTGAAAATGACCTGACTTTGCCTTGTGAAGTGGTTTGAAACTTAAAAATTGAGTAGTTTAGCCTGGAATGAAGATTTCGCTCCTGACCCTTGCTGAGGGTCCAGGGCGAAAATTTTATTTTGAGCTTATTTTTCACTGACTTTGACTAACTTTTTATGTGCAGGGCCTCCTGGAATGAAGATTGGACGTCACTTGATGCATTTGAAGGTTTAAAAACATGGAAAATGATGAGTTTTGGACGAGGAGGGTAAATTCGCTCCTGACCCTTCCAGAGGGTCCTGAGCGAAATTTTGAATATCTCTTGTTTTGCAGTAAAAGGGGTCAAGTTTTGGACATGAATGGAACAGGAACAACTCCCTTTACCCGCCTGAGAAAGTTTCAACTTGAAAAGATGAAGGATTTTGTTGAAAACCTAAAATTCGCTCCTGACCCTTCCAGAGGGCCCAGGGCAAAAATCTTTATGGGAGATGTTTTTGCTTAACCCTGGTTGAATTGGAGTGTCAGAAACATGATGAATGGTGAAATGAGCATGATGAAGCCCCCAAACTTGTTTAAAGATGAAAGAATGAAGGAGTTTTGCCCAGGAAAGGCAATTTCGCTCCTGACCCTTGCTGAGGGTCCAGGGCGAAATTCCTTTAAAACACATTTTTTTTGGTTTTCTTGGACATGAAATCCTATTCATAGCACAGTACAAGATGAAATCTTACTTGGCAAAGAGGTTTCAAGGTGAAAAGTGAAACATTTTGGTCAAAATTGCAAAATTCGCTCCTGACCCTCTCAGGAGGTCCAAAGCGAAATTTTCAAAAACACCTTTTTCTTGCAAGGTCAAAATGATTTTTATGGTTGGAGTATGTTTTATCCTTTGAAGATAATTTGGATGGCCAACAAAAAGCAACCAAGCCCAAAAAAGGAAAATCGCTCCTGACCCTTGCTAAGGGTCCAAGGCGAAAATTCTAAAACCTATCTCTTCCTCCAAAGTTTGAGAAAAGCTGAGCCTAGGCATGGGTTTAAAACGATGTTTGGATTGTCTTAAAGTGAACTGGGATCGTTAAGAGTGAAGATTTCAAGGCCAAGAAGGAAAGTCGCTCCTGACCCTTCCAGAGGGTCCAGAGCGAAATTCCCAAGTCCCCCCCTTTTCTTGCAAATTCAAGACAAAATCTTGTTGTTCATGACTTAGGTGTGAGAAGGACATCATGTTTTATGCCTTAGAAGTGATTTGAAGCTAAAGGAATGAAGGAATATGCCTAAAACTCAAAAGTCGCTCCTGACCCTCCCAGAGGGCCCAAGGCGAAAATCACAAAATCAACCTATTCCTTCTGAGTTTTTGCTAAGGCAAAGATGCATTAAGGTGGAAATAACCTTTAGGACCATGATGAGTGATGGTTTGCTTCCAAAAACTTGATGATTCTAGGCCAGGGAAGAAAATCGCTCCTGACCCTTGCTGAGGGTCCAGGGCGAAAATTTGAAAAACCTCTATTTTACCTTGCAGAAACAAGACAAACTTGGGTGGAGTGAATAAAGAAGGGCATTGCCTAGTGATGAGTAAAGGATTCAACGAAAGATAATGATGGAGTGAGCCTAGAACATAAAATTCGCTCCTGACCCTTCCTGAGGGTCCAGGGCGAAAAACTTTATAGGAAGCTTTTCGCGCTTGGTTTGGTTGAATTGAAATGTCAAATGCATGTTGAAAAGAGGAATGAACATGATCTTGCTTTGACAAGTGTTTGATAGCATTAAGGAATGGAGATTCTAGCCAAGAAAGGCAACTTCACTCCTGACCCTTCCAGAGGGTCCAGAGCAAAATTCCTTGTAAACCCATTTTTAACCTTTCTTGGACATAAAAAACCTTGTTCCTAGAGCCATAAGCATCGAAATCCCACTAGGCAAGGAAGTTTTTAGGTGAGAAAATGAAGATTTTTGGTCAAGATTGAAAAATCGCTCCTGACCCTTACAGAGGGTCCAGGGCGAAAAACCCTAAAATCACACTTTTCCTCCTAAGTTGAATAAAACTAAGTCTGGAATGCAATGCAAGAGCCTATTTGGAGTGCCTTGAAGTGGTTTTTGAACTTTGAAAATGAACAGTTTGAGCCCAATTGTGAATTTCGCTCCTGACCCTTCCAGAGGGTCCAGAGCGAAATTCCCCTAAATGCACTATTTCCTTCAAAATTTGGATGAGCTAACCCAGTGATGGAAGGAAATGGACCCTGGAGATTGCCTTGGAGGAGTTTAATGATTGAGCTAAGGCGAATTCTGGCCTAAAATGAGAAAATCGCTCCTGACCCTTCCAGAGGGTCCAGGGCGAAATTTACATTTTCACCTAATTACTCATGAGAAATGATTAAAAATTGAAATGCAATACCTTGATTAGGCCAAAACAGACATAAGCTTGCCGTCCAGGAGATTTTGGAGTGAAGGGAATGAGGTGTTCAAGTTTTAAACTCAAAAGTCGCTCCTGACCCTCCCAGAGGGTCCAGGGCGAAATCATTAGCAAGCTTCACTAGCCCTCAATCCAACATTGATATTCCTCAAATCATCAAAATTGCTAAGTTCGAAACAATTGGGAGGATTAAATTAAATTCACATTAATTAAAGGCATATTTAATTTAATAAATTAATTTTTAGGCCTTGAAATAATAAAAAATTCCACCTTGGAGGCATTAAAATTAATTTTAAAAAATTGAAAAATACAAATTGAGCGCTCAAAGGCATTATTTTGCCTTTATTGGCAAGTCGGCCACCTTTTTAAAAGGTCTTTATTTATTTTTTACCCCTTATTGGCAAGTCGGCCTTGGGGAAAAGGACGGTGAGCGCTCTATAATTTCAGGCAATATCTGGAATCATCTATCTTCTTGTTCATGTACTCATAAATATTCACTAGACTAGGAAAATATGAGATTTTTCTTTCTTTGCTAGTTTCACGGCATGTGTGAAGCATTTATTCTTTGAAAATTTGATCAAAAAATAATGACGTATTTTTAGAAAAGCTTTAAAAAATATATTTTGAATTCTGTACTTTCCTTCATAAAATACAACATTAAAATTGAAAACAAAAGCAAAGAATAAGTATACGCAAAACAAGATAGTTTAAATGCACCTAAAAGTCTTATTAGAACATGGCTCTACCCGATTGAGCCGAGTAGGTGAAAATAGGTAACAGTGCCTATGATTGATCCTAACCTTATGATGCCTACACCTATGATCTATCTTCTTGTTCGTGTACTCATAAATATTCACTAGACTGGGAAAATATGAGATTTTTCTTTCTTTGCTAGTTTCACGGCATGTGTGAAGCATTTATTCTTTGAAAGTTTGATCAATAAATAATGATGTATTTTCAGAAAAGCTTTAAAAAATATGTTTTGAATTCTGTACTTTTCTTCATAAAATACAACATTAAAATTGAAAACAAAAGCAAAGAATAAGTATACGCAAAACAAGATAGTTTAAATGCACCTAAAAGTCTTATTAGAACATGGCTCTACCTGATTGAGCCGAGTAGGTGAAAATAGGTAACAGTGCCTATGATTGATCCTAACCTTATGATGCCTACACCTTGATGTAGGGTATCTTCATGTGGTATTGGCACTTAGTCTTTCAAGATTGTCTCATAATTCTCCTTGTTGAATCCTCATCTTCATGGTAATGTTTTGAATCCTAATGTTATGACCTATAGGGCAGTGTTATTTTTTCCTTGCATCATCGTGATATCCTCTACCATGATGTTGGGCAAGCTTTTAGCTTCATGTAATGAGTGTGATCTCTCCTTCACGCCTTGGGGTCTTGACCTCTTCATGTCGCCATGATGGAATGAAAGTTTTGAATATCTTGAAAACCTTGGTGTCAATTGACCTTCCTCTTGAACCTTGATGTTGATCCTTATATAGCTTGTGAAGTCCTTTCACGTTGCACTTGTTTCATTCCTCTTTATCATTCCATGAGCTTCCATCTATTATGATTTCTTCCTACAAAAGCCACAAGTATGAATGAGAACATTTGCAAAATCAATAAAGCCTTCTACACTTGTTAGATATTGTTTGTAAGTTCGTAGCCCTTACAATATGTAAGGACAGATTTTAAGCATCTTATTGCAAAACTAAGGCGCATCTTTGATGTTGTTCTGTATAAGTCATAGCTGGGTGGGTTTTTCATATGTGCATGCACAACCCTGATATTATTTTGGCCAATATTTGCATCATGAAGCCTAAGGAGCATGTTTATACAAAACAACTACTGTTCAATTCATAGCTGCAAATTAAGTCTGATCTTCAGGCCTTTAGGTCAAAATTCAGTGCTCTAGGTCTGATTCCCTTTATGTTTCAGGTCTGATGTTTCATTTGCAGGCCTAATTTCTGATCTCTGAGTCCTTCAAGTCTGATTTAGGTGTGTCTCAACCCCTGCAAGTCTGATCTCTATCTGATTTTGACTGATTTTTCCCCCCTTGAGGTTGGAATTTTGCTTTCTAGGTCTGATTTGCTGATTGCAAGCCTGATTTTCCATGTTTTAAGTGGGCGCATTTCAAGGGGTGTCTTGCATGGCGGGTTCAAGGTATTGTCTTGCACAAGGCATAGCAGGATTCAAAGATCATTTAGGGATAGACTTGCACAATTCAGATGTATGGTGGATTTTAGGGCGTGTTGTGCACAAATGAGGTACGATTTGAAGTGCATATTTGCACAAAATGATGAGTGGCATCTAGGTGCATGCTTGCACAAAGGGGGCGCAATTGGATGAGTGCCATAAACAAAATGATATAAAAGCAAGAGCACATCTGATATAGGTGCTCCAAGGTCTGATTTTGATACCCTTGAGGCCTCATTTGATCTTGCATTGATGAAAGAAGTTGCCATCATCTCTCATTTGACCTCTTCTAGGCCTGCTAGACACAATTTGGAATCACAATTAGAAATGCCTAAAAGATGGTCTTTGAGGTGATTGATGCCTCTACTAAGCTATTCGAGCACCAGGTACAAATAACAATCCCTACTACCAGTCCCATTATAGCATATTTCCAAGTAGGGTCATGACTTCCAAGGAATCTAATTCCAAAGAGACAGCTTCCATTTGTTGAGTCCAAACAAGATGCAGAGCCAGATGCCATTGTGATTGTATATTAACCTAAAATATTGATAAGGAAAAAAAATAGCATTTAAACAAACTAGAACGATTTAAACATGATTTTTCTAATCATATAAAATTTGAATGTATTTTAAAATTTTAAACGTAATATTGTAATAAATGATGACAGAATTAACAACTTTGACAAAAATAACATCTTTTAACACTAAAACAAAAACCCTATATTCATAAATAAAAATAAATAAAAAGTTTGATTCAAATCAACGTAAATCATTTAAATTTTAATCAACAAATAAATTGAATCAATCGATCCAATAAAATATGTAAATTATGTATGCTTAAATAATTAGAAATGATTTACAAGTTTATATGCTTGAAAAAAGAAAAAGAAAATTGAGCTAACTTGATGCAAATCTGAAATTTTGGAAATTTGTTCTTCAAATCCCCTTTAAAATGCTTCCCAATTTTCTCTAGAAAGCTTGTCCACTACCACGTGTGTTGAAGAAGGGTAAATGGGAAATTTAAAGACCAAATTTTGCAATCTTTGGCTCATTAAACACAATATTCCTGTGTTTGGTGTGTGCCCTTGCCATGGCGATTTTTTAGCACAAACTAGCCGAGTTTTTCGAATTACTCAGGACATTGTTCTAGTGAGTTTTCACTATGAGTACTTAAGCATCAAAAAAACTTACAAGTACTCAATGACTCACCCAATTTACAATCTATGTTCCCAACACTATATTAACCAAAACTGTTAGCATACACATAGTATATAATACTTGAAAATATGCTTCTATATATATTCTCCAAGAGTAAAAGACTTTTTGTTGCAATACAAAGCAAAGATGACATGCAAGGTATGAAAACCTTGAAAATAGCATTTCACCTTGTTAATTTTTCTGTATACATACAACACAATCATTAATTAGCCTAACTTAAGCCTAAGACCAAAACATAATAAAGGTATTATCCAAAACTTCCTCATCCACTTTTAAGTATTTCTAATTCCTTGCCTTTGTCTTTTACCTTAGTCAACATCCCCCTCATAACCTATTGTCTACTTTGAACCCACATATTCCATAGTTAAACATTGTTTACTTGATCCTCTAAGTACCCCCACACAACTCTGTACAATAATCCCTTAACACCTTTACAAACCTACACCCACATATTGCTTTTCCGTAATCTAAAATAATACTATACTCCATATCTCTTCCTCGCCCTACATCAAACATTCTTTCTTTTCATTAACATTAACCTAGGGTGTCAAGCTACTAAATGTCCTAAGGATTATGTTCATTCTCTGTGAAATGCCACTCCTCCATAATGACACTTGGTTGATACCCAATGCATGGAAGGCAGAAACAAAAATTGTGGACTTCATTGAAGATGTGAGAACATATAAACAAATGGAATGTTTAAATGCATCACAAGGAACACCAAACAGAAAATTAAATTTGAAGAACAAAGGAAAACAAACATCAGAAAGCAAATGAGGAGAATGGTGGAGTAATTATTTTCATCCTAACTAGTGAAGGCAATAAATCCCACCCCAATCAACCTAGTCTTAAAATTCCGCGCATTGCCATTATTTTCCCTTCAAAGTTTATTGCCATTAGTTTCCCTTCAAAGTTCATCCAACATCATTCCATAGCACACCCTACCTTCACACAAGGCCATCTGGCGATGACCTATAAATCTCACAGGTTTGTATTTGAGCTTTGCGGTAATTTGTCAAATGCAAGGCAATAATATCAAGGAAAAAGTATCCCCACCAAGGAAAAAGAAAGCGTGAAGTTTTACTGCAAATACAGGAGGAAAAAGCCTGTTAAACAGAAGGCAACCATGAACAACATAGATGAAAGGAAGTGTCACAGATATTCTCCAGCCCATTAACATGGATGAAGATGAAGTTGTCACTCATGTTGACACTAACAGTAGGAATCATTAGCAAGGTAAATCCTCTTCTCAAGAGCTCAATTTAACTCACATAATCGAATCAAATATAGTGAAAAATTCAAGGGCCAAGTTTGTAACTCTACTCACCTCATAACAAGGATGGATTTATGTCTCCAAAATGGAAGACCTCCATATTTTTCTCATCCCCACTCTGATTGATTTGGCATCAACACCAACCATCTTCATATTTCAGGACAATCATATTATGCATGTCCTAAACAAGGGCTTTCCCTCATCGACATAGCTCCAAAATGGAAGACCTCCATATTTTTCTCATCCCCACTCTGATTGATTTGGCATCAACACCAACCATCTTCATATTTCAGGACAATCATATTATGCCTGTCCTAAACAAGGGCTTTCCCTCGTCGACATAGGTCCTTAGCATCCCGTTTGGATAGATACTTGTAGACATTATGTTTCTCAAGGTCCAGGTTGTGCATCAAGATCCTAATGCATCCCCTCTACCCAACTCGGCTGCCACCCACTTTAATTAGGTCACACTAACTGCCATAATGGGCATCACCATAGTTATAAGAGGTCTCATCAAAATGATAGAGAAAGGGGTGCATAATCCATATGGATAGTTGTCCCCACAAGATTGCTTCACAGTTTCTTGACATAGTAAAACATATTGAAGGTATCGATGTTTAGGTTGAAAAGTTAAGCAAAGTCGTTGACCAGCATGAGAAGTCTTTAGAGGCTATCAATACTAATAGTATGCTTCTACCTACTAAACATGAAAAATTTGTTGAAATCGTCAAGGAACATTTGAAAGTGACTCTAACAAATGCCAGGCCACTCATGTGGAGAGCTCAAATGAAGCAAATTTCAAATATGTCTGGTCACACACCCTATCTAAACTACATCTTTTACCACCCAGATTGCAAAAACATTCAATGAAGAAGGTGGGCCTTACCCTTCCCTTCATGGGTAGAATTAATGATGTCTTGTTAAGTAATCCAGGACTTTCAGAATCAAGATCTACATGTTTGTAATTTTCCTTTCGAATACATTTTAATGCAACAAACTCATTGAATACAAGTTTACTGAAAAAAGTGGGTATCTTCTAAATTTGATAGTGATCTAGTTATAGGATGTAACAAATGCTACGAGTTTTTAGGCCTCAAATTCTGCTGTCTATGTTCTTCCATGCTCGCCTGTTTTGATCAAGACAGCTCTTTCATTTACTCCCTTTATCTCAATATAATAGAGAAAATTTAGATTTTCCAAAATATAAAGAACTTCCAAAATTTATCCACTTTCAGGGTAATTTTTGCAAAAATTGATCTCTCAAAGGCCCCAAAGAAGCAAGAAAGCAAAAACAAGGCATAAACTTACTTTCCTGAGGAATCACGAGCTATTGCTGCAATTTGTCTTGCATCAGCATCTGAAATAGACATGGAATCTGTACTAGTGCTCTGTTCTAAAGGAAAAGGTGTAACCTGATTTGCTCCTATATTCTTTAGAAGAGGCAAATTAACACATATATGCCTTATAAGATAATCCAGTCTTTTGTGAAGAGAAACAGGAAGCCATCTCAACCATTCATTATAACCCCCACGTGGTCTAGTAATACGCTGCACAGGCCATGAAAAACAATTCAAATTACACAAAATTGAAATTCCATGAAACAATGGTCTCCCCAAAAGTTTATGGACTAATATACAAGTCAAAGATGTATTAATCAACAAAACGGTACAACTTAAATGCTTGAATTCCATCAATTTCTCCTACCAAATTTAATATATTAATTTAAAACAACATTGCTTAAATTTAAGTTTCAACATATGTCGAGTACCAGATAATGAAAAATATACTCCAATAAAAGACAAAAAGCTGCACCAACAAAAGAAGCATCATTTCCATAGCTGCTACATCCAAGATAAATAATATGACATTAAATAATAAAGAAACATTAAAAGGAGTATTTCTTGTGCAAACTGAATCTAAGACAGCAACCTGAGCTTGAAAGTTGAAATTAATAAATCGATCATATAGTATTTGAATATTTGGCTGTATTTTTTCTGTATCTTTGGCTTCATTTGAAAAAATTTACTCCTGGTCTCATCAATTGTTATCAACCATTGCCTGAAAATAGGGTAAGCACAGCAATACTGGGCAGTTCTTTATCTAAATTTGTATTGTGATGATACCAGGGAAAAACTGGTTGCTCCATCAGCAAAGATTTACTTGTTAACGGCAGTTAATGTATTCTTTTTTATTTTGTTACATCTTGAATCTTGATAAAGATAAAACCAGAATGATTTCAGATTGTGCTGCAGGCATTGCAAGCAAAGGCCAAGATGCAAAATCCAAAATTAGATCAATGCTTACAGCCCCAACTTTTCTTGGTCTGGGATTGGTTTTTGAATTCAATTGTCCATGCTCCTGTGATGTGAAACTTTTGTATTTTTCCCTTTATTCTTGGGTATGGTTTCTGAAGAGAAAAATTCCATCTCCAATGATTCTGGCAATTTGTTTCTCAGTGAGGGAAAGCAAACCACTAGGGCCTTGCTGCTGCTTCTTGATCATCTGTCAGAGCTCCTAAAAATTCACTTTCTCACATTTATCATGCTGAAAGGCTGGTTGACAGTTAGCTAAGCTCTACTCTCTCTGTTTCTTTGCGGGCTCATGTCCTTCACAATTTTCACTGTCATCATTATCTCCCTTATAATCACCTTCCAGGCTTCCACCATTCATTAGGCCTGCCCGATACATTCTCTATTCTGCATCAAATCTTTCGGAAATTCCTTGGGCAGCTACAGCTTCAAGATTTCAAATCTTCTTGGGATAAAAACACTCCAACCATACATAGTATACCCATTCCTCTAACATAAATAATCAAATATCTGCACCTTAATAGTTATATAGGGAGCCTTACTCAGATTTACTTCAAGACAGATCTACAGACTTCAACACAGAGCCTTGCAAAAATAACAAATTCCAGTGACATCATTAGTGAGGTCCCAAGTGAAGTGAATTCTCATCATGATCAAAAACCTTGGTTCTAAAATTAAAATGGCAGTGTTTAAGGTTGCCATTCTGAATTAAGCTGGTATATCAAACAGTATTCTTCCAAAGGTATTGAGGAAATGTCTTACAAATCATGAACAGCCCAGCACAGTTTATTGATCCCTTGCTAAGCTTTAAAGATCTTTACTCTATTTGAAAATGATTGTCTATAGCATTATTAAGATTCCCAAACGGCCAATTGTCATGTCCCTAACTCAGATCGCAGCCTCTATTAATAGTAATGATAGTGGTTTGCAAGGTAAAGGGACGAACTGGTAACATACTTCCGCCAAAGTACAGCCCATTGAAATAAATTGCAGCCTTTACAAATACAAATCGCAAGTCCAGGCCAGGTAATTAATAAAGAGGCCGACCAGGATTAGATAAAGTAATAATAGCCAAAGAAGGCCGACTAAGGTTGGGGGAATTAACAAGAGGCTGACCATAATAAAAGAAAGAATAATTATTATTAAGCGGGCTGACCCAGAACTGAAAAGGCAGCAGTCAGTTGGAACAGATGCCTAACTTGGAAGGGTGGTGATCTTGGTAAAGAGATGTGTCCCTCCGTCCCTCTTAAGAGATATATTAAGGTAGATCTTCATTTGAGAGAAGCCCTCGAATCAGATCAGAAATTCTATAATATAATCTGCATTCAGAAAACAGCAGCCATTTGATTTAGCAAGTAGTTGGTATGCAATATGGTTAAGTTGATTGTTTAATATATAATCTCTTATGTATCTTTGATCAAGTTATTAATTGGAATTACCAATCTATCTAGATGCTCATAATTAGTTAATTAAACTATTTAATTCCCTACAAACAATCATATATGGATTAGTAAGGAAACATGTTAGGGAAAGGCAGTAGACCAGTTCCCACAATGTAAGTAGGCCAACCCAAGTTGGATGGACTGGAGGTCCTGCCACTTGTGGGCCAAGGGTTTGAATTGTCTTGGTTGGATGTTCAGCACCCTTGGGCTTAGTTGTGTGAATAGTTTCCAGGGGCCCTATCATGCTTTCCCCTCCAATCCCTACTATGGTTGGTTGTTGGAAGTGAAACTATAGAATGGATCCAAATAGGTAATGATAGGAATATCTATCATTTCATCAATGTTAATTGTTTATTTACCTTTAAAGTTCAATAGCTATTATATGATTTATTTATAAATACTATTTGTAAACAAATTATATTGTTGGAATTGTTATTTTAGGGCAAAAATTTGGTATATCCCAATAGGGGGCAATACACCAATCATCCATGCCCAGTACTTACAGATTTTAAAAATTGTATTTTCTCTCCAACCAGAGCTTAGCGGTTTGAAACAAAGACAGAACACCCATTAAATAGCAGATTTTCCCATTTAAAATATAAGCCAGCATTTAATTCAAGACTACATCCGGCTTTGGTGTTATTTCAAACTTGCTCTATGGGATCACAGCGTAGATAACCATTGAAGCAGATATCACAAAAATGTTGCAATAATTTGAATCTGCAATATTTTGGATCTCAGACACCAGATTAATTTTTTCATTTAAAACATACCTTTTTAAAATCTCATTGACCTTTATTTTGACCAATTTTTTGACTCGAATTATCTGATATGTCAGCCAATATTATCTGATTTCTCCTTTTAAAGGCTGTAAATTGCAAATTTTTGGTCATTTCAGCTTTATTCCGCTCTAGTTTTTTCTGCAACAAAATAGATTGGGTTTTTTTGGGCATCTTGACTGCTGAATAAGTTGATATCATTAGGATGGCCAAGCTATTTGATGAAGAGCATCTGAATCAAATTATTCAAGGGCAGAATGTAGAAGCTTTAAACTCAGGAACTCTATTGTATTCTTTTATGACATTGTTTCATGCTCTTTGTAAACTTTCAATATTGTAATGTGGTAATATTAAGGGCACCTCTGTTTATTCATTGCTTTGTTAGAATTCATGATTGGATGTAGGAAGATATCTCTGCTTGGGAAGATAAATGGCCATAGTTCCTTTTTGAAATGATAATTTGTTATTCGGTATTTTGCAAAGGAGACGAAGGCTCCTTAAATAGAGATTACATGAGGATCTTTCCATAACAGAAACGATCGAGAATAGAAACATGAAAGAAAACATTCTAACTAAGAACTAACTACGAAAAAAAAATCCTAAACTAACTAACTGAATGACCATTATAGAAACATTCCAATATTATTTTAATACCTTTGACTCACTTAAACTTTTGAGTGCAGATTCTGATGTACTCAGTGGAAGTAAGAATGTGCGAGCCATATCAGTAGCCCTGCACATAGCTTGGGAAAAGTGTTATGATAATATAGAAATGTTCTGAGAACTATAGAAACCATATCTCTATTGTAAGCAATGGTTTAGGATATGGAGATGGTGGTGTAGCATGAGGCTTTAGTAAACATCAACAGATCCTTTTATAGTGGCTTTACATCAGATTGGGAGGATGAAGGCCCTTGCATTTCATTGTTTTGAACTAGCACTAAAAGTGAAAAGTGGCATTACTCAGTGAATGACTGAACTAAGTGATTCTAAGCAATCCGGTTTATATTACATATGTTCAAATCCAGCTAGTATAAGACAATATAATCTACATATCGTGTTCATAGTTGATCATACTTCATACTCATAGTATCTGACCTCATTGACTCCACCCACTTTGTTTTACATTGCAGTTTGCTTTAATTTGTAGCTCAACATTTGTAGTTTTTGGTGTAATTGATTTTGAGTATTTCGAACTTTGAAAATCTAACCATGGAGTAATGCACTATGCAGTGTGCATTGTAATCCATGATCTTAAAGTTGATGAAGAAAATCCATATTTCAATATTCATGGTGTACGCTCTCATTTACTCACACTCTCGCTCTCTGTGCAATTAGGATGGCTTTAAGTGTCAAAAACATCAGTTATTTGTCCCCTTTATCTCTCTGCATTTTTGGGGTTCCCGGTTTTTTCCCAACAAATTAAAAATATCTTTACCTTTGGTTTGCCAAGACAATCCCATGAAAGATGTTTGCTTCTATGTAGATAACTACAAAAATAAAAGATACTATCAAAGTGAACATGGGTACATTGCAAACAAAAACCTACAAAAATAGAGAGAACCGCAAAATTAAAAGAATTCCATTGAAAAAAGATAAATTTAGCTATAGCCAACTAACTGATGCTAGACACCATAGTCAAAAAATCTTCACCATGTTGGCTGTCTTTTATAATAAGCATGATCAAGCTGTTGTTTATAACTAGGGAGGTGGATTCCAATTGCCAATGGCAACATTGGAATCCGCTTTAGGGCTGGGCCCTTTCTCACGCCACACTTAAAAGATTGTGTGTTCCCTTCAAATAGGGCCGACCCTATAAAAGAACACGCCACACATTAGATGAAATAAAACATAAAATGGCGCCAAGTTTAAATTAAACCAAGCCGACTTAATAAAGGTCAAGCATCATATATATAAAGTACTTTTGGCAAGCATCAAGAACAATCTTCATTTGTTCAACCCTCAAGCACATTAGCTCTGCAATCTAGTGCAAAATCTGATTGGAGAAGTAGGCGAATTCATCTATCTGCTGCTAGTTAATTCTGTGCAAATACATCTGCACCTTGAAGGCGAATTCCATCCAAATGATGCAAAGTATGTCTGCTGTTTGAAGGCATAATACTTCTGTCATATGAAGAGCTAGGTCATCAAGATGCAGATCTAAAGATGACATTTCCATTGATTTGAACAGCAAAGAAGTGTTGTTTACCCTAGGTGTTTTCATCAAGCTACCTAAGACATAAGTATTGTATAATAGAATATTAAAATAATGTTAATTTTAGTATTAATGCTCAATAGTGTATATTCTATTTTAGTTAGATCGTCTTCGATCTTCTCAGCAGTTTCTTATTAGAAACTTGCTATTCTTGTATTATTTATGAGCGTCTTGCTCATTCTATTAATGAATCAATTCTTTGAAATCCATATGCTTCTGCATTTGTTTTATGGTATCAGAGCTATAGGAGAAATTTTTTCGAAAATTTTTTAATTCTAATTTCCAATTAGTGGAAATTTTCGAAATTATTTCTGGTTTTTTTAAAAAATCCTTCTAGGGTTTTTTCAGTTTCCTAGCTCCTGTGACTACCTCGCGGGTTTGTACAGTCGCGTTTTTTTTTTGCGACCTGTGTTCGGCGGTGTTCGTGTTGTGCGCGACCTGCAGAGCCGTCGCGACCTGTGTTCGGCGATGTTCGTGGTGGTGCGCGACCTGCAGAGTCGTCACCGGTGCTCTGTCTGTCTGCGACCTTCGGCGTCGCGACCTGCAACCTTCGGCGTCGCGACCTGCAACCCTCGGTGTCGCAACCTGAACCCTCGGCGTCGCAACTTGCACCCTCGGCGACGCGACGCGACCTGCAAACGCGTCGCGACCTGCACCTTCGGCGACGCAATTTTTTTTTCTGAGCAAATCATGGCTTCCACGACCCTCTGAAATTTTCGATTAAGGTGTTTACCTTCCAGTTTCCATCGAAAATAAATTATTCTTGCAGATTCTTGGTGGATTTTTTAAACCCCAATCTAGGTAGTTGTCCATTTTTTCTGGGTGCCTCGATTTTTGAGCCCGCGGATCCAGATTTTGACAGCAGATTCCTTCTGGGTTTTTCGCACGAATTTCTGGGTTGTCTTTGGATTTTTTCTGGGTTGTCTTTGGATTTTTTCTGGGTCAGCCGGGAATTTTTTTTGGGAAACGTGCAAATGGCTTCTCTAACCAACCTGATGTTAGAAGGCAGTCAACGCTTTAATGGCAACAATTACAACATCTGGAAACAGCGTATGTTGACCATTTTTGAATATAGGCGTCTTGACCAGCTTGTTTTGGGAAAAGAGCTCAGTCCTGGTACACCTGGTGCAGATCAAGATAAGTTTGATGAACGCAATCGGGAGGCAGTTATGCTTCTCAAACTCTCAGTGACTGATGATCAGTTACCGCAGATTCCTTCCGGCAAGACAGCTTCCGACATCTGGAAGCATCTAAAGGAATTGCATGAGACATCCGACAAGAGCCGAGCATTCTTTCTAAAGAATCAGCTGTTCTCCATTATGATGGACGAACGTATGTCCTTACAGGAACACCTCACGAGGATTAAGGACATTCGAGATCAGCTCGAAGCTATTGGTCGGACTATGGAGGAAGAAGACATGGTAGTAATCACTCTGAAAAGTCTTCCGAAATCGTATGAACACTTCATTGAGACCCTCAATATTACTTCCACAAATGTTGATCTGAAGTTTTCAGAATTGTGCACCAAACTTCTCCAACAGGATCGTTGGAAACAATAGTTTGGTAGTGGTACTACATCAGCCTCCTCGGAAAATGCCTTCACAGCCCAATCCTTTCACAAGGATAAAGGCAAATTTCAGTCCTCTCAATCTTCTCAGCAGAAAGGCTCTTCTCAGACACAGGATGCTGCTAAGAAGAAGAATGTGCAATGCAATTACTGTCACAAGTACGGCCATATGAAGAAAGATTGCCGTCAGAGGCTCGCTTCTGAACAAAAGAAGCAGGGAGGGTCACACCAGAAGGCGCATGTTGCTGAACATTCCGAGCAGAAGGAGTCTGCCTTTTATGCTTTTATGGCTAAGAGGTCTTCAGATCATGCCAGGTCTTCTGCTTGGTACATCGACTCTGGTGCATCATGTCACTTTTCTCATCGGCGTGACTGGTTTACAGACTTCTCACCTTTCAGTGATTCCGTTGTATTTGGCAGAGATTAGGAGTATACAGTTGTTGGCAGAGGCACTGTTCAGATACAGTCTGGTGGCAGGACTCTCCTTTTTCTAAATGTGTTCTATGTTCCTGGAATGGAACTTAATCTGCTCTCTGTCAATCAGATTATGAGGAATTCTCCTCAGCTAGATGTGGTGTTCAGTGCTCACAAGTGTTCCATCATTGATCGGGAGACTCGTCTTACTGTTGCTGTTGGTCTAGAGGATCATGGCCTATATAGGCTTCTTGACACTGGTGATTCTCCTGAAGTGGCTCTGGCAGCTCGTGTTTCTCCTCTCAGCACTTTGTGGCATCAGAGATATGGACATCTCAACATTCAGTATCTCTCTCAGCTATCTCGGGAGGGACTTGTTTCAGGGTTACCTGATATTCAGACTCAGCATCTTGGAGTATGTGGCGCTTGTCAAGCTGGCAAACAGCATCGGACTTCATTCACACATGGAAAGTCTTGGCGCGCATCTAAGGTACTTCAATTACTTCATGCTGATATTTGTGGTCCTATGAATACATCTTCTGTTACTGGTTGCAAATACTTTTTGCTTATTGTAGATGATTTTAGTAGAAAGATGTGGGTGTACTTTCTTAAACATAAATCAGATGTATTTAGTATCTTTCAGAAGTTTAAGTCCTTTGTTGAAAAAGAGTCTGGACATAGCATCATTACTCTTAGGACAGATAACGGGGGGGAATTTTGTTCTTCTGCATTCTCCAACTTCTGTGATACGCATGGCATCAAACGCCAATTGACTACACCCTACACTCCTCAGCAAAACAGTGTTGTTGAGCGTCGCAATCGTACGGTTGTTGAGATGGCTCGCTCTATGTTACAACACAGGAGTGTTCTGAATAAGTATTGGGCTGAAGCAGTGTTTACTGCTATCTATCTACTTAACCGTTCTCCTACTCAGGCTGTTAAGGGGAAGACTCCAGAAGAGGTTTGGTCTGGTCGGAAGCCTAAGATCAGCCACCTGAAGGTTTTTGGCTCTGTTGCCTATGTTTGGATTCCAGATGCTAAGCGCTCCAAGTTGGATTCCAAAAGTCAGAAACTCATGATGACAGGATACAGTGATCACCATAAGGCCTACAGACTGATAGATATAGACACTGAACGTCTTATCTTCAGTCGTGATGTTGTATTTGATGAAGACAGAGGATTCTTTCAGTCCCCTTCTTCTGAGCAGAGTTCTGAGGATCAGCCTCACAGTGTTCTTATTCCATTAGGTTCGCCTGATGGGAGGGATGATGCAGAATCTATTTTCGATGATGCACTACCTGAGTTCCCTCAGGAGAATAATCCTCCTCCTGCTGCTCCTGTTCCTGATCCTGAACCTCTTCCAGCTCCTCCAGATGTTCGCACTTCTACTCTCCGGCCTAAATGGTGGGCCAAGACCATTGGTGATCTCAGGGATACTGAGCTCATTGAGGGTAGAACCTCCCGTAATAAGAGCAAACAGCAGCATACAGTCAATTTTGCTCTCATGGCTAACATACACAGTGTTTTTGAGCCTCAAACATACTCAAAGGCTAAAGGTATACCTGAGTGGGAACAAGCTATGGAAGCTAAGTTCCAGAGTCTTCAGAAGAATCACACTTGGGCCCTTTCTGATCTTCCTTCAGGGAAGAAGCCCATTAGCTGCAAATGGGTGTACAAAGTAAAATACAAAGCTGATGGAACCCTAGACAAGTATAAGGCTCGTCTTGTTGCTCGTGGGTTCTCACAGAAAGAAGGCATTGACTACGAGGAGACTTTTGCTCCTACGGCCAAAATGAGTACCATACGGCTCGTTCTTGCCTTGGCAGCCCAGTTCAGTTGGAAAGTCCATCAGATGGACGTCAAGAGTGCCTTTTTGAATGGTGACTTACAGGAAGAAGTCTACATGACACAACCCCCAGGATTCAAGGTTGCTGGTCAAGAACAGAAGGTTTGTAGACTAGTCAAAGCACTCTATGGTCTGAAACAAGCTCCTCGGGCTTGGTACATGAAAATTGATAAGTATCTGACAGATCATGGTTTTCAGCAGAGTCCATCTGATGCAAACCTGTATATCAAGCATACTAGGAATGATATTCTGTTTGTGGTTGTCTATGTGGATGACTTAATCATTACTGGCAGTTCAGCACATTTGATCACTGGGATCAAACAGGATTTGTGCCGCACCTTTGATATGACAGATTTGGGACTTCTACATTATTGCTTAGGAGTTGAAGTCTGGCAGACTGAGAACAGTATCTTTCTCTCTCAGTCCAAGTATTCTAGAAGTCTTGTGGACAAGTTCAGAATGCAGGATTGCAAACCTGCCTCTACTCCTATGGAACCCGGGATCAAACTTTCAGCTCAGTCATCTTCACCAGTTGTGGATGAATCTCTGTTCAGGCAACTAGTGGGCAGTCTCATCTATCTTACTGCCACTAGACCTGACATCAGTTTTGCAATGAGCTACATTTCACGCTTCATGACAGCTCCCAAGGCTGATCATTGGATAGCAGCTAAGCGTGTGCTGCGTTATGTGAGTGGCACTTCTGATTATGGACTTCTGTACACTCGGAGTTCTGATCCTATACTCAGTGGCTACACAGATTCTGACTCTACAGCAGGGTATGTGTTTAGTTTGGGATCTGGTGCTGTCACATGGACTAGTAAGAAGCAGCAGGCAGTGGCTCTCTCCTCGACATAAGCAGAGTATCGGGGAGCAGTTAAGGAATCTTGTGAGGCGGTTTGGCTTCGACGAATGCTTGCGGATATGCATGTCTCCCAGGCAGGTCCTACTCCCTTGTTTTGTGATAATCAGGGAGTGCTCAAACTCGCCAAGAATCCAGTCTTCCATGAAAGAACCAAGCATGTGGAAACTCATTGTCACTATATTCGACAGCTGGTTGAAGACGGATCCATCCAGTTGCTGTATGTTCCTACCTCGGAGCAGCCAGCAGACATCTTCACCAAGCCCCTTGGTCCTGATAAATTTGTAAAATTCAAGGGGTCTATAGGTGTAGTTAATAGATTGAGCATTAAGGGAGGGTAATAGAATATTAAAATAATGTTAATTTTAGTATTAATGCTCAATAGTGTATATTCTATTTTAGTTAGATCGTCTTCGATCTTCTCAGCAGTTTCTTATTAGAAACTTGCTATTCTTGTAAATATTCTTGTATTATTTATGAGCGTCTTGCTCATTCTATTAATGAACCAATTCTTTGAAATCCATATGCTTCTGCATTTGTTTTATTGTAATCAGAATATTGAATATAATCCATAATTAGATCTGAGGATCCTTTCTGGCTGGGTTTTTTTTTCTCCTAGGAGGTTTTCCCAGGGTAATGGTGTCTTGTTTCATTTTGCTTATCTTCTATGTTTGTTCCTAAGTCTGAAAATCATTAATTCTAACTGCAAACAATCTAATTTAATAGTTAAATTCTGATTTCTCAGTCTTCCATTAATCTGAAAGTATAAAATTCAACACAAGCATTATATAATATATTTCATTGCCAAAAATAGGGCAACAAATTCATATCTTCACTGTTTTCGCCACCCTAGATGGCAGTTTCAGGCCATTTCATCCCACGAAACAATATTCTAAATTATAAACATGGGCATTTTTGTAATAACCAACCTGGATATTGATAACCAAATAAATTGCAGTTTTCCCAAAGTTGATTATACAGACATTTTGTCAAACAGTTTGTTTGCAATAGGCTTGAGAATTCATTTTAATACTTTTAAATCACAAACAATGATCCTCGTCCAACATCGAAACACAAAATTTCTGTCTCCGGTAATGATATCATGATATTTCCAGAGTTAAATGACTGAAAATTGTGTACAACAGATAAATTTCTGCTAATGCATATGCTATGGTAATAAATTGGTGGGTACAAGAAACACTTACAGAATGTCTGCATTAATGAAGTAACACATATAAATAAATTTCTGACCTTTACAGTCTCCACAGAAGTTCAAATAGCAATCACCAATACTCCAAACTTCAAGTCTAAGTTGTATGGTACTCTAGAAATAGTATGGCAGTCATATAAACACAACAGCAAATGTAAAGACAGCTGCAACAGGTTTGATGAGCCCTCACAGGGCTGGAGTGGAATAGAGTTAAGGCTTATACCTTTCAAACAACTCCCATCGATCCCCTCTCCACTTTCTGCAGCTCTTTGGATATGGTAAGGCAACTCAAAAGAAGGCTCAACCCTTACCCATGGCTATCCAGCCACCTAAAGAGCAAGTTTTAAAGAAGAGTTCCAAAAAAATTTCTAAAGTGTCCCCTTCATATGATTTGCTTTTTAGGGGGCTGGATGGACGCCTCCTTGATCCTTTGGTTGAAGACTTTATTGACTACATTTGACTTCAAAATCAGCTACGTAGGGAAGTTTGGATGCCACGTTAGATGTTTTTGGGCTTTAAAAACTCTTCCTTAAAGCTCGACTTCATTTTCATGATATTAACTAAGGGGTAAGGCTTCACCAAATAAGATTTGACCCTCTTTAATGAAGCTGCGTTCGATTTTATGAGACTCCCAATATGCTATGGTAGACTTAAATGGCCTTTAACAAAACATATTGAAGCATTTGTGAGAGCTCGGCTCATTAAGATGCATCAACCAGCAAACACTACCCGATGAGATTGGCATGAGATTGTGATATGGCAAGTGACAGCCCGATGACTCTCTTTTGGAATCATGTTAGCAACAGAAGCACCCTTGATTGGCAGGACTGTGGTGCCATACATTACCAACCCCACTTATGACTGTTTTGTCGTCTTTTGCTTGTTAAGAAAGTTATTTGAGGACTGGCAGCTATCTATTCTTTGAATTTCTGCATAGTGGATAGCCTTTGTCCTTGTTTGTCTTGAAAAGATGCTTTTTGCTTGTTAGGCCATTATGTTTTGGGTTTATAAAGTTCTCGAAAACGGTCAAATTTGAAATTAACCACAAGGGAAAAGGCCAGAACTGTGGACATTAAGAAGATCTCTATCCTGTTGGAAAGGTATTGTATAGCTTGCATGTTAAAATATTTTATAATTGTGCAACATTTTCCTAGGTGAGGTTGTATATGTAATTGCAAAAGTATTTAATGTAGTTGACACATTAGGGGGTAATAGTTTAGTGAGAAAATGGTCAATTGGGCTCATTGAGAGAATAGATTTAATACTTTTCAGGACTTGTAAAACACCTTCAATGTTGTAAAAGCATTTGATGCTTGCACTCGCATGATGCATTCAATATTTTTTTTCTTGGGCCATGCGATATTGGTGAAAAAGTGGTTTGGGAAGCTTCTAGTAAATTTTTTATCATTGGTTGCTCTCTTGCATACAACAAGACAACTTGGGTAGAAGGTTATTGATATCATCTTGTACTTAATTCATCCATGACTGTGGGTGCGGATCTTGTAGAAGAACTTGAAGCTTGGAAGTGTATTGTAATCTTTTCAGACTTCAGTTGCTGAAGAATACAATAGTTCAGGCTTTGGAGGTTGGATTTCTCCCAAAAGGGTTTTCCCAATTGTGTGTGCACTTCATTGTGATCTTTAATTCTTAATATTTCTTTGCACAGTTGTTATTCCTAAATGATCCTGAATATTATTTAGGTCAGATGGCTTGTAACACCATTCTCGTAGGCTTAATTGTGGAAATTGTTTACGTATCTTTTGCATATTTCCTTTCATATCCTAATTTTTCAAATTTTGACGTGTAAAGAACAACTGAAATGGATGGGTTGTAGACACCAAATTGATCCACTCCACTTGAAATAATAAAGATAGGCTTGTCCAGAATTTATTGAGTATGACTATATAATACAAGCAGGATATAGCTTTCGTCTCAACACATGCAAGCAAGGAGATCTCATAAATCAGCGTAGGTGATATACATTTCTAGAATATGATCACATACATAAGTTCCTAGTAATCTAACTACAAACTGTTTTCTGAAAAGAAGCAATTTTGTAACGGTTGTCACGAAAGATTGCGCCCAATTGCTCAAGCTCTGAAGCTCAGCATTCCCATGCAACATGGAGACTCGAAGGTGTTTCATGTTGCACGGGATTGCTGAGCTTCAGAGCTTGAGCAATTGGACGCAATCCTTCGTGACAACAGTAACAACGACGGCAAAATGGCCCTAGTTAAGAGATGCTGAGCTTGCGGTTCTTTCCATCTATATGGATAACAAATGAAAGACAGAAACTGATCTGAAGTAGCACATTTCTACATTAAAATTTTATAATTTCGCTCTTCCTATGACCTAGATATGCTGTTTGTCCATTTTTTTTTGTCTTGGGATGTTGATCCTCTGGATTGTTATACCAAAAAAAGACTATGAAGTACGGATAATAATATTAGGACTAAAGTAAAATGATATATTAAGGTTAAGGCTGTTTGAAAAAGGAAAAAAAGTTCCTCTTCTAGAGTTTATGCATAGACCATGATGTGGTTCGGTTTGAAAAGCAATTGTCTTTGAATTTCTGAATTCAGAACGGAATTCGTGTATTGAAAAAAAATTCAAATAGAGAGGAGAAGAACTCACATAAAGGGAATGGTTGGCAGAAAGTCCAAGGGCTCTAACGAGGCCCAAGCACTGATTTTCGGAGGCAGCAATCCCATTACCAATAATGACGGCCCTTCTCACTACGCTTGACACCCCTCTGTCGAAAATTTCGGGCATTCCAGCTGAAACGCCGGGAGGCTCTGGAAGCTTTATTGGCCGCATTGCTCTGCTCTAAATTTAATTTAGAGAGAACGTCAATATAAAGTTATTTGACAAATATTTAGCGTTCGCAGACTTCAATCCCATGCGTTTCTTCCCGAAGCAACAAATACTCATTGTTATTATTAAAAGTATATTTTTTCGATGCCCCGGAAGCCCTAAATTTGACGGTCAACTCTGGTTACCTTTCAAAAATGAAGACTTATTTTATATATAATTTTATACAAATTTTAACCGTTTGTCTTTGAAAAAATTGATATGATAAAATAATTCAATATTAAATTTAGGTTGTGATAGTGTATATTCAATTTGTTTGAATTTTATAAATCAAATTTATATTTATAGTTTGTTTAAGTTTTGTTATGGTGAAATTTTTGCATTAATATTAATTTTTATTTAATTTGAGTATTTATTTTTTATATGCATGTGGCAATAGAGAGCTACACCTGTAATATATAAAGGATTTACATTGTTAACATAGTCTCGCATTTAAAAGAAATTGAAAAAAATGGCTTGTTAATGGGCCTTCTCAGGTGGATCTGATTTCTTTGAGGGGCTGCAGAGAATCCAAGTCTATTACGGTTTGGCAGAAGCCAGAAGTTGGTTGGATAAAAGTGAATTTAGATGGTGCGTCTAAAGGCAATCTGGAACCGTCAAGGGCAGGATTTATTGCTTGGGATTGGAATGGGAACATTTTGGCTATTGAAGCTAGGTGATTGATCGATGCGAGAAATAATGAGGTTGAGATGCAAGTGGCGTTTTGGACATTAAGGATGGCACAACGTCTAACAATCTCCCATCTGTATTTAGAAGGTGACTCTTACATTGTTGTGAATGCCTTTTCGAAAGGGGAGGCGAATGCATGGAAGATTAACAAATTTATCCACATCATTAGAAAGGATTTAGAAATTTTTTAATCCTTTAAAACATCTCATGTTTTGAGGGAAGGTAATGATGTGGCTGATGTACTATCGAAGAAGGCCACATCATTAATCAAAGTTGGCGAGGTTGGAGTGTGGGAAGACTTATGTGGTGTTGAGTTGGCGAAAGGCTGATGAGTACGCCGCAACTTGTGCGATCTTCAATGATAATTAATGATGTCCTTGCCAAGGGGTGAGTTAGAAGTTGTTTAAATGTGATGGTGGGTGGCGGGTTTTGGCATTCTCTAAGTGTTAGCATGTTGTAGAAGTTTGAGAGATTGAGACAAAAGGGGGCCTGGGAATCTTATAGCTAAGGGAGATGGAAGCAAATTTTTTGCTTCATTCACTCAACGACAACTTCCCTTCTTTGACAAGATTTTGGAGAAACGACTTGGGGGGATTTTCAAATTTGACGACCCCTCTTTTCTACAAATAATGGAGCTCCTACTCGAGGAGGATTATATGCAATCAAAATTTTGCTATAGGACAAACACAGATATTATCACTTTGTTGGTGGTGTGGGGTTCAGTTTTTGAGTCGAGAGAGGAGGTGGTGTGGGTGGCGAATACCTACGTTCCTAACCTTTCCTTATGCAGGGTAACGGCTCTCATGGCGAGGGAAGTGGCGGGGAAGGGTTTGCATCTGTCATTTGGAGAAGATATCGTGTCGAAAGGAGGAGAAGTAGATGTTGCATTTTGGCCATTTATTTTGTGGAATGATGGGGTGAACAAAGAGGCATGCACAGAGGAAGCTCGCTTGGGGTGGGAGGTGCTCAAAGATTTCATCTGGAAGCGTGAAGTGGAGCTACGAATTGCCAAGGAGGCCAAGAAAAGGAACACGAAGGAGAAATAGGAGTTCAGCCATGAGGAATTTTGGGTGAACGGATCAGGCAAGAAGAAGAAAAAAGTTTAATTGTGTTGTAGTCTTTTCTTTTGGGGTGTTGGGTTATAGTTTTTGGTCCTACTTTGCATCTCGCTGCCCTATGATGGTGGTCTCAAACCACTTTTTTTTTAAGGGTTGTTGTGTAGCCGGTAGTATGAATTTTCGGGGATGGTGGTTTAGTGTTTCGATGGTATTAGGTTTACTATTAGCTAGTAGTTATTTATCCATGCTCTGGGACTTGAACAAGGGTTAATCCCTGATTTTGAATTGACATAATGTATACCTTATAAATTTTATATTATTAATATAAATCAACATTGCCAATAAAAAAAAAGTGATTGCAAAAAGCATTAAAATCTATCCTTTACTCATCTAGAGCACCTCTATCTGGGCCCATGTATCACTTCTAAACATGTGATAAAACATATCGTAAACCTTCAAAAATAAAGCAAACATAGAATTTTTACTCTTCTCCTTCCTCATTTTCTTATGTGTGACCACCTCAACACTAAATCCTCCCATGCATGTTATCTAGGAAGGGACCATCAAATTCAATAAGAACCTAATACCTACAATAGCTTGGCCTCATCGCCTGTCCTCATTTATATTCGACCCCTAGATGATGAAGGGTACTAGTCGGTTGTTGAATTGGGCAGGACACCACCATTTCTACCATGTTTAAAACTAGAAACATACCCACTCTCCATTTCACCCACACAAAAGTCTTTGTAAGCCTTTGCATTGTGCCTTTCTCCTCCAACTCTAGTATCCATACCATAAACAAAGAGGCTACATCTACATTTGCTCTATATTTGTAGGCCAATTCAATCTATTCTTCACCCAAAACCATCTTGATGACCTAAAAAAACATCCTTGTATGGCATATGAAAATGTTCTTCAGTCACTTGAATCTATAATTCTCCTCTTACAAACTTGTCTCTCATGGGCTTTCAAACTAGAAGTAGCCTTCATGATATCAAATGCCTTCTACTTTCAACATCTCAATAAATAATACTTTGTATCATTTCTCACCAGGGTAGGCCACCTCTAACACCAATACGTCTTTAAATTTGGTCTCGGTCATATACATTTTTCCATGTCTCAGCTTTAAAGGCATTTAATGCAATCATCCATTTGTTCTCCATAATGTGGTCCAACTTGTGTCAAATATCTTTCATGTTAATCCTCTTGACCTCCTCTTTCATTTCTATCACTTAATTTGCAAGACAATCTGCTACATGATTTCCTTCTCTACACACACATGTGAAATATGAAAGTCTTTGAAATCCTCCAATAACCTCAGGATTGGTCATAAGAACTTATTGAACTTCCACCTGAATGTATTTGTTCACCAAATAGTGTCCGTGATAATTAGCAAGTCCCCTTTTAGGTGGACTTTTCTAAAGTTCAAACTACAACAAATACTCAAAGCAAGCCACACCATTTGAAACTCGGCCTCATTATTTGTCCCATTCTTTTATTTCTTGGCTTCCATCCCTATGATGTTACCTTCCTAATCTCTCAACACACATCATGCACCCGACAAGCCAGGGTTATTCTGAGTGGCTCTATCAAAATTTTCTTTATTCCATCCTTCATTAGGAGCAATACATCTTACATCTACTCTTAACTTGGAGGTTGGATTAACTTGCCCAACCCTATGAATAGGGGTGGTTTGGGTATATTTGATAAAATGGTTTAATACAATTATATATGCATAAATGATATGTTTTTGTATAGAATTTGGATCATTTCCCAATAATTTACTCATTTTCATTTGAATATGTGAAGATCAAAAAACATATTCAATCTTATTTTTATGCCAAGGAGCATAACCTACAATGGTAGCAAGGGTGGAGTTGGAGTGTAATGGTGTGACCATGTTGAAAAAAAATGTTAACTTTAAATAAATAAAAAGTCGACAACATAAACTATTTTATAAAAATTGAACCATCACATTTCATTCAGAAATAAATATATAAATAGCAAGTGAAAAATGACAGTAAATAACTTTCAAAATAATTATTTCTCAAAGAAAAATAAACTTGGGCAGAGCAGAGATAAATTACCGAATATCAAATTAAATGAAAGAGGAGAAAGTTGGGAAAAGGACTAATAAATTACCGAGCATAAGTAAGTTATATTTTATAGCATAAAATAGAAATAAAGTTTTGATGGTTGTTTATTTATTTATTAATATTCTACTTTAACTATTTGATAGTAAAATAAAATAGATATTAGTAAATAAAATTTATGTATCCATGTAATAGTCATTAGTAAATAAAATTTATGTACCCATATAATAGTTGTTGGTAAATAAAATAGTAAATAATATAGAACAATGTATTAATATATCTAAGCTAGTTATAATCATATTCGCATACTCACTTTATACATATATCACTTATTATACCTACTAACATATCTATTTTTAAAAAAATATATCTAAAATATGTTGAGAGAAATAGTACTAGTCATTGCACTTAAGATGTTAATTCAATCCCAATATAATTTTAAGATAAATAATTCTAAAAATTTTAAGATAAGTAAAATGTGCTTATGCCCTCCTAACATTAATACTCTCTCTCTCTCTCTCTCTCTCTCTCTCTCTCTCTCTCTCTCTCTCTCTCTCTCTCTCTCTCTCTCTCTCTCTCTCTCTCTCTCTCTCCTCTCTCTCTCTCTCTCTCTCTCTCTCTCTCTCTCTCTCTCTCTCTCTCTCTCTCTCTACACACACACACATGTATGTATACACACGTGTGTGTGTGTGTGTATATATGTATATGTATATGTACATGTATATGTATATGTATGTATGTATGTATGTATGTATGTATGTATGTATGTATATGTATATGTATGTGTATGTGTATGTGTATGTATGTATGTATGTATGTATGTATGTGTGTGTGTGTATGTACACGTACATATATACATATATACATATACATGTGTGTATATATATACACACTGACATACATATATCACATGTACACACACACACACAACACACACACACACATATATATGTTTATGTGTTTGTGTGTGTGTATTATGGAAAATTTCTACCATAGGGATAGCTCCATTCCATTAATGATCAAAAAATTACATAGTTAAATTACAAAGAGTATGGATCAAACATAAATGGCTTCAATGACTAGACATCCTCTATTTGCAAATCGTTGCCAAGAAGACACAAAGCTAGCTAGGTCGATATGGCATTTGAGACAATGGAATGGGTGTTTTGATCTATGACTTTATTTGACAAGTAGTTTGCTTCCTCGTTTTCCTCTCGCTATTTATGTCTTACCATATAGTCCATCTCATCAAGAAATCTCATGAATCCTGCTCAACCACATGGTTGATTTCCAACTTGGAGACTAATTTGACATTACGGCTCTAAGTACATTGAGATAATTCCCTTAGATGACAACCTCTTGAAGGTTCTTCTCTCTGCATAGTTTTAAGCCGCCAAGAAGAGCCACAAACTCTGCACCATTATTGGTGCCATCGGGTAACTTAATTATTAGATTTTGCGAGAAATGAGAACCGAGCTAGGATTTGATGTCCGTCATAGATCACGTGAAACTCCACTCAATAGATGGTTGAATATCAAAATATCAAAATAAAGAGAGATCCAAAATGAGAGAAAATAGAGAGGAGGCAAGATAAATTACAAAAAACTCTCATCGAGCTATAATTGATCTAGTGCAGATGAGAAGAAGAGTGTTGTGTATACAAAAAATAAATACAGCATATACATCTGAGAGGTCGATTAAATTCTACTTACCATAAAAGGTGGGAGGTTTTACCTACTTGGTAAATGCCAAAACATGTGGCATAACCTCCTTAGGTGAAGATAGAAAAGGAGTTATGAAAGGTTGTACATAAATATAAAAGAGGGTGAGAAAACCAACTACCACATAACCTACTTAGGTAATGACAAAAAAGTGGTTATGAGAGGTGGCACAAGAAGTTGAAAGAGGGTGTGTAACTCAAGTACCCATGTGTGGGAGAGAGTGGCACATGTAGCTGATATATTTTGCACGTGTCCTCGTATTAAGCACTCCTAATAACCTAGGCAAGCTTAAATAATATGTATAGGAAAAACAAACACCCCCTAGCATAGGGAAGATTAAAAAATCTACACAAACACCCTACATTAAGCATAACTTAGGGAGTAAAATTATTATGCAAATGATACAGTATCCTAAATGACGATCCAATATGGGTCCCAACAACTAAGCCACATTAGGTACCCATGTACAACTAATCTCTCACAAATAGAGAAAAGGAGAAAACCCTATGGGATAAAACTCCTCTCCAAACAAGAAATGCAAATATGATCGAGCAATAGACTAAGTGATGCATGGAGGTCTCAACATCAATCCCCCCCAAGAACTACATGCATCATGAAGACACAATCAATAATACCCCTTTGCCTCCCATAAGAGGGTAAGAGAGAGACTAAGTAGCCCTCCATAATGAATAATCTCTTCCAAGAATGGTAAGTGTTTGAAGGCAAAACATGATCTAATGCTTACAAACAACTTGTCTCCCATAGGATGAAACAAAACCAAGTACAAATGCAGGAATGCTTCCCATTCAGAAAATGGTGATGATGTCTCTAAACAATGCTCATGTGTCTCCTTGTCCAAGTAAGATGATGGCATGCTACAATCCAATCAAGTATAAGTGATAAATGGGAACTATGTAGAAATTGATGTATAACAAGCTTCAAAGGTGAATACGACATGACAAAAAGAATACAAAGAACATCATCAAATAGGAGAGATAAACCCTCAAAGGTATCCTCCAACCAAATCTGAAAGGCTCAAATTTGTCCTCTGACCAAATCTAAAAGACAATGAAATAGATCCATAAAAATTTCAATCAATCTCCCTTCTATTTGAAATATCAATAGGAGAGACATTGCCTCCCATAATGAGATAACCTATTCCAAAGAATCATTAGAAGCACTCTTGTGGAGTAAACTCTGGAACCCTTAATCTAAGAAATCAAAGGACTGGATATATCTACACACACAAAAAACTAGAAACTATTGATCAAGGAGTCTCATAGGAATCATAATAAGCAAACAAAACAAGTCATGCTTCAAAGGAATAATTGGAACTCTCAATTTGATACAACCCATGCACAACCCTAGAATCTATGAAGCAATAGTTGATTGACTAATGAATTGGAACTAAAATGAAGTACAAAGATCAAAATAACACCTTCACGAGTGATTGTATGTCCAAATAACGCTTCAAGATACCTAATAGGTGATATCTAAAACAAAATGTACTTGGGGATGCAAAAGAAAAAAGTGCATGGATGGCTATATTGAGCTCCTTGATACTTTTCCAACACTGTTAGAATTACCAAAGTCAAACATTCTAGAAAAAATTTATGAACTTGGGAGCCAAAAATGAGGATCTAACTTCAATTGATAAAAAAATTGTTAAACAACAAAATCTAGAAAAATAACCTGCATCACTATGAAGTTGGTGGAATCACCTTTTCAACATTATCACTTTTCCAAAAATTGACTCTGTATGCCTAAGTTATGCTAGTTAAAAAAGCGCCCAATTCAGGCTATAGAGGGCCACAAATAGCCCCCCTTAGCACCATGGCACTAGGGCTCAATCATTCATATAACCTACCCACTACATATTTAAAAAAGCTAGTTTGTCACTCCCAAGTGGTAGAGTATTGGGGCGAAGCGATATTTAATATGCCCATGCACTTAGCATAGGTGCTAAAACTAAAAATAAATCTGTTGGCAAAAAGGATTTATTTTTTAATTAAAAAACTAATGAAATCATACCTTCTGATGCAAAAAATGACGTAGGTGAGGACAAAAGTGCACAAAGATTACAAATGACACAATATGATGCAGGCAAAAGAATATTACATGAAATTGCAAAGTGTATAGATTGTATGGATTTATACACCTACAATTATGATAAAAAAATTCTTCGATGCCCCAAATGATGATCTCAAAATTTGATGATTTAACAATCAATTCTAGAGTTTTCAAGCCTTATGAGTGTAATTAAAAGGTCATATTTGGCCCAATCTACTCCAAAATATTAGCCACCTCTTAGATTAGCAACTTTCCCTATATTCAAACCCTCATAATTTTGACAAAATATGTCAAAAGTTGATGAAACAAAAGCTAAACCTAACTTTCTCTAATGTCTTGCATTAAACCGTGAGGTCAATCAAACCCCAAAATGTACCCAACATGATCTCCAAGCCATGTGATCATTGTCCAATATGGGACTTATTGTCTATAACAATGGAGTATTATGATACCATGTTAGATTTTATGAGAAGCGAAAATCAAGCCAAGATCTAATGTTAGTTGTAGATCATGTGCAACTCCACTTAACAAATGATCAAAGATCAAAATAGCCAAATGAAGATAAATTTCAAATGATAGAAAATAGATATAAGGCCAGATAAATATTAAAATATCCTCGATACTCTCACTAAGCTATCACTGAACTAGTCAAGGTGAGAGGAAATTGTTGCATATATAACAAAAATATGGCATATACATCCAAAAGGTGGATTAACTCCTACTTCCCATAAAAATTGGGTGGTTTTACCTACTTGGTAAATGCCAAAAGATGTGGCATAACCTCCTAAGATGAAGATGGAAAAGGAGTTATAAAAGGTGTCACATAAAGCCAAAAGAAGGTGAGAAAACCAACTACCCCACAACCTACTTAGCTAATGACAAAATAATAGTTATGTGGGGTGGCACAACAAGCCAAAAAAGGTGTGTAATTCAACTACCCATGCACAAGAGAGAGAGAGAGAGAGAGAGAGAGAGAGAGAGAGAGAGAGAGAGAGACATGTAGCTAATGTATTTTTCTATATTAACCACTCCTAATAACTTAACCAAGCTTGAATAATATGCATAGGAAAAATAAATACCCATTGACATAAGGAAAATAAAGAAATCTACACTAACACCCCCCTTAAGCATAGATTAGCAAGTGAAATTATTATACAAATGATGCAAGATCCTAAATGATGATGTAATATACAAATGATGATGTAATATGCAAATGAAGATGCAATATGTGTGTATCGACTTAAGTTTTTCACCTCAAAAGATAATCTGCAACTTGTTAGTCCATCATGAAAATATAAAACTACAGGAACTCAAGCTTCAACCAATGAAACAAAATTGAAATAAAGAAAATAAAATGATTATACCTTCATGGATTATGTCTCATTGTGTCTTAACCCCATTGTTCTTGGTTTCATATGATTTTGCTCTCAGACAAGCACTGGTAGCATCCAAGATGGCAAGTGTGGAATGGACTGATAGATGATATGATATGCAAAAGCTATGCTATGAAAATGATTTATGCTAATTTTCTCAAAAAATCTAAAATGCTTAGACAAATGAACTCACAGATGCAAAGATTAAGACTCCTAGTTAACTATAAGATTAGCTATTAGTTTCAAAAATGGCTGAGGAGACCTCTATTTATAGATTTTTAAGTGCATAAGCTTAGGTGGCAGAGATCAATGGTCATGATTAAATCTTGCTTTTTGGATGGCTATGAAATAAGAGGTTGAGATGTGAGAGATAATGGTGGAAGATGTTCCTCCTACACCTACAGGATGGAGGAAAAGATGGGAGGAGAAGCCAAGTGTCAAAAGGCTCACCTTGACTGAGGATGAAGACTTTAGAGAATATAGGATATTTGGAGAAAATTTAGGGATGCATAGACAAGTGGAGATGGACTAGGGTTAGGTGGACAAAACCTCCTCCAAGAATATAGGAGTGTTGGAGCAAAAATAGGGAGGTTTCAGAGATTATGTGCACGTACACATTTTATTCATGAATATGGAAGTTGGAGATAAGTGGCTCATAAATGATTTATTTTTATTTGTTTGTATTGATTTAAATTAGCCACATGATGGATGAGTTGGAAAAGGTGGAGATGAGGTGGAGATGAGGTGAGTTGGAAAGTGGTAATTAAATAATTATGAAATTATTTAATAATGGAACTATAGGATAGTGAATAGTGCACAAATATGATAAGGAATGATAATTTAATATTAAATATTTAATTACTGGCTTAGAAGAAAGAGAGATAATTAATTAATTAATTAAATATTTAAACTCAATTAATTAATAGAAGAATATTAAAGACTAATGAATTAAATAAATTAATCTTTTCAAATTAATTATTTGATAAAAAAAAAGCCATTAAATAAATATAAATATTTATTTTATTGCTCATAGCCAATTTTATGTGTATACATTTTGCCCCTCCTTGAAATGATGTTGAGACAATATTGTTTCAAAGATTAAATCAAGTCTCAATGATGCCCCTGACAATAATGAAAATCCTGATTGTGTGCCCCCTCGGGAGATTGATCGTGAAATTTTGGAAAAAATTGATTGAGCGATTAATCTCACGATAATTGATTGAAAAGATTTGATTAAAAATAAGCCCTTCAATTAAATTTACTTTTGAAAAATAAATAAAATTGCTCCAATTTGAAAAATTAATTACTCCTTCAAAAAATAAAAAAGGTAATAATAAAATTAACCATGGCCCATTTTTATCCTCATTTGCAATTTGTCAGTTTTTGGAGAGAAAAAAAAAGAAATCATCTTGGAGTTCTGAGCTGGCAAGATGGTGATCCTGTACGAGAACCATAGAATTGAGCGCATTCGTCGATAACACAGACCTGTCGAGTACGGCCCACCGGTGAGTGACCTATCCCAGGGTTATTTGTTGCTTTCCATACAAGTTTTTTGTATTTTCCGCATCATTGAGGGTAGTGTGAATTTTTTTTCATGATTTTGTTTCGTGCTTTCATTGTCTAGGTTTGTGCTTTCATTGAATAGGTTAGTGTTTCCGTTGATTTAGCACAGTCACCCTTTTTATTCACGCATGTGTCATGTTTGTTAGCACATCTGAAAGGTTAGTGCTTTTGCTTGATAAGGTCGCACATTTGTGTCGTATGTTAGCATTTTCACTTGATTTCACGCTTTTGCTTGATGTGTTCACGCAAATGTTTTGTGAGTTAGCGCTTATGATTGGTTTAGCGCCCGTGTGCATTAAATTAGCACAACTTTTTTTATTAGACAATGCTTTTGTTGGAATTTTAGTCTTTTTTATTGAGGCAATGTTTGATTTCACTCTGATGTATTTGATTAGACGTTTTGATGCTCCAATTTGATAGATTGATAGACAGTTGATGATGATTGATAACTATGATGAATGATTTGATTGATTTGATGATTTGATTAAGTTGATTGATTGATTGATAAATGAGTTGATTCATAGGATAGTTGTTCATTTGTTGATTGATGATTTGATAGGAGCTCGAAGAGACCGATTTAGTCTCTGATAAAGATCTTGATATGTTGATCATGTGATTGATAGCATGATTTGCTTGATAAATAAGATTTGATAGGAATGTTTGATTGATAAGATAGATGATTGATGGACAAACTTGTCTAATTAAATAGGAGAAACTTGATGTTCTCCAGTGTTGGGAGAAATTCTTGGCGATGCTCCACTTAGTTCCAAAGTTGAGTCAAGATGATATTAGACATATTGATGCTCGTGGTCTATGTCACCTTTTATATATGCTAGATATTACCCATAACATGGGTCTTTTGCAACATTAGCCGAGAGATGGCATAGCGAGCATAACACATTTTACCTACCCACATGTGAGTTTAGTGTGACACTCGAGGATGTATATAGGATCCTACACATCCCTGTTACTGGTGAGATTGTCCAATTTGATTACCAAGATTTAGGAGGGATTGAGGCCTGCAGGGAATCTTTTGGAGATGAGAGAATTGATGGGGGAGAGATCAGATGGGAGGATATGATCATGCATTATGAGACTCTCCCAGTTATACTCGCAGGTTTGATTGGTGGATTTATCTGCCCGTATAGGAGATCATGAGGTTTTGTTGTTGGATGGGATGACATTCTTCAGAGCATGATGCAACACCATACTCGATATGCACGGGGTGTTTGGAGGCTTGCACATATTTATAATGATTTACATCAAGTCGTGTATAATGGCGAGGCTAGTCTGTCTACTGGGTGCACACTCCTATAGATCTAGTGTTGGGAGCACATTGTTGTCACATGGTCAGTGCATGACAGGGTTAGAGGAGAGGGTCATCCTTTTGTGTACTTGTACGGAGGTATCATTACTCAACGTAAGCTGGGTAAGTTAGAGTACTGGAGATGGATTCTTGATTATTTGGATATTTTTATTGGCGACCATACATTCATTGTGAGCCTTGGTTAGAGGATGCTCATGTATTACCATTGATTTTCCAGAGTAGATATCTGATCGGTCGTACTCCTTTTTATTATTGAGAGAAAGTTATTTGGTAGGATTTTGAGACAGTTTGGGTACATTCAGCATATGCCTACTGGTGCGGTCATGTATGCGCAAGCATACAAGGATAGACAAGACTGGGGTCCTTTATCTTTTGATGTAGCATACGTAGAGTTTTTGGTTGTTCCCATGGTGGCTTACGATTTGAGACCTCATGTTCTAGATGCGGGCATCACAACAAATTATGCATAGTATCTACTTAGTCATCCATTTCTTTGCATTACTGATCCTGCGGACCCTCCTCCTAGCTTAGGAGGTGAGGAGTCAGATTCTGATGATCCCATTATTAGGAGGCGGAGACGGAGGTGAGAGCTCAGAGCTGCTCGAGAGGTTGGAGGAGATGAGGGGGATGATGGCGGTGATGGTCATAGAGGGAGGAGAGGACGAAGAAGAGGCAAAGCTAGATTCCAAGGAGGATCTTTTGGAGAGATTGGGCGGATTGGCAGGATAGGGAGACCACTTTCTATGACAGGGAGAGATGCAGGTTGGGTTGGTGGGGATGCAGGCAGAGGGAGTGGTAGGATAGGGTTGGCGAGAGGATTACCTTCTCTAGATTGGGTAGAGGCAGTGGATTGGATAGAGGTCGGGGGAGGGGGATTGATTTTGGATAGATCCGTCCAAATCCTGGGGTTATAGTAGCACGGGGAGGTTGGGATGACGGAGAGGATTTAGAGGATCGTGTGCCACTTATCTATCGACGGATCAAGAGATCCACACAAATTCAAACTCCAACTGGTGGAGAGATAGGAGAGAGGGCTGATGAGGAGGGTATGCAGGATGCACCTCTACAGGATATACCTCAGTAGGAGAGTATTGATGATCTCAGAGCATAGATTGATCAGTTGAGAGCACAGGTATAGGCTCTAACTCTTGAGAGAGATAGGGCAATGAGGAGATATCGAGATGTATAGGATACTCTTGATCACATACAAGAGGTTGGTTATGGTACACTCTCAACCGACACTGTTAGAGAATTATTCTGGGCTGGGAAGGAGATTGCGCATTGACAAATGTTATATGAGGATCTGGTCTCAGAGAGCCAGAGAGAAGGTAGCTATGCGACCACAATCATGACGGATACCAGCAGTGGTGGGGTTATGGGGCCTCCTCAGAGAGATAGGGATCGAGGAGCAGTACCATCTGGTGGGTCTTTTTGTCCACCTCCACAGAGACAGACAAATTCAGACGGTAGTGGCACTAGACACCCGTGATTTGAGACTTTATTTGTATCATGGGAAATTATATTTTATTGATTATTGCTTTGGGATATCATTGTATACTTGGAATTTTTATGCTTATGATGATATACAGACATGAACTCTATATGATGCTCTGATTTATGATTTACTATGCACGCTATTATGATGATGATGACCTATATGCATTGATTACATGTATGATGCTATGATGATATTTTCTTTTCTTTATGTTTCATGGTGTTATAATGATCTATATGCCTCTATGATGTGATGATGATCTTTATAAAATAATGTTGTCTATGATTATATGATCTATATGATGATGATGTTGCTATGATTTGCATGATCTATATGCATATGAAAATGATTCTATGATGCTTAACTTAAATGCAATGATCTATATGAAAAATGCTTATAATGATGACTTATGCAATGAATGTTTATTTCTATTCCATGATGTACATGAATATGATGAAATGATACTAATGAAATGCATTTGATTTGATGATTTAAACGCCTATGATGATTAGATGATGAGATATTAATAATAATGATAAAATAATATGATTAATGAATATAAATGCAAAAATGCAATTAAATGAACCTAATGGTTAAATGATCCTAAAGAAACTAATGATAACTTAATGCAAAAATGATAATGATAAATGAGCCTAATGCAACTTAAAATGACATGATCAATGCAAATTACACTTTATTCAAACTAATGCAATCCTAATGCAATTAAAATGAATGCAAATAATAAATGATGAATGATAAATGATATGATGATAACATGCAAACCTAATGATTGGAAAATGAAATGAGCCTAAATAATTGAATGCAACTTAATATGATCAATGAAAATTGTTTTTGTTTGTCCAAATATACTCAATCTTTATTTTAACCGTTGATCTCGAATGAAATGGGATGAAATTGACAATGAAATGCTTATAATGCAACTGACAATGAATAACACTAATCTAAAATGATCTAACTTAAATGATACTGTCATTCTTCACATTCTTTCTTGTAACAATGCTTGATTTCATCAGTGAGCTTTTAAATTGTTGTAAGAAAATACAAGCAACTTGACATAATGATTCAAGTTGACCTGAGTACTCTTACATGGATTTTGATATAGCATGTCAATACAAGCAACTTGATATGATGAACCAAGTTGACCTGAGTATTTATTGCAGAATAGACAAGGATTATCTCCTTTCATGCATGACTCAGAACATCCTCCATGATATTTTGTCGATCATATCCTTAGATGAGTACATACCTTAATAAGAGATAAACCGCAGACAATAAACAAAAAAAAAATCATGCCCCATCATAGCTCCTCTAGTCATGGACATCATTGAGTTGCACAGGGTACATGAATGGCAAAAATCATAATATAACATTGAATCATGTATTTCATACATATGTTCTCATAGTCATTAACTAATATAATCATCCTAATTAATGATCATTGACAATCCTTTATTACTTTTTGGTTGAATCTTTGCATTCTGAGTGTCACAATTCAGTTGTTACAAATGTCCTGATCTTCATTTCCTTGTTGCTTGTTGTCTGTTTCAAAACCCTAGGTGATTTTGGTTTTTCTAAGTTTCTGAATGTTTTTGGATTTTTCAAAGCTTTTAAAGATGCCCTTAGCAAAGGTTTTAGGATTTTTCCCCTAGTGGAAACAAACTTTATGATGGATATACAAAGGATGATCCAAACCATGGTGGGATGCAGATACATATATGATTGACTCTGATAAAATCCAAGACAGTGACTATGCTAAGTATGTCAAAAATTGATAACTGTTGATAAACTGCATATTTCCTGCTAATGGTTCAGAGCAATGGATGCGATAGATGAAATGGACATGCTAGGAAGGATATATGTGATAGGATGGATAGATGCAATAGGATGAATATATGCGATAAGATGGATAGATGAGCAAAGCGATCTCATAGATGGAAGAACCCACTTTCAGATAGCGCCTATTTACCACGTTTTCACCATCTAAATTTATTGCATTCTTTTCATATATTTTATTTATTTATTTTGACTGTTTTTGTTGTTTTATACTATTTTGTATTTTTCTCTTTATGCTTTTTAGGGATTTTTACTGCTTTTCTTATTTTTAGACTTTTTCTGCTTTTTCACTATTTTTTGGTATTTTATGCTGATACTTTTAAGCATAGAATTTCTTTAGATGCATAGTATTGATAGGCTCATCAAACCAATTACCTTCTAGTGTAGATAATTTGTATTCTCCTGAACCATATGCTGCTACCACAACAAAGGGACCCAACCAATTTGGCTCAAATTTACCTTTCTTTTCTCGATCTTGCTAGTTACGTGGATTTTCTCTTAGGACTAGATCTCCAATTTGAAAAATTTGTGGCCTAACTCTGTGGTTGTAAATTCTCGCCATTCTCTATTGATGTGTTTTTAAATGATCTGAAGAATTTTGGCGACGTTCTCGAATCAATTCAAGTTCTTGAAGCCTAGAGACTCGTTGTTCTTCCTCCGGGATAAGACCTTTGAAGGATACCCGTAGAGAAGGTATCTCTACTTCTACTGGTAATATTGCTTCTGATCCATAGACTAGACAATATGGAGTTGCCCCAATTGGTGTACAAATGCTAGTTCGGTATGCCCATAGAGAAGGATTTAGCTAAACATGCCAGTCTTTACCAGCTTTATTGACTGTTTTCTTCAAGATCTTTAAGATTGTTTTGTTTGATGCCTCAACTTGACCATTTCCTTTGTGGATAATATGGTGTTGAGAACTTGTGTTGGATATGAAATCGCTCACATAGTTCCTTCACATCTTGATTCTTAAATGGCCTCCCAT
Source organism: Cryptomeria japonica (assembly GCF_030272615.1). Classification (NCBI taxonomy): domain Eukaryota; kingdom Viridiplantae; phylum Streptophyta; class Pinopsida; order Cupressales; family Cupressaceae; genus Cryptomeria; species Cryptomeria japonica. The sequence goes on from NC_081415.1 coordinate 321,582,096, forward strand.
TATCAGTGATGATGGTCATAGGGACTCCATAGTGACAAATTATGTAGTTCAAGATGAATGATGATATTTGATTTCATCTCACCTTTGTCAAAGGCACTGCTTCAATCCATTTAGTGAAATACTCAATAGCAGTCAAAATGAACTTATGTCCATTATAAGATGAAGGATTTATCTTACCCACTAGATTAAGTCCCCATTGAGAGAATGGTCATGATCCTGCCATAGGATGCAGTTCTTGTGCTGATGCGTGGATGAGATTCCCATGGATCTGACATTGTTTGCATTTCTTGGCATATGTAACAAATCTCTCTCCATAGTAGGCCAATAGTAATCCAATCGAATAAGTTTCTTAGCCAACGTTAAGCCACTTGAGTGTGTGCCACAAATACCTTTGTGGACTTCATTGAGAAATTTATCAGATTCTTCTTGTTCGAGACACCTCAGTAGAGTGCTATCTAGACATCGTCTATATAAAGTATCAACAATGATAGTATAGCGAGATGATTGATGGATAAAATTTCTTTTCTGATTGCGAGATAGGTATTGGGGAAGGATATTCTCCTTTAGTATCGATAAGTTTGGCTATATAAGGATTGATTTGTTCCAGATATGTGACAAATCATGTGGGTGTTCTGGGATTCAACAGTAGGATGCAAGATATCTTCCACTAGGAATTTGTAACGTTGTTGATTCTCTTGGATTTGCAAAAGATATGTTATTGTAGCTGTTGGGGCTTCAAATTTCCAAATAATTTAAAGCACCCTACTATTAAAAATGGTGGTCACTTCATGTAAATGACACATAATGGATGATTAATGATATGAACTAGAGTAAAGGAGGATATGAAAAAATAAATTCCAATGGACCCCATGAAAGACTAGTATTTTTGATCTGTAGAAAGATGATATAACAGAGAATTAAAACGAATGAAACATGAAAATATAAGAAATACCCATTTCAAAAAATCAAGTTTCCAAGGTCCAGTAAAAATATTAGATCTGTAAGATGTGTTTTTGGTTGTAGACCATACAGAAGACCGTAAGAAGGCCGAAAAACCTGTTATTTCAACCTACATGAAAGAAGATGTCGACTTGGAATGAAAATGTATGAAAATATCAAATCTGATCAAGACCCATTTTAGAAGTGGATGTTTTATACCACCACACAAATTTTCAAATTCTTATCTGAAGTTTAAGGTAGCTGACCAAACAAAAATCCAAAAGATAGCTTAAAACAAGGTTATTGACTAACTAGTTTGCATATTAATTTCAAAGGGTTTTGTTAATTTTAATGTAAAATGGTGACTTTTCACCCCAAAAGGGGTATGGTTCCCATTCAACCACATATATAAGTGGTTAAAAAATGTAGATATGGGGGGAGAGTCATAAGAACAACACAATTCTGTAAGGATTGGATATCATTTTGTATTATAGAAGTCTATAGGAAGAAGAAGTATCATTTTGTGCAAGCAATCTGTAATGAAGTATTTACAAGTGCAACTTATGTATACAATTATTTCTTGAAGATTAATATACAAGGTTCACTGTCTCTTTTTCCAAATATTGTGTACACTTTTATGTTGATGAGTTATCTTTATCCTCTTGATAAATCTGTTTATAGATTTTCTATGATGTGAATCACATGTTGTTGCATTAGGTGAAAGATTGAGTTCTTATTGCTTGTGTAACACATACTGAACCTTCATAGTTGATGAGAAATTGTATCTTGAGTTGATAAGATATTCTATCCACAAAGTGTCATATATATCCTTTGATAGAGGTACTGGTCTGTTATTGATTTTTCAAGGTTTCGATCTGTATGCATTCAAGGTCCTTGATAGAAAAACATTATTCCCAAATCCTATATGAACTGATCTATGAATATGTCTTTTAGGTTCTGAAAGCAATCTCATTTTCAATATACATTTACAATCATTTATTTTCAAAGCATTCAGTTAAAGCACATAATAAAGCATAATTGCAGACAACAATTTGCCAGTTTGCAATTTGCTAAAAGGTTTAAATCCACTTTAAATAATCTCTTTTGTGCTTGAGAGTGTGAGGTACACCTACCTAGGTTTAGTGGAGCCTAAAGTGCAGAGGGATTTAGTCTTTGACTATCCCTGTTCATTGGCCAAGGCTGATTGGACTACTTGAGGATTTGGCAAGTCTTTGGGTTTTCCAATCTGTGGTTTTGGGCACCAACAAATTGGCGACTCTGTTGGGGAGTTGTCTACAAAATTTCAATTCCAGAATCTCTGTTAAGGTGTGCTCTACTGGAAGGAAGAACCCACGAGATTAGTAAGTAATATTTTCCTCCACAGGAGGTGGCGACTCTATTCTACATAACAAGATCTATTTCAGTTGGTGACTCTACTGAGGGAGAAGATCTAGAAGGAGATGAAAATTTTCCTTTTTGAAAGAAATAGCAATTCTGGTTTAGAATGTTTCAAAGAAAACCATTTATTCTAGATGGCATCAGGCCATTGGATCTCAGAAGCTTTCAATGTATCCCAAACAAGTTGTTCCCTAAGCTTTCACAACTTGTACCAAAATTCCATGGGGAATATGATGAATTAGCACTTGATCATTTGGGCTCATTTTATACATTCATAAAGGATTATGAGATTTATGCAGAAGATTATGTGATGAAGTTATTCGTCAGGACATTGAAGGATAATGCAAGAGAAGCCTATGAATCACTCCCTACACAAAGCATATCATCATGGAGGGAGTTGGAGCAATGGTTCCTTGATGTGTTTCATGATGCAGGTGAAGAAGGAAGCATGTGCTATGAGCTAGAGGAAGACCAAGAATACACTATGGAAACAAAATTGTATGCGTCTCCCTTGGATGAATTTTTAAATATAAAAAAACAAGAAGATGAATCTGTAGTAAATTTCTTCATGAGGATGTTCAATATTTATCAAGAGATTCCTTCAAATGTCAAGCCTCCATTTTATGAGTTATTAAATAAAATATATAAGTTAGGGTATGACTCTCAGTTGTATAGTTTTCTCAGGTATCTACATGATGAAATTGTTGCAGAAGATAATGGATGCAGGATGATATCTACAGAGGGAACACAAAACCCTAATGAAGAAGGAAGCATGTGCTGTGAGCTAGAGGAAGACCAAGAATACACTATGGAAACAGAATTATGTGCGTCTCCCTTGGATGAATTTTTAAATATAAAAAAACAAGAAGATGAATCTGCGGTAAATTTCTTCATGAGGATGTTCAATATTTATCAGGAGATACCTTTAGATGTAAAGCCTCCATTTTATAAGTTATTAAATAAAATATATAAGTTAGGGTATGACTCTCAGTTGTATAGTTTTCTTAGGTATCTACATGATGAATTTTTTGTAGAAGACAATGTATGCAGGATGAGATCTACAAAGGGAACACAAAACCCTAATGAAGAGGGAAGTTTGGATCAGATTGAAGAAGAATCCATTGTTGATGAGACCTGTGTGGAAATATACAACATGCAATATCAAAAGGAAGATTGTCTACTTAGTAGTTAACAAATTTCAGATCTTCTGGATGGAGAGTATCAAAGAAATGCAGCAAAGGAAAAAGAGGTGTAACATTGACAACAAATAGAATGTGCACATGCACCTGAAAATAGGTTCAAATCTTTTTCAAATTAGTTGTGTGATGACATGATAGAGGATGGTTGCCATTCAGAAAAAAATTTATGTGATGAGTCCTCCTATTTCTCTGATAAATACATTAATGACAGTGAGAGTACATATGATGACCAAAAAATTGAAGAGTCATATAACTATCAAGATCATTTTAAATGTTTTACAAATCATCTTTATAATAATGCAGATATAAATGATGAAATGACATACTGCCAGAGTATGTCTAACAAAGATCTCTATGTGTTTTCAAATCCACTATATGAAGAACAAGAAATATTTCCAGATGATCAGGAGATCTTATTGAGCAATGACATAAATAACAATGAGGATAATTGGGAGCATTGTTATGGATCAGAAAAGTTGCATTCTCCAAAGCACACTCAGACAAATAAAATTGGTGATATAAATTTTTCAAAAATAAAAGAAAATGTTCATGAGAAAAGTTTAGGGTTTCCAAATAATCTATCTCTCCAACAAAAGGTACAATTGAAAAGTAAGCCTAAGTATGAATTTTTGAATTCAGGTTTACATCAATCACATAGGGGTGTAACAAAGAAAGAAAAAATCTCCCAATTCTGATGTTGATATTGTTAGTATGACTTCACCTAATCACAACAAGGAAATAAAGGTTGAAAGCCAACATCTCTCGGGAGAAATGGAGAAACCCTATAAAATAGGGATGAATATTGATGTATTTCCAAATATAGGAGTATTTCAAAGGAAAAACCCTTATAAGGATAAAAGCATCATGGTTCAGAGGAGTTTGATTTCCTATATGGTAAATTCAAGGAGGGGTAAAAAGCAATATGTCAGGGATGATTTGGAGCGTGTCCATAAAGTAAGGAGAGATAATGTGATATTTAAAAATATTAGAAAGTCTCAAAAGATAAAACTTTATAAATCAAATGATATAACGATTTATAAAAATTTGATGCCCTGTGTGGTGAAAACAAAAGGAGATTGTTGTGATTATTTTAGCATGGAATATCAAGACAAAAATAAAATATATTACAACATATATGGTAAACATGAAAATATGACAATTGATAAGCTTTATGATGAAATTGGATTGGTTCATGATATGTGCCAAATTGGAATATTTTTGCATGATGAGAACTAGGTGTTTGATCCAGGAAAAATGAGTGTTCATGTTTTTGGGACCTAGGGGCAACTAGATGCAGTTTTAACATAATTTACAAAAGGGAGGTGATTGGCAATGGTCTACTCTACTAGAGAAAAATGGATTCTTGCTATGCCCACAAGGGGCATACATCCCTAGACAGAGCCCCTGTTGGGGATTCAAATTTCCAAATAATTTAAAGCACTCTACTATTAAAAATGGTGGTCACTTCATGGAAATGACACATAATGGATGATTAATGATATGAACTAGAGTAAAGGAGGATATGAATAAATTAATTCCAATGGACCCCATGAAAGACTAGTGTTTTTGATTTGTAGAAAAGATGATATGAAGAGAGAATTAAAATGAATGAAACATGAAAATATAAGAAATACCCATTTCAGAAAATCAAGTTTCCAAGGTCCACTAAGAATATTAGATTTGTAAAATGTGTTTTTGGTTGTAGACCATACAGAAAACCGTAAGAAGGCTGAAAATCCTGTTATTTCGACCTGCATGAAAGAAGATGTTGACTTGGAATGAAAACGTATGCAAATATTAAATCTTATGAAGATCCATTTTAGAAGTGGATATTTCCTACTACCACACAAATTTTTAGATTCGTATCTGAAGTTTAAGGCTGCCGACCAAACAAAAACCCGAAAGATAGCTTAAAGCAAGGTTATTGACTAACTAGTTTGCATATTAATTTCAAAGGGTTTTGTTAATTTTAATGTAAAATGGTGACTTTTCACCCCAAAAGAGGTATGGTGCTCATTCAACAACATATATAAGTGGTTAAAAAATGTAGATATGGGGGGAGAGTCATAAGAACAACATAATGTTGTAAAGATTGAATATCATTTTGTATTAGAGAAGTCTATAGGAAGAAGAAGTATCATTTTGTGCAAGGAATTTGTAATGAAGTATTTACAAGTGCAACTTATGTATACAATTATTTCGTGAAGATTAATATACAAGGTTCACTATCTCTTTTTCCAAATATTGTGTACACTTTTGTGTTGATGAGTTATCTTTGTCCTCTTGATAAATTTGTTTATAGATTTGCTATGATGTGAATCACATGCTGTTGCATTAGGTGAAAGATTGAGTTCTTATTGTTTGTGTAAGACATACTGAACCTTCATAGTTGATGAGAAATTGTCTCTTGAGTTGATAAGATATTATGTCCACAAAGTGTCATATATATCCCTGGATAGAGGCACTGGTCTGTTATTGAATTTTCAAGGTTTTGATCTGTATGCATTCAAGGTCCTTGATAGAAAAACATTCTTCCCAAATCCTATATGAACTGATCTATGCATATGTCATTTAGGTCCTGAAAGCAATCTCATTTTAAATATACATTCACAATCATTTATTTTCAAAGCATTCAGTTAAAGCACATAATAAAGCATAATTGTAGACAACAATTTGCTAGTTTGTAATTTGCTAAAAGGTTTAAATCCACTTTAAATAATCTCTTTTGTGCTTGAGAGTGTGAGGTACACCCGCCCAGGTTTAGTGGAGCCTAAAGTGCAGAGGGATTTAGTCTTTGACTATCCCTGTTCGTTGGTCAAGGCTGATTGCACTACTTGAGGATTTGGCAAGTCTTTGGGTTTTCCAATTTGCAGTTTTGGGAACCAACAGTAGCCATTGCATCCGCTGCTTTATTCTCATTTCTTGGAATTCGAGTGAATGATATTTCTTCAAAGTGCTCTTTAAAATATTCAACCAACTGTTTATAGGGCATAAGCTTGTCATCCTTGGTTTGATAATCATCATTTATCTGGTTGATTATGAACTGTGAATCTCCATAAACATGTAATTCCTTGATGTTCCATTCAATGGCCATTTTGATCCCAATGACCAATGCGTCATACTCTGCAGTGTTGTTCGTGCATAGGAATCACAATCTATATGATTTTGGAATTGTGTGGCCTTGAGGTATTATAAACAAGATTCCTGCACCTGATCCATGTTGTGTATAGGAGTCATCAAAGTATAATTCCCAAAAATTTGTGCTAACGGTCAAAATGTCTGCATAAGGAAATTCAACGTGCAATGGTGTATCATCTTGCAAGGGTACTTCAGCCAATTGATCAACAATTACTTGTCCTTTGATATCTTTTTGATCAACATATTCTATGTCAAACTCACTTAATATCATAACCCATTTGGCCAATCTACCTGTCAAAGTTGGTTTGCTTAGAAAATACTTCAATGGACCTGTTTTTGCTATTAATTTCATAGAATGAGTCAGCATATAATGTCACAATTTTTGAGTTGCAAATACAACTGCTAGGCATGTCTTCTCAACTGATGTGTAGTTCAATTCATAGCCTACAAGTGTTCTACTGATGTAATATACTGCTCTTTATTTTCCTTCTTCATCATGTTGTGCTAAGAGAGCTCCTAGTGATACATTTATCATTGAGATGTAAAGCAACAGTGATTTCCCTTTGATTGGTGATACCAATACCAGAGGATTCACCAGATATTCCTTAATTTGCATGAAAGCTTCCTCACATTTATGATCCCATTTGAATGGAACATTCTTTTGTAATAAGTGAGTGAAGGGATGACATCTATCTGCTAGCTGAGAAATGAATCTTTTGATTGACTGCAATCTCCCTTGTAGAGAATGCAACTAGCTTATGTTCTTAGGTGACTCCATCTCCATGATAGCTTTAACTTTTTCAGGGTCTACTTCAATTCCATGTGCTGATATAATGTACCCAAGGAGTTTTCCAAAGGTAACTCCAAATGCACATTTCTTTGGGTTCAATCTTAACTGATACTGTTCAAGCCTATCAAAGATCTTGCCCAAGATCTTCAAGTGTTCTTTCGTTGTATGAGATTTTGCAAGTATGTCATCCATGTAGTCTTCCATAAATGTATGCATCATGTCATGGAAAATTGTTGTCATGGTTCTCTGTTAAGTTGCTCCTGCATTTTTAAGTCCGAAAGGCATGACATTCCAAGAGTAAGTACCCCATGCACAAGTGAATAATGTCTTATCCTGATCTTCAAGGGCAATTTTTATTTGATTGTACCCCGAGAACCCATCCATTAAGGAAAACATCTCATGACTTGCTGATAGATCTACAATTATATCAATGTTGGGCAGTGGGAAATCATCTTTAGGACATTCTTTGTTCAAATCTCTGAAGTCAATGCAGACTCTTATGATTTTATCTGGTTTTGATACTGGTACAGTGCTTGAGACCCACTCTGGATAAGCAACAGGTCTTATGAAACTCACATCTAATAGTTTCTTTAGCTCTATTTTGATAAGGAGAGCGATATGTGGATGCATCTTCCTTAGCTTTTGCTTAACTGGTTTTGCTTTTGGATCTACATTGAGATTATGCATAATATTTGGATCAAGTCTTGGTATGTCTGCATAGGACCAAGCAAAATTTATTTATATTTGTTTGAAGAACTCTATGTAGTCTTTCTTTTCTTCATCTGATAATGATGCAACAGGATGAAGGATCTTGGGATCCTTTGGTGTGCCAATGTTTATTGCTTATGTTGGCTCTATCAATATAGCAGATCTAACCTGAAAATATGCAGGGAGGGTGTCAAACCTTCCATCTTCCGGTGCCTCAAAGAGGTTTTCACCGTCAGATACGTCCTTTATTTTTCCTCTTGATTGATCTAGTGTTGCAATGAAATGGTTTTCAGCACTAGGTATTTTTCCTTGTTTTATTTCAATTTTGTGACTGGACAGTTTGGCACTCTCCTAACTGCAAGAAGTGTTACTTGATTCACCGGTGGAAGATATCTTAGGTGTGCTTGGTTCAATGGTGTTAATATATACGACTAAGACATGATCATTGGAAAAGATATCAAATTCAGGGTTTTCAATGTTTTCCCAATCAATCATTTCTAGATGAAGCATAGGTAGGTCATAGTCTTCGTCGTCGTTGGGTATATCAATATTTATGATGTAATAGTCATTATTTGGTGTTGAGTAGGTGATGTCATAGATAGAACTCTCTTGAGGATAATCTCTCCCAAGTGCTCTCCAATTAGCTCTAACAAAGTCATGATGAGCATTTTGTGATTCACTCTCAAGTGACTCATCAGATGACGTTTGTCCCTCAATAGAATAAATTGTATTAGCACATACATCTTTGGTACTGCAGGCTCCCTCTAGGTCAATTTCATTAGATCCATTTATAGCTAGAAGTTGACATACTTGTGCACAGGCCATAGAGGATTTTGTTACTGGTTTCTTTGCTAGCTTCTACCTTCTCTCAAACTCATCTTATTCAAGACTAATAGTCACTACTACTTGACTTTTTATCAATTCTTCTAGAGTTCTTCCATATCTTGGTGTTTATTTCTCAATGTTTGATATAAATATGATATTATGTTGATCTTCTGATGATTGATTAGTGACTGTTTGTGTTCCCCATGTCATCACTTCTTGATTCTTCTCATTCTCTTTTCTTTGTTCTCTTCCATATGCCTCTTTTCTCTAGATCCTAATTTATTCTCGCCTTCTTTCCATCACTCTTCTTTGTTTTATGGAAAGCGTGTCGTCACTTTTAACAACAATTTGTTCCTCATGATTCTCTTCACTTGATGCATTGGATAATGGATCCGGACCCCATTCATATTCATTTGAATCTGTATCTGAATCATTGTCTAGAATCACACCACTATATCTGATAGGAATATTATATGGTGAGAATAGTTCTTTGATTTTCATCATCTATTCTTTTACAATTTCCAAAATATCTTGATCAGGTTCCATGCTTGCTTGTACTCTTTGGACTTTTGTTTGTAAGATTCTTCTTCTCTTTTGATAGAAAGCTCTTCTTGTTGTCTCTCATAGTCTTCTTGTTTCTACTTCCTATTTATTGTTTCTGTTGCTTCATGTAGCCTTTCTTTCCATGGTTCTTCTTTAGGAATTGCCTTCTTTCTCCATTTAGGATGTTGATAATTGTGCTTCTTTTGTTTTGATTTAGAATACCCAAGTCCTAATTTATCTTCCTTAGATTGCGTTTGAGGACAAATGGGTTCTGAAATACCTTCCTGACGCTTACCAATTGGTACTTTTCCTTCATATCCCATCCGTTGCATGATTTTATAACCATTTCCATATTGCTCTATGGGAATAATGACTTCTGCAACTATTTCTATAGTCTCATTTTCATCTTTGTACAACCAGCTAAGAATATCCTTGTCTTCAGTTTCCTTTGAAAGTGTTCTAGCTCTAACAAATACTCCATCAAACATTTCAATTGATTTATGTTGGATATGTGGTTGAGCATTTGTAGGTTTTCCATATGATTTAGGTGAAAGAGGTAAATTATACAAAGAGTACTTCCCCATTCCTTCATCATTTAATTTGAGTTTTTTCTCAAAGTTCTGCAATAATATCTCTTGAGTTTCCTTGGTGTTATAGGCTGCTTCTCTATTATGTGGAACTCTTGCATCTTTTGCTGGTTTTAGATTATTGCAATATTGGCTAGAGTCTGCTAATATAGTAATTTCTCATCCATTATGAGGAAACTTAACACACTGATGGTATGTAGAAGGAACTGCTTGCATGTCATGAATCCATGGTCTTCCCAAAATAATGTTATAAGATAGATTCAAATCTAGAACCTGGCACAATGTATCTCTTTCTACTGGTCCTATTTTGACTGGAAACACCACAGTCACTTTAGAAGAATGCTCTTCCTCATCATAAGCCTTGATAGTTATTGTCTTCTTCAGATCCATTGCATTCTTTGAATATCCCAAAGCCTTTATTAGACTTAATGCACAAATATTCAAGACAACTCCACCATCTATGAGTACGTGTTTGACATGGGTTGTATGAATGGTGACTTTGATATGTAGGGGAGCATTGTGAGGGTGTTGTAAGGATGCGTCATCATTTTCAGAAAAAAAAGATAAACAATGAGGGGCTATGAGGTGTCCCACAATGTTTTTGAATTGATCTACATCCAGGTCTTTTGAGATCGTTGTTTCTGCTAGAGCTCTCTCCAATATTTCCTTATGGATAGGTGAAACTTTTAGGAGCTCCAAAATTGATATTTGGGCAGGTATCTTTTGTAATTGTTCCACTAAGTTGTATTGTCTCGAAGTGGATGCTGATTCATTCGTTGTACCTGGGAATGTAACCTTTGCTTTGCTTCTAGTGATGGCGTTGATTGGTTCTAAAGGTGTTTTGTCTTTGACAATGATGACGTTTACCACATCATCATATGTGTAAGTATAGTTTACCTTGGCTTTACCCTTTTCATCATTTGGTTTAGATTGTTCACCTTTTTCATAATTTGGGAGTGGGTTTTGAATGCTAGATGAAATTCATTTGTTTTAAGACCATCCACTATGATAGTTCCATTATCAATTAAGTCTTGAATAAGGTGCTTCGATCTTTGACAATAATTGGTTTGGTGTCCTTTGTTTCGATGATAATTGTAAAATGATTGTCATTCCACCAACTCGGTTTGATTTGAGGCTCATAATTTCTTGCTTCCGGTAAAGTAATCAATTTATTCGCAAGAAGAGTCTTCAAAGATGATTCCAATGGTTCCCCAATGTTTGTGAATTTCCTGCGGGGATTGGAGAAGAAAGACTTGGGTTTAATGTTCTCTTGATTGTTATTGTTTGGTTCTTGGCTTGATAAATTAAAGATTGGTTTTTGTTTGGCACCATTGTTATCATCATTTCCTCCATTGGTAATATTTCTATTCTTGGACCAGAATTTAGGTTTGTCATTGTTATTGTTACAATTGTTGTTGTTGTTGTTGTTGTTGTTGTTGTGATTGTTGTTATAGGAATTGTTGTAGAGTTTTAACTCTCCTTTCTTTACCATTGCATCCTCTATCTTTAGACCATTCTCAATCATTTTCGCAAAAGTAGGACATTAAAATTTGAGTGTATAACTCATTTTAATGGTAAGGTTGTCAATGAATATATCCATTTTCTCTTGATTTGGTACATCTCTTGGATACCTATTAAACAGTCGTCTCCATCGCTTTAGAAAAACCATGAAAGGTTCACCCTTCTTTTGTTTGATATTGCATAGGTCTAGCATTGTTATCTCATTTCTTATATTATAGGAATATTGTGAGATGAATCTACTCACAAGTTCTTCAAAAGATTTAATCCCAGATGGTAATCTTGAGAACCATTCTATTCATTGTTCGCTTAAACTTCTAGGAAATAAACGCATCAAGTTTCATTGTGTGCAAACTCCATACTCATACTGAAAAATCCCCTAATGTGATCTTGAGGATCATATTTCCCATCATATTTATCATATTTAGGGATCTCACAATGTTGTGGGAATGGTATCATGTTTAATTTTTTGTCAAAAGGATATGGACATATATCCTCCAATGAATATTTCTTGGAACTCGTTCCATTTTGCATATCCTGTATTTGTTGTTGCAAAGTTTGCATTTTTTGAGTGAGTCAAAGTTAATAGAGGATTATCAACACGGATTCTCCTTGCATCCTCATAAGTTCTTTTGTCACTTCGCTCTCTTCTTGTTTCTTCATGGTTTCTTGTATCATCATGGTCTCTTCTTGTTCCATCTCCTCTTGTTTCTTCATGGTTTACTCGGTTTACGCCATCATCATTGGGATCATCAGTGTTTTGATTATGACTTTTTTTTGCATCTTGTTTCAGACCTTCCATGTTAAAAGCTTGTGGCAATTTTGCTCCTGAATTTGCCAACATTAGGATATACTTTTGTTTTTAATTTTTCCAAGAGTTTTTCCATTAGTTTGTCAAATCTAGAAGCTTGTTCAAGGTCTCTAATGGTATTATTGACTGCTTCTTCATCAACATCTGTGTATCCAAATGGTTGAAACATTGAATTTTCTTCCATTTGTTTTTGTTGTCTTCTCAATTGCTCATGTTGAGATCTAGTCCAAACTGGCATATGATTGATTTGAAACTTCCCAAGTTTTGAATTTCTAAATGCAACTCAATAGGTGATCACTGGTTTAGGAAGATAAGCTGTTGATTTTACCACCTCTATTAGTGCATTGTGAGAAGGCGTCTTTTTGTTGAAAATAATGTGCTTGTAAAGTTTCTTCGTCAAACTCTGTTCCGTAACCACGTAAATAGTTACGAAAACAATGTAGGAATGTTCTATGTTTTAACAAAATTTTGCTATTGATGTATAAGAATCTTCTCTTCTTCAAGATAACCTTCCAACTTGGTTCTCTTTTCTTGAGGTGATATCTAAAAGTCATATAAGCATCTAATGATTTTCAAGTTGCTTGATTCCAAAGTAAGTGCAATTTTTTATTTTGATATAACCTAGGTCCAAATAGGAACGATATATCCAAGATAATGAGCAAAGGATGATATGATCTAGTTTCGTGATAAAGGATTTGATGTATATAAGAAACTGATGGTGATGTCGATTTTGTACTTGAGATGGTTGAATCAATAATTTGTTGAAAGATTATGCTTATGAAAACCTTTGGAAATAACCTATTTGATTGATAAACCTTATTGTTTGACTGGTTTGAAAATATATGCCAGTTGAAAATGAACCTCCTTGAAAAAGGGTATCTAAAATTGATGTTGAAATTTTGCTTTGATATGAGGAAATGCTCACTGTTGCAAATGCAGGAAAACAAATGCGCTAACCTGTTGAATAAAAGCTTTGTCATGCGCATTAAATGCACTGTTCTGTTGAGTAAAAGCACTGCTCTGTAGTTGTAAAAGCGTGATCCTAGGGTGTGAATGCGCTATTTTGGTTGCAAAAGTGTTGTCTCTTTAAACAAATGGATGATCTTATAGTCCAAAAAGTGATTTTCACTGTGTTGGATTTCTTATTTTCCCCGCAAGTTGTCTGATTTTTTACTCATTTCAAGATGATTATTTTTTCAAGTTTTTGACCATTTTGAGAACATTTTGCAGACACAAAAGACACAATGTTTGGAAAATCAAAATGCACAAGCAAGCACAAGTCCTATGGCAGGGCGAGACAATAATTGTTGAATCTCACAAGGGGCTTCCCTCGAGGCTATGCTATTCAAAGTGGATATCTAGGTGCTTGACCCCACTTGCTCCACCCTCGACACTCACTTCTCCAAGGCATCGCTACTAAGAACTGCATGTGTGTGAGCCACTTTAGAGGTCTGACCTCCTGCGCCAACAATTAGAAGGATTTTGGAAACTAGACAAAGTGGTCTTTTAGTAAGGGCTTCCGGTCATGTGGCCATACATGCAACACTTTACACACTGTAAATATAGAAGGTTCCCAGCCTATAGAGGTTGCGCTCCATAGGGTTTATGGGGAAACATAGTGTCGGTATGGACTAATCAACACATGTTGCCCATGCCTTTCTTCATAGACATGATTATTTAAAGTGGATCGTAAGGACTCGGTATTAACCCGTTTCCACTTGGGTCGTTCCCCTCTCATTGGCCCCCTCAAGGCAGCTCGGGAAGGCAAGCCCTCTAAAGGTAAGACATAAGATAAAAGCAGGTTTAGCTTTCTGATCACCGTATTAGGGTTAGAGCATACTCATCTACTACTTTTAAACAAACACGGTAGATAATGATTCTTTTTAACCTTTAGATTATCTATATGCAACCACTTTATTGAAAACACATGATGCAAGTTGCGTGTTGTTTATTAACCCCTTAGTTAAGCTAGATGAAAGATGTATGATCCTTTACTTTCCAAAAGAACTCCTAGTTAGATTAAGTGAGAAAATGCATCAAAATTGCTCAAGATAAAACCTGCATGCACACAAGTCAGTAGTTTGCAAAATTTAAGTCTTGGACAACTGAACCTGCAAAGATCTGTTAGCTGATAGATTAAAAAATTTCAAATTTGTAGATAATAAAATGAAAACATTAAATTAGTAAATGCGCTATCCTACAAAACATAAGTGCTACCCTGCACAACGAAAGCGTTAACCTAAGTTGTAAAAGCGTTATCCTACGTATTAAATGCATGATTTTTGAAGAAAAAGCGCTAACCTGTGAAACAAATGCATTAACCTGACTGATAAAAGCGCTAACCTGTGAAACATTAAACGTGTTAACCTGACTGATAAAAGTGCTAACCTAGGCAGTAAAAGTGCTAACCTATGTAGTAAAAGCGCTACCCAATTTCACATAGGTGCGAAACAGGTTTACAAATGCATTAATTCAAGAATTAGACATGATATTAGAAGAAGATGTGCGAGGCTTGAGCCCCACGGTGGGCGCCAAAAAATGTATCGAATTAAGTTTTTCACCTTAAAAGTTAACTTGCAACTTGTTAGTCCATCATGAAAATATAAAACTATAGGAACTCAATCTTCAACCAATGAAACAACATGAAATAAAGAAAATAAAATGATTATACCTTCATGGATCATGCCTCATTGTGTCCTAACCCCATTGTTCTTGGTTGCATATGATTTTGCTCTCAGACAAGCACTGGTAGCTTCCAAGATGGCAAGTGTGGAATGGACTGATAGATGATATGATATACAAAAGCTATGCTATGAAAATAATTTATGCTAATTTGCTCAAAAACTCTAAAATGCTTAGACAAATGAACTCACAGATGCAAAGATTAAGACTCCTAGTTAACTATAAGATTAGCTATTAGTTTCAAAAATGGCTTGGGAGACCTCTATTTATAGATTTTTAAGTGCATAAGCTTAGGTGGCAGAGATCAACGGTCATGATTAAATCTTGCTTTTTAGATGGCTATGAAATAAGAGGTTGAGATGTGAGAGATGAAGGTGGAAGATGTTCCTCCTACACCTATAGGATGGAGGAAAAGATGGAAGGAGAAGCCAAGTGTCAGAAGGCTCACCTTGAATGAGGATGAAGAATTGAGAGAATATAGGATAGTTGGAGAAAATTTAGGGATGGAGAGACAAGTGGAGATGGACTAGGGTTAGGTGGACAAAACCTCCAAGAATATAGGAGTGTTGGAGCAAAAATAGGGAGGTTTCAAAGATTATGTGCACATATACATTTTGTTCATGAATATGGAAGTTGGAGATAAGTGGCTCATAAATGATTACTTTTTATTTGCTTTTATTTATTTAAATTAGCCACGTGATGGATGAGTTGGCAAAGCTAGAGATGATGTGGAGATGAGGTGAGTTGGAAAGTGGTAATTAAATAATTATGAAATTATTTAATAATGGAACTATAGGATAGTGAATAGTGCACAAATATGATAAGGAATGATAATTAAATATTAAATATTAAATTATTGGCTTAGAAGAAAGAGAGATAATGAATGAATGAATTAAATATTTAAACTCAATTAATTAATAGAAGAATATTAAATACTAATGAATTAAATAAATTAATCTTTTCACATTAATTATTTAATAGAAGAATAACCATTATATAAATATAAAATATTTATTTTATTGCTCAAAGCCAATTTTATGTGTATACAATGGGTCTTGACAACTAAGCCATTTTAGGTAGCCGTGCACAACTAATCTCTCAAAAATGGAGAAAAAGAGCCCTATGGGACAAAACTCCTCTCCAAAAGAGATGCAATTATGATCAAGTGATAGGCTAAGTGATATATGGAGGTCTCAATGTCAATATAAGTAATTAATATACTAGTGCTTGCACCTAGATGAGGTGCAATAATTAAAGTCGATAGTAATTTATATAATTACAAATGTCAAAAATATCTAACAAATTATTTGTAATTAGCACAAACAATGAGATTGGTAGTTTTCATACTTTGTCACTCAATTTGAACACTAAGATTCGCAGTTGACATTAGATGTGGATAGAAAATAACTCGATTTTGTAAAAAACTCAATATATTTCTGAACATTTTTTTTTCTTTTGAAATTCCACTGGAACACTTGAATGCAAGCCACATGAACTGCAAGCAAAATGTTTATTTTTAATTTAATATTATTTACAATTTTTTTTCATAATTATTGACTATTAAAAAGCCTTTAAAACAATGAAAATTAATTCTTGCTCCAATTAAAATTTATACAATTTTGAATTCTATTTTTTTTCTTGAATTCTCATTGAAATTGTACCTTTTTAAAAAAAAATTTAAAATTTATTTATAGAAATTAAAAGTCTACTCTCTATGACCCGTTCATGGGTTTCCTAGGGTCAATCCTCTGTGCAGAGATCTAGGTATTAAGGAGGTGATTTGGCCAAAACCTGAGCGGGGTTGGGTTAAGATTAATTTCGATGGGGCTTCAAGGGGTAACCCAGGCACCTCAGAAGAGGGATGTGTGGCCTATGGTGATGAAGGGAAGGTTCTCTTCAAAGGTGCGAAAAGACTACAAGATGGTACTAATAATGACGTAGAGGTGCAAGCGGATTTGTTAGCTATTGACTTGGCAGTGAATATGAAGGCTTCAAAAGTCCACTTGGAGGGGATTTTCCAAGTGGTGGTTAATGCTATTATGAAAGGTGACACCTCAAGCTGGAAATTGAATAAGTTCATCACCCTAATCTGTGCAAAATTAGATTTTTGCATTTCCCATGTTAGGAGAAGTGGAAATGTCATTGTTGACGGCTTGTCTAACGTGGCTTGTGAGTTGTCCAAGGGAGAGGTGAGGTGGTGGGATGGTAATGACAACTGTGATGCTAAAAATGTTGTTAGTATAAGAGGCATACACATATAATGAGACAATAAAAACATAATTGAAAGGCTTAATTTCAAAACTAAATCAAAGATGCAAACCATAAGCCTTCCTTGAAATGTCCCATTTTCCTCTATTCTTGAGGACCTTGAAGGTGTTGGATTGATGGGCTCTCAGTGGAGCAATGACCTCCAAAGTGACAACTCAAGAGTTGAGTTGCTAATTGATCATGATTGACTATGGAGATGATATGAAATGCATGATGTAAGAAACTAGATTAACATGCTATGATCCATTCCAAATCTAATTACTAGATAATTGAATTGCAAATTGCCTATAGTAATGATGCCTAAATTGACATGAGATGGGATCAATATGCCTATAATAACAATGCATAAATTGATATGAGATCGGATCCATATTGCTCCAAAATGAGGGGTATTTATAGGAATTCCAAGGCCAAAGCTGAGGTGGTAGGAATCGACGGTCCAGATTTGATCTGAAGATATCAAGGGCCAAGATTGAAGAAGTTGGAGAAGAGGTTGGAGGAAGGGACACTTGTCATCTTTGTGGTGACAAGTGTCAAGGAGCCTTGCTCATGAGAGGGCAAGTGTCCAAGGGAGGAGACATGTGGCAAAAGTGCCATGTGTCTCAAGGAGAGAATATCCACACCATGAGAGGTTAGGATGAGGAGGTTAGAATGTGCAAGATAGGATAGGGTTAGTTAGACCCAAGATTAGATTGAATGGGTTAAGTTAGGGGATGGTTAGGTTGGGGGGTTAAAGTTAGGAGCCATGTGCTCATTTGAATTTAGAAATTCAAATAATTGGAAAATGACAATTAATCTCAACAAACTTGAGTTTGTTAATCTAAATTAGGGATTAGAAGAATTGATTAGTATGGGGAGACATTAATTAATTTAGAATTAATTAATCAAAGGGGGATGTGAGATGAACTATATAAATAAATCATTTAGATTTATTTACTAGTAGATGAATAGAGAAATTAATTAAATTGCTTGTGAATGCAATTAATTAGGAAGGGGAATTAATCAAATATCTACGTATTTAATTAACTATCTTCGGACCATTTTTAGGTGTATACATTTTGCCCCTCTTTGAAGCGATGTGTGACGACGCGTTGGTTCAAAGAAAACTTGATCGATGATGTTGTTGATGTGATAGAATGTAGATTTGATCTTGATTTGATGCAGATTTGGTTTCAATATGATATTGATTTGATTTGGAGATGATAAATCTCGATATGATTTTGTTTCAATCTTGGAGATGATAAATCTCGATATGATGTTGATTCGATGTTTGAGATGATATGATGCCGATATGATGTGGATTCGATGTTTGAGATGGTATGATGCCGATATGATGTGGATTCGATGTTTGAGATGATATGATGCCGCTATGATGCCCCAGACGCTGATTGATAGATATTGATGCGAGGATGCCCCATTGGGAGATCAATTGAGATAATTGACCTTTGGAGTTTTTTGGATCTTTGCGAAATTGATTTCCCGATAGACTATTGGATGATTCCTGCAATTGTGGTTGATGAAAGTGCGAGTTCTTCAATCACTTTGATGTGGTTCTTGATGTGATGATTGATAGAGTTTGATTGAATTGATAGGATTGATGAGATCGAGATCAAGTCTGGTTTCAGGAATGGCACCTCCTGTATAAGACAAAGATGATCAAAGCGTCTAGTTTCAGGAACGATATATCCTGTATAAGACTTGATCAAAACATCTGGTTCCAGGAAGGATTCATCCTGTATAAGACCTGATAGAAAGGATTAGATGAGATGGATTGATAGAATTGATAAGATTGATTGGATAAAGAACTAACAGTTTGTTGATATCATGTTGCAAGAAGATTCATATATGCTGAAGTTGGCATATTTGGGGGAGTAGCATAAGATTTGCGTTGGGTTTTTCCAGATTTAAAAAAAAAATCCATATGCCTCCCAAAAAATTTTATGCATGCATTAAAAATTTTTGTTTTTGATTTTTGCAATTTTCAAAAAAAATGTAATTTTTGCAATTTTAAATTTTCGCAATATTTTAAAAATGCCAATTTTTTTTTTTTTTTTTTTTTTGGGGGGGGGGGGGGGGAGGGGGAGTCGGTGGCGCAGGGGTGGAGGGCGGAGTGGAGGAAAGGAGGGTGGAGGCGGAGGCCCGCGGGCGCCACCGTCGGCACCAACCGGGGGGGAAACCCTTTTTTTCTTTTTTCTTTTTTTTGGGTTTTTCAATTTTTTGATTTTTTTGGTTATTTTTATTTTGACGATTTTTTTGGTTTTTTCGATTTTTCGATTTTTTTTTTTTTTTTAAATTTTATTTTGACGATTTTTTTGGTTTTTTCGATTTTTTTGGCTTTTTCAATTTTGACGATTTTGAAGAATTGATGATGATTTGATTATTCTGATTTTTTGATGATTTTGGTGATTTTTGATTTTTGATGATTGCTGATTTTGGTGATTTTTGATGATTTTTCGATTTTCGCAGTTTTTCGACTTTTCGATTTTTGATGATTGCTGATGATTTGATTATTCTGATTTTTGATTATTCTCGATTTATACTTGATTTGATTATTTTCGATTTTTTTTTTTTTATTGTTTTCACTCCATGTCTTAGTGGTCTCACTGATATGGGACATTGATCCATTCATGTACACACCCTTTTGTGATGATATATTGATGATTCCCGCAATGTATATTTGTGATGTATCTCATATATTTTGTGATATCATTGTACCTTGGACATTGATTTTGTTTTGATGATATGATATGCAGTTGATCCTATTCGCTCTATATGACCTATGAGATGATGGATGCATTCTATTTGGTACATGATTATGATGTGCAGTTATTTTCATGATGTATGCTTTAATTTCTATATGCTTATGAATTCTAGATGATGTATGCGCAATGCAATGTTTTCTATGTTTATGATATTTTTATGATTTTTTTTTTATGAATGTCAATATGAGATGGATGCAATGCAATGCAATGGTGCTATTTTATATGAGTTGAGAATTGATGAATGCCATGCAATGATCTTACTAAATGAATGAATGATTTGATGCTTTATATGAATGATGTCTTGGTATGCAATGGTTACATGAGATGAACTAACTTATCATGCAGGATGAATGAATTGATTAGTTTTTGTTATTGTCCAATGTACTCAATCACGTAATAAGAGAGATAACACCATGTTAGCTTTGGCCTTGGAAAAGATGAGCATTGTGATCCCATGCAGAATGAAATGCAAATCTATCTTAAAATGCAATGCAATGTAGTGATCAGACCAGTCATGGAGTCATTTCTTTGTTTCATCATTGAGCCTCTAAAATGTGGGAAGTGAGTGCAAGCATCAGTGGTATAATTGAACCATGATGACCTGAGCACTACTTTCTTGGGTTTTGATATTGCAAGTTAGCACAAGCATCGAGGTATAATTGAACCAAGATGACCAGAGTGTTGCTTGCATAAAACAAGTAATATTAACCATTTCTATATGCAAGTCCGAAATGTCTTCCATGATATTCTGATGATCATTTCCTTAGACAACTTTGCACATATTGATGATTAATTTACAAACAGTAGACAAGAAAAATACCATGTTCCTTCCTCGTTCCTCTAGTCAAAGACATCCTAGAGTTACTCAGAAATCATGATAGCGAAAATCAAAATAAAATTGTTGAACCATTATTGCCAAAGTGTTAAGATCATGAGTCAAGATATATCATCCATTGATATGTGTTTTGTCATGTTTAGATTGATATGTGATAGTTAATGGTTGATAATGTGATCTTATGTTCAATGTTGGATGTATCTCAGTTTTTCGCTTGACAAGCGTTGTCTGACTGTTGTTTTACCTGGTTTGATTAAGCTCAAAATGATTGTAACTTTTTGCCCCCAACCAGGTTCGGGATTTTGCCCCCAGCCTAGAAACAAACCTTTATTATGATAGTCATTGATCCAAACCATGACGAGAAATCACCTGGGAAGCCTGTGTATGTACAAATGCTTTATGATGAGTATGAACATCACTGATGGAAAAGAATGCAAGTGGAAGAAAGCGTGAACCAATAGATGGTAGAGCTAGCCGACAGATAGCGCCTGTTTGCCAGGTTTTCACCATCTGTTTTTATTGCACTTTTTCTCATATTTGATTTTTTTTTATTATTGTTTTTGCTTTTTCACTATTTTTGGATTTTTTAGACATAAAACTTCTTCAGATGCATGCTATTGATGGGTTCCTCGAGTTGATTTTCCGTCTTGTGTTGATAGCTGATATGCTCCTGACCGAATTACTGTTGTGACCACAAATGGACCTAGCCAGTTTGGTTCAAATTTTCCTTTCTTTTCTCGATCTGACTGGTTTCAAGGATTCTCCTTTAATACTAGATCAAGTCCCCATTGGCAAAAAGGCCAAGATGTTGCTAAAGCATGAAGCTCTTGTGTTGGTGCATGGATCAAGTTTCCATGGATTTGACATTGTTTGCATATTCTGGCTATCTGAAAAGAGTTTCATTCCATAGTTGGCCAATAATAGCCCAAGCGTATGAGTTTTTTTGAAAGGATAAGACCACTTGAATGAGTGCCACAAATGCCGTTATGGACTTCATTTAAGGCCTTTTCAGATTCTTCTTGTTTGAGACATCTTAAGAGAGTACTGTCTAGACCTCGTTTAAATAGGGTATCCACGACAAGAGTATAATGGGAGGATTGGCAAATAAAGTTTCTCTTTTGGTTCTTTGATAGGTCAAGAGGTAAGGTGTTATCTTTTAGGTATGTGTAAGTTTGGCCATAGTGGGAAGAATTATTATGTCCAATAAGTTGGCAGATGGTTTGGGAATCTGGACAATTATGAGAAGGGTATGACAACTCTTTAACTAGGAATTCATAACGCTCTTGATTTTCCTGTGTTTGCAATAGAGAAGCAAGCGTTGCCATAGCATCTGCTGCTTTGTTATCATTTCTTGGAATTTGTTCAAAAGTGATTTCAACAAAATATTTCTTGAAGTCATCCACCATCTTTTTGTAAGGCATGAGTTTGTCATATTCTGTTTGATAGTCATCATTGATTTGATTAATGACAAGCTGAGAGTCTCCAAAGACTTGAAGTTGTTTAATGTTCCATTCTATAGCCATTTTGATAAATAGAATGCCTGCTCCTGATTTATGTTGTGTTCCTCTATTGATGTCTGCTCTTGATCCATGTTGTGTTCCTCTATTGATGTCTGCTCTTGATCCATGCTATGTTCTATTATTGAAGTTTTCTCCTGGACCGATATTCGGGTGATGTATTATAAGATCTTGATCCAACCCTGGAATGTCTGTATATGACCAGGTGAAATTGATTTGCCATCTTTTGAAGGATTTCAAATATCTTTTCCTTGCTGGTTCTGATAAAGAGATTGCTGCTGGATGTAGATCGATTGTGTTAATGATAACTGTTGGTTCTATTAAGATAGATGACTTCTCTTGATAGTACACATGTAAGGTTCCAAATCTCCCATCTTTCGGCGCCTCGAGGAGGTTTTCACCGATAGATGCGTCCTTTATTTTTACTTTTTCATGGTCTAATGTTTCCAATAAATGGTTTTCAACATTATACCTGATATTGTTTTCTTTATTTTCATTTTTGCGATTAGGAGATTTGGCACCTATTTGACTTGAAGATACATTAGCGGAATCCCTGGTGAAAGTTGTTGTAGGTTTGATTTCATTAAGATATAAGGATATGGCATGGTCATTAGGTAAGGTATCAATGTCAGTATGTCCTTCATTTTCCCACTCCATGGGTTCAAGATAGCTTAAGGATAAAGGATCTTCAGGTTGATATGTTTCAAAGATATATTTGGAGTCATGATAGAGATGTCAGAGCTTTCAGTAGGTATTTCCATGTCTAGGATGATACTCTCATTAGAATGACCTCGTACAAGAAAATCTTGATCGTCCTCGGTTAAGTCCATGTTAGCCGTATGTGATTTTGATTCAAGTAGGCTATTTCCTAACTTTTGTTCTGCATACGTGTGAAATATATCAACACCTCCATCTGCTTCTTCCCTTTCAATTTCAAGTTGCTCTTGTTTGTTGTTCCATGATAATGAATATTCTTTGTTCCCTTGATCTTTTAGCTGCATTTGTTCTTCCATGTTTGACAAAATTGATGCAAATGATTGTTCCTTGGATTGTGTGTTTGAATATGCTTCCTCTCTGTTATGTGAAACAATGATCTCTTGAGCTGATTTCAGTTTATTACCACACTGCCTTGGATTTAAGTCTGCTGATATTGTGATTTCTTGTCCATTGTATGGAAATTTTAAGCACTGATGACATGTTGATGTAATAGCTTGTATGTCCTGTATACATGGTCTTCCCAAGAGTATGTTGTATGGTAGTTCCAAATCTAGGACTTGGCATGTTGTGTTTTTCTGCAAAGGTTCCACTCTGATGGGTAATACCACAACTCCTTTAGAGGAATTCTCTTCTTCATTATGTGCTTTGATTTTGATCTTTTTCAGGGGATCAACTGCATCTTCTAAATAACCTAGAGCACAGACAAGACTCAATGAGCAAATATTTAAGCTATCTCCCCCATCCATTAGGACACGTTTAATGAGCATTTTATGAATGAGGACTTCAATTTGCAAGGAAGCGCTATGGGGATGTTGCAAGGAATAAATGCTTGGATATGAAGTGGATGGGTTTTGAATAGGATCCTCTGAACTAGGTTTTATGGCCATTATGGATATCCCTTGGGGAACATCATCTTTGGGTGTATTGTCTGGTGAGGATGTTATGGAAGGTTTTTGCACTTTTTTAAGAAGTGTAAGAATAGATGCCTTTGGAGAGTTAATTTGCTTATGGGGGGATGAACCATTGCTAGATATAGGTGCGTGATTGTGATCTTTCTCATCCAAATCTTTTAGGGATCTTTTTAAGAGGTGCATAAAAGAGCCACCTTTCTTTGGATATGTATTTGAATCCCTGTTAAGTTTTGACATGGTTGGATTTTGATTCTGGATTTGTTTGATTTCTCCAATATGTTGGCTTGTTATGTGTTCTTGTCTTTTGCTTTGGTATGCCATGTTTCTATGATCTTCAAGTATTTCCAATGTTTCAGCGATCTTATGTCTCTGCGCTGTAATTAAAATGGGCATTGTGTTTTGAATGTTTTTGTGGTTAAATCTTGCTTAATGTGCCGCAATAAGTGATCAATTGTTGAGGAAATGATTTCTTTTTCAAGTATTTGCTTGTTTGCAAGTTTTTCGATCTTAGTTTTGGAGTGCAAATTTTGTGATTTTTGATATGACCAAGTTCAAATAGGAACGATATATCCTATGATAAAGAACGAGGTTATTCTGATCAAGCATTGTAGTTTCGTGATAAAGGATGATTGATCCTGATGAGAAACTATGTTTGAGTGATCAGTTTATCAAAGAGGGTGATAATGCACTTTAAGGTGTTTGATCTTTAACTTGTTTGAGGTGAATACTTGAGACCTTTGTGTGTCTTGTTCTTGAGTTTGTTTTGACATAAGATAACCTGATTGAATGACCCAACAAGATGACCTACTCTCTATGTTTGACTGTTTGAGAAATGGGTTGTTTTGGTTTTTTGATTTTGATGTAGTTTACCAGAAACGCTGACAAAATGACCAAGAACTCTGCTATATTGACCAGGAACGCTAACAAATTTACCAGAAACGCTGCTATACAGACCAGGAACGCTGACAAACTTACCGAAAACATTGACAAATGCACCCAAAACGCTACTGTACTGACCAGAAATGCTACTCTGCATACCAGAAACACTGACAAATAGATCAGAAACGCTGGCAAATAGACCAGAAATGTTGTTCTGTAATAGAATGACTCTAAAGCTCAAATAATGATGTGTAGACTTAGCAAATTAAGTATTTGAACTTAGGAGATTGCAATTTTGATCCAACTTTGTGATTTTCAGACTCAGACAATGGATATTAAGACCTAACAAGTACAAATTATGAGATTTAATGTTGCAACATGAGCAATTTGATATGCAACTCATAAGAGTTGTTGATTAGACCAAAGGAGCTGACCTTTAGACCAAGAGAGCTATTATTTAGACTAAGAACTCTGTTGTTTAGACCAGAAACTCTAATTGCTGGTCAACCTTGGAGAGTTTATATTAAACTATGAGAAACTTGACATTCATACCAAGAGAGCTGACGTTTGGACTGGAAATGCGACCTTTTGGACCGTAGGTGTGACTGTTTGAACCATAAGTCCGACTGTTTAGACCGTAGGTGTGACTGTTTAGACCGTAGGTGCGACTGTTTGAACTGAAAGAGCTAATCTACAGACGCGATTGTTTGGACTGAAATAGCAACTGTTTGGATTGCAAGTGCAACTATTTTGACTGTAAGTGCAACTATTTGGACCGTAGATGCGACTGTTTGGACTGAAAGAGCTAACCTGCTATGAAACTTGTGAATTTAACAGTTTGAAGTTTGAGTTTTCAATGTTTGTTGTATTTCAATGGATTATATCTTGACTTGACTTACAAACACATAATTCAGATTGTATTTTTGTCTCAAAGGTTTTTAACAATTAAAAACACATCAATCAGTCTATCCTAAGGAGATTGGCTGAGAATGAAAACCTTTGCTTGCTGACTTAGGTACACACCCAATAGCTAATCAAAATATGGTTGCTGAGTCTCACACAATGGATTCTCAACGTCGTATTATCCAACTCCAAACTCTAATGGGGGCATGATATGGCAAGTGTCTTGGGAGAGTTACTATCTCTCTTGCACAAAGCTTATCACCCTTTCGAAGGTGAATTGGGTAGCTTCTATTTTTATGGTTCTTAGTCAGGAATTCTATTTGAAATTACCCCTTGAAGTCACGCAAGCACGATTGAGGCCTATAGCCTGACAAGGTACCGAAACAAGTTGTAGTCACGTAAACGTGATTGAGACCGCGAGACCCTACAAAATGCCCGATATGAGAGATCTCAAAGAGAAAACTCAAATAATCCCATCCTATGAGACTTTAATCATCAGAGGCCTATTTATTATAGTGAGTTGGAATGCTCAGGTCCAACTGTACTCACTTGGGTCATTCTCACAGGGTGATTACTTTTTCCCATTGTGACAGGCCCTCTAAAGATATGCAATTGAAAGCAAAGGATGAGTCTAGCTTTCTGATCACCTAAGAAAGGTGAGAGCATACTCACCTATCATCAAGACACATAAGACATGTTTGTTCATTTCCATTGTAATTAGTCTATGTGCCTAATTTAACAAATATAAGTGCAAAATCCCGCGGCTGCAAACAAAGTTAGTAGTTTATATTGCATTCTTTGGCGGCGAAATAGTTTATGACTCCGGTCTTTCACAGCGAAATAACTACCTGCAAAACCAACAATCTGCCAATTAGGTTCGGAAAAATGACAGTCCAGAAGTAGAAATGAGGAATGCAACATACAATATTTGCAAAATTAATAAAAAACTGAAAATGCCATCAAATTGACCAAGAACGCCATCATATGTGCCAAGAACGCTGCTCTGCACACCAGAAACGCTACTCTGCACACCAGAAACGCTATTCTGCAAACCAGGAATGCTGTTCTGCACACCAGAAACGCTATTAAACAGACTGAAAACGCTGACAAATTTGCCACAAACGCCACCATACATACCAAAAATGCTAAAGTGCAGACTGAAAGCGCTAAAGTACAGAAAAACATAAAAACAAAGTTGAGGAATCTCCCATAAATGTCATTTGAGGTGCCGGAACGCCACAAAAGATGCTAAGAACGCGATTCAGGAGCCCAAAAGAGCTAATCTGCACTCCGAAAGGCTAATCAACCTATCAATGAAATTTCCTGCAAGCAAACTTGTTAAAGATCAAAGGGGCTAGGACCCACGGTGGGCACCAATTAATGTGATGCTAAAAATGTTGTTAGTATAAGAGGCATACACATATAATGAGACAATAAAAACATAATTGAAAGGCTTAATTTCAAAACTAAATCAAAGATGCAAACCATAAGCCTTCCTTGAAATGTCCCATTTTCCTCTATTCTTGAGGACCTTGAAGGTGTTGGATTGATGGGCTCTGAGCGGAGCAATGACCTCCAAAGTGACAACTCAAGAGTTGAGTTGCTAATTGATCATGATTGACCATGGAGATGATATGAAATGCATGATGTAAGAAACTAGATTAACATGCTATGATCCATTCCAAATCTAATTACTAGATAATTGAAATGCAAATTGCCTATAGTAATGATGCCTAAATTGATATGAGATGGGATCGATATGCCTATAATAACAATGCATAAATTGATATGAGATCAGATCCATATTGCTCCAAAATGAGGGGTATTTATAGGAATTCCAAGGCCAAAGCTGAGGTGGTAGGAATCGACGATCCAGATTTGATCTGAAGATATCAAGGGCCAAGATTGAAGAAGTTGGAGAAGAGGTTGGAGGAAGGGACACTTGTCATCTCTGTGGTGACAAGTGTCAAGGAGCCTTGCTCATGAGAGGGCAAGTGTCCAAGGGAGGAGACATGTGGCAAAAGTGCCATGTGTCTCAAGGAGAGAATATCCACACCATGAGAGGTTAGGATGAGGAGGTTAGAATGCGCAAGATAGGATAGGGTTAGTTAGACCCAAGATTAGATTGTATGGGTTAAGTTAGGGGATGGTTAGGTTGGGTGGTTAAAGTTAGGAGCCATGTGCTCATTTGAATTTAGAAATTCAAATAATTGGAAAATGACAATTAATCTCAACAAACTTGAGTTTGTTAATCTAAATTAGGGATTAGAAGAATTGATTAGTATGGGGAGACATTAATTAATTTAGAATTAATTAATCAAAGGGGGATGTGAGATGAACTATATAAATAAATCATTTAGATTTATTTACTAGTAGATGAATAGAGAAATTAATTAAATTGCTTGTGAATTCAATTAATTAGGAAGGGGAATTAATCAAATATCTGCATATTTAATTAACTATCTTCAGACCATTTTTAGGTGTATACAACAACAACGTTCAATGGAGTTAAGATGACCTGCTAAGTACAATACTATCACATACTTGATATGTGTGATATGTGGTTTTCACTTATGTTAATGTGTCGAGGCTGGATCGAGCATTATAGATAATTAATGTCAAATGTTTCTGCAATGGCAACAGATGTTGTGCGAGCCTCGTTAATAGCTAAAAATGGAATTTACGCTCATTCAATGTGGCAGATGAGCGAATTTGGTGGTGGGGATAACAAATTTTTTGCAGAGTTCGATGGTTTTGTGTGGCTTTCAACATGGAAGCTAATTTCACCCTTAAATCTTCTAAGTTGATGCCTACATTCTGGGGTCTTGTTCATGTTAAAAGGCTTGAAAACATGTTTTTGGCAAGAGATCCCCTATTTTTGAAAGCTATTCAACTAGATCTTGGTGAGGAGGTGGATGTCATTGGCCACATATATTGTTTGAGGCTGGACATTTACTCTGTAATTATGGCATGGGGGCTAGACTTGGGCTATTCCTGCGAGGAGGTTAGAAAGGTGTTGAGGATGATAGTCCCGAGAGACTACCTTCTAAACATGGAGTCTTTATTGGAGTGGGTAGTCCCGAGTTGGGGTTTTAACATTTTTGAAGGTATTCCAAAGGAAAATGCAGAGCTTCGGGGTAGACACATGAAGATTCCCTTCCTGCGACGTCGTGAGGAGGATAAAGCCAGGTTCAGTGATGACGCAAGGAGAGGGTGGGAAGGATTGAAAATTTATATTTAAATCATGGAGTTGGAGGAAGTTATCAGGCAGGCGAGGGAGGAAGCCAGGATGGTGGATGAGCTGTGGAGGAAGCGATCGATTACTAGGCATCTCTCAGTGGAATTAGCAAGGCAAAATGAGTTGGATATCGGTGCGGTTGGCAGAATAAACAGGGTGGGGGACGCTTCGAGTGCACTGATTGTTGCAGAGGTGAAGAAAGAAAGATGAAGGCATGGCGGACAAGGGCACCTCTTGGTACCACTTTCCTTTTTGTTATTTTTTGAAATCGTAGCTTTCAGTTAATTTCGTTTTGAATAGTTTATGCCAATTTAAGTTTGGCTTGATGTATATGGACAATTTTTCTCTAGTAGGTATGGGGTAGGGTTTATGCGAGATTCTGGTCTGAGAATAACAAGATTTTAGTAGGGTGGTTTGGTGGACTGTGGGTGGTTTTTTGGATGGTTGATGGTTTTTTCCCGTCGATGTACTGTTTTAGTTATATTTAATAAAATCATAAATATTACCGATCAAAAAAAAAAAAAAAGGTCTACTCTCTATATTTCATATTTAATTTGAGCTCTTCATTTACTAAAATATATTAAATTTTGCATTTGATATTTGTATTTTGTGTATTTTAAGTCTTAAATTTGTTGTATTTGAGAAAAAAAATCTATTTAAGATTAGAAAAATCTATTTTTGGACATTTTCCATGATCTATTATGAGAATCATATGTTTTTCTAATTCTTAACTTGATCTTATATTCTATTTTTAAAATTTTATTTAATAATATAAATAAATAATAAAAAATCTATATTAAAAATAAAAAGATAATTAATTATATAAATTAACATCACCACATTTTTTTTTTTGATCGATAAGAGGCCGTAGCCAAAATTTTTATTAATCAAAATTAATTTTTTACATCACTCCACTCGTGCGGGCGCCGGTAGGAAAGAGTGGAGGCGAGAAAACCTCCGGCCTTGCCCGGGACCGTAGTCCAGATAGTTTCTACATCTAATTACAATAAGCATAGATTCAGAATAATACAATAACACCTCGGGCTAGGGTGAGCAAGTGGGAAGATATTTTCTTTCCCTTACAGGCCCATATTACTATTTTTCAATTGTCAATGTTCTCCTTGTGCTTTGTTTAAGATTTTGAGCCTTGATTGCATGTAGTCTTTTGTCATTTTAGCAGCTTTCATCCTGTCATTTGTTCAAGATGGCCTTGCCCTCCTGCATGGTTAGTTTTCAAAACACTTGCCCAGATTGTTAGTCACATATAGTATTCCAACGTGATTTGACATCCTTGTCTGATGTTTCTAAATTCTTAACCTCATATATCTGAAATTATAAAGTCATCAATATGGCATATTCATAAATAGAGTTTCTAGATAATTTCCATTTTGAGAAGTGATCATCCATAGTTATGAATCACCTGTTTACCACCTTTTGCTTATGTACCCGGATGCTATCCCTAAAAATGGATGATATCTAGGATACAAAGGGGGTAAATGG
This sequence comes from Cryptomeria japonica, assembly GCF_030272615.1. Classification (NCBI taxonomy): domain Eukaryota; kingdom Viridiplantae; phylum Streptophyta; class Pinopsida; order Cupressales; family Cupressaceae; genus Cryptomeria; species Cryptomeria japonica. The sequence goes on from NC_081415.1 coordinate 321,612,764, forward strand.
GACTTCTGTCTTGCCTGAGTCCAGCTGAGGGTAATAAAGGTAGATGAGTTTTATGGTAGAACCACATATTACCCGCAGTCTGTGGATTGTCAGATAACCATTCAATTATAGAAAGCTCAGCAACAAGTATCAAATGAGTATATGGCAGGGCACTTAGGGATTCCTATAGGCCAACACATGCAGAAAATGAGGGCTTTTAATTTACCAAAATGTTGCACCTGTTGAATCGAAGAAACCTATCGATGTTTCATCAATAAGATGATTTATCGGATAGACTTGGGTGTCGATGAACTTCAAAAGGGGCTTATTGCAAGTGATATTTTTCTTCGATAGAAGGTTATCAAAGAAACCAAGGGAGGTTCCGTCGATGAAGCAAGGCTATCGAAGAAACTGCAGTATTGGTAGGACATGTAATGAAATCACCGAAGGAGATAGATCTTCCGAAAAGATGAGAACGAAGAAACTAGGGAATGTTTCATCGATAGGACAGTTCGAGAGAAGAAGGGTGTCGAAGAGATACTAAAGTTATTGGTTGACAGAGACAGTTTCATCGAAAGATAAAAGGTTGATAAGACATAAGAGAGTTTCATCGATATAAAAAGGGTATTGAGGTAAAGGGGACACCGATGAACCTAAGAGGGGCTCATCGAAAGCATAGATTCCACTGAAAGAGGATATCAAAGAAAGCAGAGACGGTTTTCATCGACGGGAAAAGGCTTCCGAGGAAATAATGCCATTGGCACAACATGAAGGAAACTTATCGAAAGAAGTGTTCTTATCGAAGGTACGATCAAACAAAAAGATATTGATAATAATATGAGTTTCGAGGAGGCTAAAAGGTACGTTACCGATGAGTGTGGTTTTACCGATGCAACTTTATCGAGGAGGATTACTAATGAGCTCATCGATGAAAGATGATAGTGGAAGCAAATCAACAAAAGACAGATGGCCTCGATGAAACAATAGACCCATTCATCTAAGGAGTGTAGTGATGTTGATAGAAAAAGTTTTTTGATGGAAGGATAAAGGAAGTTACCAAAGCCCAAGGTTTCTTTGACATAAGACCCAATGATGTCTCATCAAAAAAAGGGAATCGAAGAAACCTATTGGTGTTTCACCGATAAGATGATTTATCGAATAGACTTGGGCCTCGATCAACTTCAAAAGGGACTAATCGAAAGCGTTGTTTTCATCGATAGAAGGTATATCGATGAAACCAAAGGAGGTTCCATCGATGAAGCAAGGCTAATGAAGAAACTTCAGAATCGGTAGGATATGCAATGAGTACAATGAAGAAGATAGTTCTACCAAAATGATGAATCGAAGAAACTGGGGAAGGTTTCATCGATAGGAAAGTTTGAGAAAGGAGGGTGTCAAAGAGATACTAAAGTTATTGGCCGACAGTGGCATTTTCATCGAAAGATAAAAGGTCGATGAAACATAAGAAAGTTTCATCAATATAAAGAGGGTAGCGAAGGAAAGGGAACACCGATGAACCTAAGTGGGACTCATCGAAAGCATTGATTCCAATGAAAGCAAAGACAGTTTTCATCGACGGGAAAAGGCTACCGAGGAAATAATACCCTCGGCGCAATGAAGGAAACTTACGGAAAGAAGCATTCTTATCGAAAGAATGATCACTATCAAACAGAAGGAGGCTACATCGAAAAAAGATATCGATAAGAATATGAGTTTCGAGGAAGCTAAAAGCATGTTACCGATGTGTGTGGTTTAACCGATGCAACTTTATCGAGGAAGATTACTAATGAGCTCATCGGTGAAAGATGATAGTGAAGCAAATCATCAAAAGAAAGATGGCCTCGATGAAATAGTAGACCCATTCATCGAAGGAGTGTAGTGATGTTGATAGAAAAAGTGTTTCAATGGAAGGATAAAGGAAATATCGAAGCCCAAGGTTTCTTCGACATGAGACCCAACGATGTCTCATCGATATAAAAGGGTATCGAAAGAAAGGAAACGCTGATAAACTTCAGAAAGGACTCATCGAAGATAGTAATTCCATCGATAAAAGATATTGATGAAGGTGGAGATGGTTTTCATCGACAGGAAAAGTTATTTGAGGAGATAATACCATCGGTGCAAAGGGTCACCGAAAGAAATGTTCACATAAAAATAATAAGATCGATTAGACAAAAGGCAGTTTCATTAATAAAAGATATCGATAAGGAAATAGGTTTCGAGGAGGCTAAAAGGAATGTCTCCGATATGCGTTGTTTCGCCGATACAACTTTATTGGTGGAAGAAGTATTCGGTGAGACAATAGATCCATTCATCGACAGGGCATTGATATCGATGGAAGAAGTATTTCGATGGAAAAATAAAGGAGGTCACCGAAGCCCAAAGTTTCATCGACATAAAACCCGATGGATATCAGATAGGAAGTGGTGAGGAGATAGCCCTAGCGACCGAAAACAATATATCGATGAATGAAGGAAATACGTGATCGAAGTGATATTCGAAACAAAAGTGTTAGTTAATGGCTTATGTTGAGAAGCCAATATTTAAACTGAATGTATGTCTGAGTATCTAAATGAAAATACAGGGGGCATGAAGAGGAATAAATAAGGGGGTTAAAACAGAGTTTGGGCAAGAGAAACATAAGGGGATGAAAGGAGGAACATGCTAACGACAACTTAGGACACGAAAACAAAATATTGATGCCTTAAGGTGGCACAGACAGGAGATTGATGCCATCGGCTCCCAAATTGGCCAACTCATCCACTCTTTTATTGCCCTCCCTATAAATATGATTGATTGTGAACCTATCAAAATCTCTGCATAGGTCAAGATCTTTTGACAACAAAGTATTTAGTCTCCAATTAGGCATACTACCTTTCCTCAGAGCATTGTCAATTATAGCCAAATCTCCTTCAATTTCCAAGTTCTTAACTCCTAGTTTCCTCCATAAATGCAAACCCTCAACCAGGGCCATAAGTTCTGCCCAATTGTTGGTGTTGATGCCAACCGGAGAGGTAAGGGTTGCTAGTTCCTTGGCTTCCCAATTATGAACAACACATCCTGTCCCTACTTGCCCTGGGTTGCCATGGGATGCCCCATCAAAGTTTAGCTTCATCCAACCTTCGCCTAGGGGTTGCCATCTGCATGCATCCCTTGATCGAAGACTTGCAATAGGACCAACACCTACATAGGGAGGAAAGGATAAGCCTTCCCAACTTTTTTTCATTTTTTCATCCCAATGAGTGATAGAGGCATTCTTCAATGTGCCTGATAACAATCGGTTGTTCATGAGCTCAGTGATAGCTGACTCTATCCTATTAATGATTCTGGGCACCTCTAGCTTTTCATTCTTAAAGAGACATCTATTTCTCTCCTTCCATAGTTCCCACATTATGGAAGAGGGAAGAGTTGTCCATAAAGCTTCAAAGAGACAGCCATGCCTGAGGAGGGGCCATGCTTGAGCATTCCAAAGATGGTGTGGGGGAAGGCTGCAGACCATTCAAGTTTGTTGGTGAACCAGATCCAACATTTGTGAGCAAAGGGGCAGTTAAGGAGGATATGATTAGTGTCTTCCTCATCTTCCTCGCAAAGAGGACATCTTCTAGGGCCCTCATACCCCATTCTTCTAAATTTATCCGTAGTTAAGAGCATGTTCTGAACCGCAAGCCAGGAGAAGATACCTGCCTTAGGTAGATAGTATTTATCCCAGCAAAGTTTCAAGGGAAGCTCAGTCATAGGTCTTATAAATGATTTGGAGATGAGAGAGTACCCATCCTTGGAGTTGTATTCTCCTCTTAGGGAGCCATCCCAGATGAGCTTGTCCTCATTATGACCTAAGGCAATGTTCCTTGATTTGAGAATTGCCATAAGTTTTTGTTTATCCCTTACCGGGATATCCTCATCTTCCTTCTCGATCCACTACCAACCGACCCCATCTGCTGAAGGGGAGATATAGTTGTTTTAACAGGGGTCCTTTATGTGATTCAAGAAGGATATGAGTAGAACCAAAGTCATGGATATTATCAATAGCCTTATATCCACCCCAAGAATCCGACCAGAAAAGAGCTTTATCCCGGGACCCTAGGTTCCAAGTAAGTCTATCAGAGATAATCCTCCTACAATCTAACATAAAATTCCATAGGCAGGACCCTCTGGGAGGGTTGGTTTCTCTGAATATTTGGATAGGATTCCCTCCATTAAGGTATTTGTGGTGCAGCAAGCGAGCCCATTTGAGGTGGGGGGTTCTGAACATCCTCCAGAACAACTTGGCGCCCAAGGCTTTGCCCTGATCGTGAAGGTTTTTAATGCCGACTCCTCCTTCTTCTTTAGGTTTGCATATCTTGTCCCAAGATATGAGTGATATTTTACGATTGTCATTAGCACCTTGCCAAAAGAAAGTCCTGAGATGCTTATTGAGCTCTGCAAGTTTAGAAGAAGATAAATGTTGACAAGAGAGCTGGTAAATGGGCATAGTTGACAAGACCGATCTAACCAAGGTTGCTCTACCTACAAATGAGAGCCATTTTCTTTTCCAAGTGTTGATCTTGGACTTGATTTTATCCACCAAGTAGTCCCATAATTTTGAGGGTCTTCTACCCTTGTCAAGGGGAATGCGTAGGTATTTGCAAGGAAGAGTTCCTTCACTAATCTCCAGGACATTGCCGATCACTTTTCCTAAGGAGGGGTCTATGTTGAACATAAAAGCTGTAGACTTGGCCAGATTTACCTCTTGAACCAAGGCTAGCATATAGGAATTAAGGATGCCTTTGAAGGCTCTCGCTTCCTTTACACTTCCTTGCCCAAAAAGCACCATGTCGTCGATAAATTGCTGGTGCGTAAAGGGAGGGAGGCCGCTGGTAATGGGGATTCCTTGGATCCCACCTTCCTCTTTGGCCTTAGAGATGGATCTACCTAGGGCTTCAACCATGATGATGAAGAGGAAGGGAGACATAGGATCTCCTTGCCTGAGCCCTCTTGAGCTGCTGAAGAAACCTTCCGGGGAACCATTAACCAAGACTGAGAATTTGGGGGTGGATATACATTCAAAGATTAGGTTGATCTAGGATTTGAAAAATCCAAAGGCCTCCAAGAATTTGCATAGGAAGCACAAGTCAAATTTGTCATAAGCTTTGCTTATGTCTAATTTGACTAGCATACTTGGTGCCCTATTGAGCTGGACTGAATGAATGGCCTCTTGGGCTATAATAACCCCATCATAGATTGATCTATCTGCTATGAAGCCAGTTTGTTCTTCACTAATGATAATGGAGAGAAGATTTTGGAGTTTGGCTGCTAGAGTTTTGGTTAAGAGTTTGTATAGAGTGTTGCAAAGGGCTATTGGTCTGAAGTCATTAAAGCTTTCGGGATTCTCTTTTTTGGGGATGAGAGCTAAAAAGGTATTGTTGATTTCTTTGAGAATCTTACCAGAGTTCCTAATACCTTCTAAGGCATCCGTGATCTTTGTCCCCATAAAACCCCAACATTTTTGGAAAAAGCTAGTGGGGAAGCCATCTGGACCTGGGGCCTTGTCGGGATTCATCTTCATAAGGACAGATTTAACCTCCTCCTCAAAGAATTTCTTTGACAGGATTTTGTTGTGGTCATCGTTAATGAGTTTTGGAAGATTCTTGATAATATTGAGTTGGCCTATGAGGTTGGAGCGTTCAATATTGTTTAAGATTTTATCAAAAAACCTTGCTGCCTCGGAGGCAACATCATCCGGTTCAGATAGGATGGAACCCTGGCAATTGTTAATTTTAGAAAATCGATTGACCCATTGCCTCTGCTTAGTACTATTGTGGAAAAACTTAGTATTTTGGTCCCCATCACTCAACCAAGTCTCCCTCGATTTTTGTTTCCAAAAGATCTCTTCATTTGAGAGTGTCTTTTCATACTCAGAGAGTAGAGCCTTTTCTTTGAGGAAGAGATGTTCATCCATCCCCTTCTCAAGAACCTCAATGTTAACATTCTTAAGATCATTTTCTATTAGGAGTTTTTTATCAAAAATATTTCCAAAATTAGTCCCGTTCCATTCTAAGAGCTTCCTTTTGATGAGTTTTAACTTGCTTGTGATAACAAACATCTTCGAACTAGAGAAAACAGAGCTTCTCCACTAGTTCTCAATTAAGTTTAAAAAGTTATCATCTCTGAACCACATTCTCTCAAATTTGAAGGGAAATTTTTTAGGGGAGTGGTCAGATAATATGAGTAGTTGGAGTGGGAAATGGCCAGATCCTGCTAAAGGGAGGGGTTCTGCATTCATGGTAAAGTTAAGCTCGAAGAGCCCTCCATGGATAAAGAACCTATCTAGTTTCTCAACAATGTTACAGAAACCAAGCCTTCTGTTGTTCCAGGTGAAGGCATTATCTGCCGTTTGGATTTCCAACAAGGAGTTCCTATTGATCCAATGATTGAAATCTACATCCGTTGGAGGAAGTTTGTTGCTACCTCCTCTTTTGTCTGCTACCTTAGTGATAGCATCGAAATCTCCCCCAATGATGCATACATCATTTGGGAAACTTCTGAGGAAAGACTCCAGTTCCACCCACACCCTAGCCTTATCCCTATTTTGGATAGGACCGTAAACCTTAATCAATTTGAATCTGAGGTTATTTTTAAAACTTACTACTTCTCCTCCCATCCAATTTTGCTTAATCTCTAAAGGTGTAAATGAGATGAATCTAGAGTCCTAGATGATGGCTAAGCCCCCTGAGGCCCCTGTAGCAGGGGAGTGCTTTAGCTGTCTAACGCCTAGTTTTTTCTCAAAAAGGGATATATTAGAGGAGTTCATTTTGGTTTATTGGATTAACATTATATCTGGTTTAGAATCAGAGATGCATCGCTTTAAGATGCGCTGTTTGTTAGGGGCATTCAGACCCCTAACATTCCAAGTTATGATTTTCATGGCTCTATGGGGAGGAACTTCCCCTCCCCTGCATTAAAAAGAGTAGATATTTTAGACTGACCCTTGGCTTCTCCATCCTTTGATCTTAGTTCAGCAAGGGATCTCCTACCTCTTCTCTTACTGTGTTTAGCACAGTCAGGAGATTCTTTGCTTCTATCAGAGCTGAGAATGCCTAGAATATTTGGGTTATCATTTTCTAAGTTATCTAATGCTACAAAGAGTTCATCTGTTTCTAATTCGACTCTAGTAACATCCACAAGATTTTTGACCAAGAAATCCCTTTGTCTTTCTAACTCCTCGTCATCATAGATTTCATCAACCTATAGGTCCATGAGGTCATTTACTACTTCTTCCCCTACAAAATTGGCAATGATTTTAACTTCCCTAGCCACTCGATCATTCTCAAATTCTAAAATTGGATCAGAAACAACCTTCAGAGATGGAGGGCAAACCTCTACCTCCTCAAAGCCCTCCATACTTGAGACTAGAGAGATTGGTTGACCCTGTAAGGATGCCAATCTTGGATCCGGGGAAAGCCTATCCAGCTCTACTGATTGCTCAGAGGCAATTTGTTCCATTAAAGGGGGAGACCCCAAGGGACTCAACCTCTCTGGTGGAATGAGAGAGCTACACGATGACAAATTTGTCAGGCTGAGTTGCTCTTTCTAGGGGATAACCTCATTGATTTCACCCTCTTCCAGATCTTGATCCCCCAGAAGAGAGTCAGCTATAGGTGAATTTATAGTTAGTAGTGAAGGAAGAAGGGAGCGAGAGGGCTTAACAGGGGAGCTATGAGGATATAGGTTAGAGGTAAGATGATTAGGGTTAATATCAATCTTATAGCCCTCTAGGGTAAAATCCCCTCCTTTCATGAATCTGAATGGAGCGCCATTAGACTTGAGCAACGATACAGGGAAAGGTTTCTCGGAGGGGATCTTCCTTGGCATAGAATCTTCGAAGGGACCATTATAAAAGGGTAATTCTAGGGTTAAACAAGATTTGTCACATTTCATAGTTATAGGCTCTAAAGATTTAATGTTAATATTCATTTTAACGATTAAGAGCTGGTTAAAGAAGCTTAGGGCTGATTTTTTGACTTCTACAAATTTACCTATTTTGTTGCCTATTATTCTTAAAAAGTCATTATTGCGCAATTCTACAGGGATTTTATCAAGTGAAATTGCTCTATTAACCATGTAGGAATTGAATTGAGATGGGAGAAAGAGAGGTTGCCATTCCCAGCAATCAAACCCTAGACCTTTAAATTTTAATATATCTTCATTAAGAAATGAATTTCTAAGATTCTGATTACCACATTCAATAGCTAAGAAATTATCAGGAAGGATGTCAATTCTTACCTGGTTATTGAAGGAGGATGACACCCAGTTAGCAATTTGTTTCGACGGGATCCCCCAGCCTTTCCACCGAGCAAAGATCATTCTATCGCTGCAATGCATTTGATACCTAGCCTGAGTATAATTATCAATTTCAATGACCAACCTGTTAGGAGTAGCTGGGGAATTTGAAGGTAGATTTGACATAGGGTGCTTAATTTCCTTAGAATTATGATGGCCAGAGGTTTCCATCTCCTCTGATTTTGGGTTATATCCTTCCTTACACAGATTTTGGACCACTGACTTTGAGCTTTTCGTGGTGGGTTTTCTTAACCCTAATTTTATTCTGTTTGGCCCCTGATGCAAAATCATTTTGGGCTCGAGAGAATCTCTCCACACGAATGTATGGTGAATATGAAACACTGCCTTTGTTAGGGTAACAATTATCCAGAGAAGCCTTCGGGATGGTAAGAAATTCCTCTCTCTTCTGTGTTAAAGGATTTTCTTGTCTCTTTAATGGTGCACTAGGGTTCCGTTGTGTCCTTCTCCAAACCGGGTTAGCTATCATAATTGAGGAAGATGCCAATTCACCTATATTTCGCTGGCCGGATGGGGGGCCTCTTGGAACCTCGACAACCCTTTTGCATATATCATTAAGCTGTAAATTAATCAAATTTGCTCCTGTAGCGCATGATTGAGAGGCATTCAGAGTTGCAAATTTGTTTGAGGTGCCTACATCATTTTTATGGACCTTATGTAAATTTATTCCTCTTTGCCAATCGCCATTATTCCTCCCCTGCTTTCGAGGGTTTTGTAGAAATGAATCTGCTTTTCGCATATACATCTGCTATTCGCATTTTCGCTTTTTTCATAGCATTTTGTTCTTTTTTAAATTTATTTAAATTTTAATCGATGAAATCAGGAATTAACATCACCACATTAAGCTCATCGCATTCACTTCATAATAGTTCTTATTTATTTAAAAATTAGTATGTATTAATTAACTATTAAATATATATTATTATTTTAATAGATACTTAATAATTTATATAAATTTTATAATTTTTGCAATAAAATTATTGAATAAATATTTGATATTGTATTATCGGCATCCTTCCTACACAATTTAATAAGGAAAAATTTAAGCAAGATAATAACATCCATAGAAGTGTAAATGTAGAATGTTATATAAAATAACGTTTTAGTAAATAATAATAATCTTTAAATAAAAATAAAGTAAATAAATCAAAATAATTTTTCTATAACTCTAATCTAAAATATAATATTTCTTATATTTATGACAATAAATATATTCTATTAATATACTTGGTGCATGTGCATATACCGTGTGAAATTATGATTCATTTTGGAGTGAGGAAAACAATATTTGCTGGACCTCAGAGATGGATAGTTGACAAAAATAATTGACCATGGACATAATGAGGGAAATGATGGACATAATGAGGCTAGACATATATGTATTAATCTAGAGTTCAAATATCAATATTTTCTTAGTTCAAACCTTATTTTTAAAAGCTTCAAGTTTTGGATTGGGCTTAAACGTCAAGTATGTATGTTTCTGAATTTTGAGAAAGTAAAATTTAATTGTAAATTTGATTTTAAGGATATCATGTGTGGAAGTAATATAAATGACTTATCTAATCTAAAATAAAGAATAGATAAACTAACAATGTTATCTAAATTTTAAAATAGACATAAAAAAATAAAAATAGAAAAGGTAAATTATGTCACCAATTTTGATTAAAAAATAATCATTTATGCATACTAATTATTTGATGAGAGACAAATGAATTCAATTTTAGTTCATTAGGCTAAATAATTTTAAAATAAAATAAAGAATCTTAACCATAAAATTACATAATATCAATTTTTAATTTAATAAACGAACAATATAGAACAATGCTTACATCAAAGTAATATAAAATAATTAAAAAAAACCTAATGAAAAACCCTACCAAGCAAAGCGATTTTTAATAGAAGTCAAACTTTTGACATAAAAAATTTCGAGGATGAAGTTTACCAAATTTTGAATTTGTACAAAGAAAATTCGACAAAGACTTAGTTCCCAATTATAGTTGGGAAACTATTTACCCATTGTTCTAATTTTATCCATTAAGAAAAATGTGCATAATGCTCCCTTAATAAGACAAGAATTATTTTACAGTCCATTGGAAGATAATTAACAAAAGATTACACTTAACATAAACTTTTCTAAAGGTACATGTATGTTAACCCTAATGTTAACCATAACTCTACTGCTAGCTCTAGTTCTAACCTTAAATCTAACCCTAACCTTGATTCTAACCCTAACTCTAACCTAATCCTAGTTCTAACCATAACCCTAGCCATAAACATAACCTTAGTTCTAACCCTAACATGAACCTTAAAACTACACATAATTTTTCTAAAAGATTATATAAGTAAATGATTATAATATAATATAATATTTTTATTACTAATGGAATTAATATGATTATTATTATATATATTATTAGCCAACTATTATTAGCCGACTATATATGAAAGACTATATAAATAAACAAACTCTCACTCAAACTTTTTCACGCCATTGAACTTTTATGTTTTAAGAAAAAGAGAGTTCAAAATTTAGATGGCATTTGATTTGAAAAGTTTTATCTTAACTTCATTCTCTTGGACGTTTTACAAACCAATATGATGCTTCTTAAAAGGTGGAAATACAAAACTTTGATGTTTGTACTTAAATGAAATCATTGAGAATAACAACTCAAATAATATGTGGGCGTTTGTTCTTCTCTTTTGAAAGCTTCAACATCCTCTCCAAGCCTTTAAGGAAAGTTTGTGTAAGGACCCTATTGCTAAATGTAATTAAATTTGTAAGGATATTTATGTAGAACACAAGATGCCACTGAGAGGGGGGAGGGGTGAATCAGTGGTTTCCAAACTTAACCCTTTTAATCATAAATGTGAGTATCGGTTAACATATCAAAGACCAAGAGAACATACCAGTGAGATAGGGGAAGAGATCAAGATGCAAGCACACACAAGGATACATCACATAACACCGAGTATATGAGGAAAACCCATTGTGGGAAAAAACTCGATGAGAAATGTTGTTGGAGTCTACTGCTCCAATCTAGCCTCACAATAAACACTTGTATTACAAAGTTTAGGGCACCAACCCTTGATTTAGGGCACCAACCCAAGGAGCACCAAACCCTGCTAATTTAGGGTACCAACCCAAGGAGCACAAACCCCTACACCAAGCACCAACTCAGTGATCACAATGATTACAAACAATACAATAGTTATTACCCAGTTACAAATGAATTATGTAACCTCTCACAATAAAACCACTCTATCGATTCAACTCTTCTCAATAGGTCTTCCTCTTCTCTGTTCTCTACCGATTCTTTGCTCACACTGATCCTTCTCTACTTCACTCTCTGCTGCAACATTACTGGTTCAGCCTCTACCTCTTCTATGTCGGTTTACTTTTCTCTGACCCGTTGCCTCTTTTCACTACCGGTACTCTGGTCAACCTCTCTGAATCTTCTGCTACTCAGCCTCTGCCATGTTTGACCTCTTCTCACTCTCTTTGCTCTCCTTTGCTCATTGCAGCTACCTTCTTACCGGTTCTAACACTACCGATTCACACCACTGTCTACCTCAGTGACAGTCTACCAGTTGCCTTAACCTTGCCGGTTAAACTCTTCTTTGTCGGTTATACTCTTCGAGCACTAAGTTGCTTCAATGTCTTTTCTCTTCAACACTTTGACTGATCATCTCTTTGCTGCACTCTCACACTCTAATCTTCAATATCTGACACCTCATCATCTAGCAGCATCAATTCCTAAGGTCTTTGATCAATATATTTATCTTTGAGCTTTCCTGCCAAGGTGGACATTCAAACTTGGTGTGTTAGGGTTTTATTCACCAACCACGAGGTGAATCAGATCGGATTTGATTCGATTTCCGAGATTCACGACTTGCCACAAACTAGACGACACTGCCATATCTCTTTTCTTCCAACACATGTTTGCTATATTTAGCAAATATGGCAAACTGATCATCGACTTGCTTCTGTTAATCACATTGAATGATCTTGTGGTTGTCTTCACCAAATCTGATCTGCACTTGGACATCCTGCATCGATCATGACGTCGATGAATCAAATCCTTGTCCTTCGACCTACCGTGAGCCACAAACCTCTGCAATTGACCTGTGATATTCAGAGTCTTCATTTAATGTCGATCGACTCTACAACTACCTTGCTGAAGCACTCTTCACCGACCTCTACATGCTTGCCACCTGGTATCCACATGTCATCTTTGTCGGCGTCCATCTCAGTAGAGTCCACTGTGTCGATTCAGGCTTAGTCATCGACCACAACACACAACCGGTATACATCATACTACCGACCTTCTTACCCTAACAGTCATGCACTAACTGGTCAACCTTTGAACCATGCAGTCTCTTGTTATGTCGATGGGATCACATCAACCTGGTCATAGACTTGCCAAACCTTAGCATATATTCAGAGTGAGTAATTATAAATATCTCCATCCGGTGAGAGCCTTTCACCTTTGCCTCTTTGGTCTCTTATCGGTTGACATACTTACAGGTTGACACTAGTATGTCAACATTCTCCAATTCACACATTCTATCACACCGGTGGCACGACAACATAGACATCAATCATCAACAGGGATCTCTGTTGATATCAACATTCTGATAACTCCATGTTTGCAGCTGCTAACCTTTCCTTCTCCTTCATTAGCTCAGACCTCATCTCAACTAGTTTGCCAAAGTGGAAAACTCATCACTTCTTATTCTTTCTCTTCTGTCCCATTAGCTCATCATGCTTACTCTTGTTGATTCGGTGCACAACTTTGATTTCACATACTGGAGACTCATGATGCATTCCCTGCATTTAGTGGGATAAACTAAGTATTCTGGTAGAAGTGGAACTTTTTCACTTGCTGACCACCATCTGATAGGAATCGGTTGCCAAAACATTGCTTTCTCTGCTTTCGGTATAGCACTGATATGACTTAGCTAACATTGAGCAGATACATCTTCAATCAGGCACATAACCCGATAGACATCCCCTTTGTTTACCTTACTAACTTGTAGTAGCCCAAACTTTTTTGGTCATATCTTCATCCTATGATGACATCTTCATCCGATGGCAGTCCTGTTGTATGATATCCAACAACTTACCGGTTGCCTGCACATTCTTCATTATTTCAACCTTGCTTTCTGACTGGTCACATGCTTACCAGTTGGCAACAACATACTGCCAACACATCACTCACCGATTGTCATTCCATACCGGTCTCCAATCCTTACTCATCGGTTAACTCCATCTTGTAACATACCGGTTGACATCAATGACATCATTACCGATTGACATCAATGACAACACAATGTCAACAATCTCCCCCTTTGGCATTGATGTCAACACATGTAGTATCCAGTATACTATTGGTTTTCTCTCCCCCTTTGACAACAATGGAAAAGGGTACTGACAGAATTTTCTTCCAGTTGCTTCTCCCCCTTTGACCATTTCACTCTGCATCTTCTCAACCAATGACATTGGAGATAGAGGGCTCAGACACCAACTGACACCAATTGTATATACCAATCTGATACCAATTATAGAAAACTGTGTCAGTGAATTTCACTTACCTGTCAGTCAGACTGCATCTTCTCCCCCTTTGATATGCAAAAAGTTATTCTGACACCAATTTGCTGATACCAAGTGTTGATGTTGACACTGATACCAATTTGATATCACTTGTATGTTCTCCCCCTATGTCCAAGATGTTTGGTACCAATTAGCAGATATGGCTATGAACTCCCCCTGAACCACAGATCTCAGGTCTTCATTGCTTGATAGGTCCTAAACTGGGACTCCAATCTACACCTTATACTAGTAGAGCTGAGCATATATGATCTGTAGATGGTCTTCCACTTCCATGATATCCATCACAACTTGTGACATGTGAAGAGGGGGGAATATGGAAAGAGGATATAATGGTCAAATACAATGAAATAAGCAATAAAACATTAAAAACATCAAAAGACCATTATACCTTATATCTTCTCCTTCTCCTTCGGATTGGGCTTGATGAGGTTGAGCTTGTGCCCTTGTCTTCAACCTAATTGGATGTGATCCTTTGTTTGATGTAGTTGGCTCTCCAAGATTGTGCACAAGGTATTGGATGATGAGATGGAATGAATGGGAAATTGGCTAAGTGATAGGTGAATGGAAATTTTGCTAGAGTTTGGATACTTGGATTATTTTCTAGGCTCAAATTGACAACATGAACTTGGATAACTTGGAGATGGCAAATGAAGGAGTGGAGTCTCCAATTTATAGAAGAGGAGAGGAGGAAATGAAGGGCTAGGATTGATCCAAAGATGGAGGGTCAAGATTGCATGTGAGCCCACACATGGCCTAAGGGGAGTTGACAAGACAACTGTGGAGTCCAAGAGATATGCCATAAAGGCATTTCTTGTCTCCACACTCCTCAAGGTTCATTGGGAAGGCTTCCCAATGTACATAGGGAAGATAAAAGGAATAAAATATTCCTTGAGTGATGAGGAGAAGGAATTAAAAATTCTTTAAAAGAATGCCCATAGGAATTGGAGGAATAGAAAGGAATTAAAAATTCCTTGGGTGAAGGGATACCTAGAGGAATGTGAGATTTTGAAAATCTCACATTCACCTAGGTGTGAAGTGGAAAATTGGATCCTAGTGACTCCCCACATAGGAGAGAGAAAGGAAGCCACTAGGATGATTTTCACTTGGGAGGAAATTTACATTCAAAAGAGGGGCTTGAATCCACTAGATCCAAATCCGAGGGAACAAGGATGTGAATTCCAAATGGATTGCAAGGGTTGAGGTGTGATTTACCCTCTTTTGTAAATGAGAAAGTTGACTTATTGATTATGCAGAAAAGAGAGAGGAAATGAGTAAAATATGGGGCTACCAATCCAGGATCGCGTTGTAACTTCAAATCTGAGCTAATTAGACTGATACGGATCTGCCTTGCAAATTTGGAGAAAAGTCGTCGGGACCGTGGTGGGAACGGACATGGTCCTCCACAAAATCCGTGAAATGAAAAGGGTTCTTCCGTCTTTGCAAATGAAGCCCAAACCTGCAATTACAGCTGCACACCTACAACCTACACATAGAAAAGAGAGGGAGAATGGTTGTGGATAGGGGTTTGCCTCAGTCAAACCTAGGTTGAGGAATCAACCTTGAAAGAAAGTAATTGCAAATGCTTGAATGTAAACAATGAAAATTTATACCTTATAGATCTGAAACTTGTTGATGATGATTGCTTTGCTTCTTGAATGTCACCACAAATGTTGTATGAAATGGCATGTAACATGACAAAACCCTAACACACACACATGCTTGCAAATGAATGTTGTAATGTTGCTCCAATGGATGAATGAATAAGACTTGAATGCTTGATGATGACTTTGAAATCTTGTATCTTCTCCTTATGCCTCTTATCCCCTATCATCCATCCATCCATCCTTGAATGAGGGAATTGAATTCCTTTTTATACATGCCTCAAGGATTAATTTTCAACCATTGAAGGCCAACAAAGAGGAATCACAAACCCCGAAGACACGTAATGCATAGGAGACTGGGCAAACCGAACATAGGGCCACCTTAAGGGGTGAGGACAAGGGTGCCACACCCTTGTCCTAGGTAGACAGGGGTGCCATGCCACTATCCTAGGGGGGACAGGGGTGCCACGCCCTTGTCCTGCCCTATTTTTGGCCCCAGACAGGATATAGAGCAACCATAGGTCTTGAAGGAGGAAGGGTGAAGGGATGAAAATGTAGAAATAGGTCTCGGTTAGGAAGGAAGATGTCATCGCCAAGGTGAGGACCCAAAATGTGGTTAAAATTCCAGGGGTCGCAATTTTATGACACTACACTAGGAAACAAGCATTTAAGGAAGGTGGGTGAGTGAGGGGACAAGGAGTTGACTTTGTGGCTAATCATGAGGATTAGCCACTAGCAACTCATTAGAGGATAGATTAGAAGAATGATTAGGTCGGATTAGGACAAATGGGATTTGTAGGAGGATTGACTAGGAGAGAGAATGGGTGGAGGGAATTAAAAATTAGAAGAATAATGATAAGTGAGATTAGGGGTGCTTCTAGAAGAATTAATTAGGTCAATGATGGATTAGGAAAAAGTGATTTGTAGGAATCACTTGGATTAATTAATTAAAGGGGGGATTTAGGAAGAATTGATTTTGGGGATTTTGGAAGAATAAGAGCAAATTGATCTATGAAATAAATCAATTACTGGACTATAGTGACAATATTAATTAAATTCAATTAATATTGAGAAAGAATAGGGATTATCATAATTAATAAATTAATTATGTGAGGCAATTAAATTAATTAATTAAAAACAATTAATTTAAGTTTCTACATTTTACCCCTCTTTTACGCAGCGGCAAAATTTGGCGATGGGTAAAAGATAGAAGAAGAAGGATGCCCCGACACAAAGCGTGGGTGGTGCATACCCCCTCGATAATTTTTCAGTTTTTTTGAAAAATTGACAGAAAATTCTTGAAAAGAAGGAGGAAGGAGAAGAAGTGGCGAGTGAACGAGAAATAAATATATAGAGGATTGGGGAAATAGAAGAAGGGAGAATACGAAGGGAGTGGGACCACAAGGGGGCCCATATAAGCCACATTGGGCCCAATGGAGGGTCATTGTCACACATAAGCATTGGAGCATTTTAGAGCCTAAAAGAAGAGAAGAAGAGATGGATTGCATTCTAACACGTGAGCATCCCACTAAGAGAGTTTGTTAGTATGAGAGACCTCGGGGATATGGACCACCGGTACGTATGACTAACCTCCTTTGTGATTTGGTAGATTTAGGATAGAATTAGGGCTTAGAATAGGCTTAAAAGTCTAACAGGGTGGATGCGTTGATCGTTGTTTCAATGTGCACACCCCTAGGTTAGCGTGAGCACTTGCAGGTAGAAGGGGTCCTAGGGAGGTTTTAGGGTGAGCAAGCGCATTTGGCGCGATCGCTTGTGCTAGGGTAAATTAGGGTAAGGTTGGGGAGGGGAGAAAGGGAAATGAAGCGCGAGCGCGTGCTAGAGTCAATTAGGGTTCGACCGAGGAAGGAAGAAGGGTGGCTCTCGTGCTTGCACTGATTAGGTTTGGGAACCCAAAGTCAGGGCCGATTAGCGTGTGCGACTGTGGCACAATGCGAGCGTCATGGGTTTGGCACGAGCACTAGAGGAGAAGAAAATGGGAAAATTGTCTAAATTCATTTCATCTAATATTCAGTCGATTGATAAGATTAATGAGGAGACAATTAGAGAAAGGATAAATAAGGAGAAGATAGACTTCTTTAATAAATCTATTGAGGACTGTACAAGAAAGTTAGATTCCTTAATACCAACACTAAATTCAACAATTTTAGAGTTTAAGGAACTGTATAGAGATGTTTGCAAGCCACACCATTTGACTGCTGATATTGATGATAAGATTAAATAGCCACAGAAGGAAATTGACGATATAACAAACAACCTGATAGGATCTTCTGAACTCACTTCAATTTTAGATCAAGAAACGATAGTATATGAGGAGAAAATAGAAAATCTTGAAAAGGAGAAAGCTCGATTAAGGTTAAAAGCCCGTGAATTAAAGAACAAACTTGATCCTAGATTGGACAATCTGTTGACACACCGGAATGGACTATATAAGGCTACTATTCGAGGAGGAAGATCACCAGAGGAACAAATGCATCATCTAACCGACATGATCTGACAGACAGAGGATATCATTTCTGATAGTTCTAAATTTTTGCAAGGAATTAATCTGATTGTAGAAGATATCTTTCAGATTGTACATAACAGGTTACAGGCAATGAGGTAGAATTTGGAATTTTCATTTCTTTTTGACAACCTTTTTCATTGATGTCAAAGGGGGAGTGATAGAGAAAAAAAAATATACTGAAGGACTTCATTTGCTCAGGGGGAGCACTTTCGGTTTTTGGCAATTTTGGTTTTTGTTTTTTCTCATGAGTGTTGCCATCAATGCCAAAGGGGGAGATTGTTGGCATTACACACTAAGATGAGAATGGTTGATGTTGTTATTGATGGCAACCAACTAGTAATAGGGTTCTATAGGATTCTATTGATTTTACCGGTAATAGACTTCGCATACCGGCACCAGCAGCTACACAAAGTTCATTCACACCGACATCCAGTTTACACCGACAATGAATCATACCGGCACTCAGGCCAACATAAGATAAAGTTTTGTTTATGTGAATTATATTATAATTTAATTAATTATTTGTAGCCGACATGATGTATTGTAAAGACTCATATATGTATGAGATCTTGTAAGGCATTTTGTAAGTATATGTGGTATGTAAGCGAAGAAGAAGATTATGTAATTAGGTAATGATTATGAGAGCAAATATCTATATAAGCATTTTGATGTAATAATTTTGATGAGTGAATAAGAGAAGAGAAGAGTGAAGAAAGGTTTATGGAAGAGGTATTTGATAGAGCTTAAACCGGTACTGAATCCAACATTGTAGATGCTATTTTGAGCAGTACATTGTCATTGGATTTAATCATCCAATTTTGTAGTCAGTGTGACTCCTTTTTATGATTGATTAGTGAGCTCTAGGCTGTTGGCCTTCCTGCATGTCCAGGCCCCTATTATATCAGTAAGATTTATTCATATTGGCCAGTGAGTAAATATTGTGGGTCATAAATCCCACCGAGGTTTTTCACCTACCGGGTTTCCTCACCAAAATATCTTGTGTTATGGTGTGCATTGATGCTGTCTCTCTTATTTCTCTTTATTGCTTTATTGCTTGTTTACTGATACATTAATTTGGGTTGTAAAGTTGCAAACAAGTTTAAATATTTCATTCACCGGTTAGACACTGATTCACCCCCCCTCTTAGTGTCTTTGGGACTGATCAAGTATCTAACATTTGAAATGTCTATGATTGGTGAGATGAAATTTTTCTTAGGTTTGCAGATTACTCAGACTGATAAAGGTATTTTCATTTGTCAAACTAAGTATGTGAAGGAGTTACTTAAGAAATTTGGACTTGAGAATTCTAAACATGTTGGTACTCCTATGATAATCGGTTGCAAATTGTCAAAGGATGATGAATCACCTAAGGTGAACCCAAGCAGATTCAAATCAATGATTGGTGGTTTGTTGTACCTAACTCAGACAAGACCTAATATAATGAATTTCATTTGTATTTCTTCTAGATTTCAGTCAGATCCTATTGAAACTCATGATATTGCTGTCAAGAGGATATTCAAATATTTGGTAGGTACAACAGACTTTGGGTTATGGTATCCAAAGAATGATGACTTCACATTATGTGCATATACAGATTCTGAATGGGCAGGAGATGTGGATGAACGGAAGAGCACTACTGGCGGTGCATTCTTTCTTGGGAAGAAGTTGGTTTCATGGCTTAGTAAGAAACAATCATGCACTTCATTGTCTACAGCTGAAGCATAATATGTTGCAGTTGCTACCAATTGTACTCAAATTTTATGGATGAAACAAATGTTAAAGGATATAAGGGTAAGTTATGATGAGCCTCTTGTTATTCACTATGATAATACTACTGCTGTTGATATGTCAAAGAATCCGGTATTTCATTCCAAATCAAAACACATTTCTGTAAAGTATAATTTCTTGAAGGAAAAGGTTGAAGCAAAGGAAGTCAGATTGGTTTATGTGCCTACTAAGGAATAGATTGCAGACATTCTAACAAAACCATTACCTAAAGACACTTTTGAATATCTTAAAGATCAGTTGGGGGTTACCAACCCTCCGGAAGAGACTTAGAGATGCATAGATGCATCAGTCCGGTGAGCTTATTAGACATACTTTTCTGATCCGGGTTGATGAAGATGGTGCTACTACTCAGGGGGAGTAGTCAGCTATTTGGTTCAATATTCTTGGTTTAGTATGCATCCTTTGTCATTCATGTCAAAGGGGGAGAAGGTATTCATGTGAAAACTACTAGATCGTTTGATGGTGTTTTGGAAATTGTTGGCATTCCTTGGCACTTGGATGTTTTTCACATTCAAGTTGCCATCAATGCCAAAGGGGGAGATTGTTGGAAATATGCCGGATTTGGTTAAGTGTTGTCATTGATGTCAATATTGTATCCTGGTTGGATCTATCCCGGTTAGTCTTGGTGATCATTTTGGTAATGGCCGTGATTCTGATCTGGTATGATTAGATCTCTGGAATCGGTTTTGGATGCTTATTCTGATGGTTATATGCTTGTTATATTCTAGTGGTTTCATGATTTGGTTATCTCTTTTGGTATTTCCAGTTACTGGTCGGTTTATGCCTTTACCGACTAACTTTTGGCTTTACCGGCTTATGGCGTTCCCAGTTAGCTTTACCGATATGTTGTTTTGGTGATTTGGTCAGTGGATTTTGGATCTGACTTATGGAATTAGTTTTTTTCATGTTTTTTGTGCTTCCTGATCATATACCGAGCATTTGGTGACTTTGCATTGGATGGTGTGCTATTATGGTGGTCCTATTTGGATCCAGTTAAACTTTCACTAAGGGTTTCTATCGACAAGTGAAGCATGTTGGATTTTGGTCTTAGCGGAATCCCCGACGGATGTAATTGTTTGGTTACTTGATTTAGGTCCATGCTATGTAATGTAAATTATAATATTGGTCTGGTGGTATCATGTGATGTAATTTTTGTAATTATTGGTTTATGGGTTTAGGGTTTAACCGACCTTGTCAATAAGGTTGATGATTTGTATTTATAGGTGACTTATTCATGTAATTTGGGACGTGATGGCTATGGTTGGTTAAGTTTGCATTATCAAAGAAAGAATTAAGTGTGAATAAAGTCATATCATTCAGGTGAAGGTTGGAAAGGTTTTGTATTGTAGAGAAGACATCAATGCTTAATCAAAATTGTATTAGGCATTAGTAGATGCTACTTTCACAATTCATTGTTTTCCGGATTGTAGTCCGATATTTTTGTAAGCCAATGAGACTTCCCTTTGTGCTGAGCAGTGCGCTCTAGGCTGTTGGTCTTTCTGCATGTGCAGACCCCATTGTAATTATTCACAATACTACTACAAAGTATTCATCTGATTGTGGGTAGGGTTTCCCACCATGGTGTTTCCCTTTCCGGGTTTTCCACATCAAAATATTCGCGTTATGTGTGTTGTGCTTTCATGTTATATTCTTTATTGGGTTATGCTCCGGTATAAGGTTTATAATTGAATTAATTATTGTTATTGTTAGTAAACTGATTCACCTCCCTCTCAGTTTACTGCCAGTATTAGTGCATTCCAACAATTGGTATTAGAGCTTGGTCATAGGTTCAAACCCCTCGCTTGCGCTGGGGGGGGATTGTTGCAAGGTGTGCGCCCTTGGTCTCCTTGTGTTGTGCAGCCCAGTGCTAGGGTTTGTGACATGGCTTAACCACCTCCTGTGGATTCTATAAGTCTAGTGGTTGTATTGGGCATTAACAGGTCAATCTTTTGGTACAACGACAACCACACTTGTAACAGGTACATGCGTAGAAATTAGTGGAGTTTGGCATAGTTACTATTTTTAGTAAGTGAAGGCGAGGACAACTTATTTTTCTGGGGTTTTCTAGGTTTTTTGAGAGATTTGCAGCTATGTGACATGCAACTCCATCTAATCACTTTTGGCAGAATTACTATTTTTAGTAAGTGATAGTTGCTTCTTGGTTTGTGCCCTAACAGAGTTTGGAGACACTATTTTTAGGGTTTTGGGTTGAGCCAGTGCAACATAGGCTATTTTTAGCAGTCTAGCTTGGCATGATGATCCAACGATTTATTTCTATTTTTAGCAGGTATATTGGATTCAACTTCTCCAACCTGATTATATGATCAAATGGATTTAATCATTCATTAATTAAATAACTTAAGTTATTTCTACTTTATTGGGGCATCCATCTTAACATATTTTATTAAAGATTTAAATCTTTTAAAATGTGTAAATATGTGCTTTTGTCGGCGTCCCTTTTTGAGGAATATTTGACTTTAAATTAAAGAAAAGTCAAATAATATTTTTTCTTGGGCATCCAAAATGACATTTCATTTTGTTTCACTTGGATGTTGCTTTTGGAGGATTTTGAATTTGAATTTGAATTTGAGGGGATTTTATCTATAAATACAGGGCTCTATTCCTCATTTTGATCATCAAATGTTTATGCAACAAAGTGCTGCTAGATTGTTTCTAGAATTTTGCTTCGAGGGTGAATACTTCCTAGTATTTATAGTCTTCGAGTTTGAAAATATAACTCCTAGTTGTGTTTGTAGGGCATTCTCATTTCAGAGGGTGTATTGGGATCAATGGATTGACTTTATGGATTTTTATGGCTAGGAGCTCATTGGAAAGCTCTTCCCTAGGTGACTCATCTCCTTAGATTAGGTGTAGTTTGGTTGTGAGCATGATTTTTGGGAGCAAATCGCCCCTATGGCTGGCCGTACATTTTGTGGGAGGTGATTGCACTGTAGAGAGAGGTTTCTTGGTGACTTTGGGGTTTCTTAGCGTGAGTCTTGATGAATATTAAGTTTTCCTTTAGTCGCCTATATATTGGAGCTTCTTGGGATGGTTATTGGTGAGCTTTAGTTTCTTGAAGAGTTTCATGGTTGCTGATCAAGGGGTGAACAACCTACTATTTACACACAACGACAACTTGGAATCATTGGTTTATGCTCTTCATACTTGTTCCTTTCATTCCAAGTAATACCCAGGATTTCTAATGTTTATACTTGATAGTAGCTCACTATTTCATGCATCTAATCATGTTATGATGTTCTATGTAATGCTGATTGGTAGTAATAACATCAAAGACATTTTTTATTAGTTCCCTAACACCCACTGTGTAAGTGGAAGAGGCTGGTTTACTGCCTAGCATAGTTATTTTATCTTTCCAGCATTGTGGTTTTTAGCTAATAATATATTGCTCCCATTGCACAAGTGGTTGAGCTTACTTTTGGTTTGTAATTCCCCCATTGAATAAGTGGAAGTGACAGGTTATACTACCAAGTTGTTAATTTTTCAATATTATCTTATCCCGTTGTAAAAGTCGAAGTGGTTGGTCCAACCACCAACATGCAATGCTTTCAATGTTTCATCTTTGCTAATACTAATGGGTGAAATTGTTGTGTTGAAATTGGGAAAAAACTAAGGGGGATATTTCAATGTGTGGCACTGATTTTTGGATCACATTAGTGAAAAAGAACTTCCTAAGTTAATTAATAAAAAAGTTTATTAATGATATTTCTTATTCAAAGAGGAGTTTGATTTATGTGAATATAATGTGCTTGGTAAATATAATAGATTGACCTTTTGTCTATGAAATTTTAAAGATAAGAGATTATTTATCTAGATGTACATGGTCTAATGGATTTTTTTGGAAAATGCACCATGGGGTTAGCTCTAATTGTATTAAATTCAAATATAAACATTACATAATAAAGAACTCAAGAACATTTTTTTAGTGATGTAATAATAAGTGTAGTGCAACGATGATTTCTTGCAAGTGTTTGATCTAAGAAAGGGTGAGAATGTTGCTATGGTGCCCCATAAAAAAATATGTATCAATATTTTTCCTTGCAAGCCCAACATGCATGAAGTAGTTTGATTCATATCCTTGTTTATTGTAAGGAAGTTAAGTAGAGGAACAAATTCTTACACTAACCTTGAGAGGAGGGTAATGCAAAAATTTTATAGATCGTTACAACAGTTACAAAAAACTTTACATAAATGAACACAATATCATGCATACCACAACATAGTGATTTACGTGGGGAAAACCCTTTCGAGAGAAAAACTCCACACTCCAAAAGCAGCTCAATATATTATTCAATAATAAATAATAGATTACAATATACTTATAGAGCAAGATATTCAAAAGAGTACCACTAATCAAAGATTCAGAGGTAACTGAATAGCCATAAGACTCTTTCACTTAACCTCTATCTCACACACCTCATATATAGGAGATACAATACAAGAAATTGTCAAATAGTATTATAAAACCATGGGCTAAAACCACCCAATAAAGTAGAGCAGACCTTATCTCCATTCTAGATTTCCTATGACGTGTAAAAACACACATCAACATGTGTTCCTCCCTTTTACAACTCATTTATGTGTGATGCATTTTATATTTCCAAACTTTTGGAGTCCAAACTTCCGGAGGCCATAACTTGTGAACCAGGTGTCTGATTGACGAACCACTTGATGTGTCAAAAAGCTTGCAAAGTGCTCTATCAGCTTGTAACTCGCTACACTGATTACACCCACTTTTTCAGGGTGTTTTGGAGGGTCTAAAGTCCTCAAAATTAAATTTAAACCTTTCATCACACCCTTAAAAAACAAAAACTTTAATATCTTCAAAACTAGTTATGATTTTGCGACGAAAAGTTACCGACATGCTTATCTAGCCACTTCTAAGATTTGGGGAGGATTTTGCACCATTTCTTTCTCAAACAAAAACTTACTATAAATAGTAACCTCATGTAAATGCAAGGTTGAGACCATTTTCCCAACATTCTCCCATTTGTAGAATGCCTTGCAAGAGAAAATGAAGTATCAACACAATAAATTAATTGCTAGGGGCCATGAGGCCCATAGACTCCGAACACCATCTACACTTATCTATGCTCACAACCTTTATTAAAGTATCTACAACATTCATAAAAGTTTCAACCTTAACTAGCTTCACCCTTCCATCTTCAACCATATCTCTAGCAAAATGATATTGAATATCAATGTGTTTGGTTTGGGCATGAAATGTCAGGTTCTTAGCTAGGCAGATCACACTCTGACTATCACAATAAACTATCACTACACCTTGTTTTATTCCAATATCTCAACATAGTCTCTAAGCCAAATGGCTTCTTTACAAGCATGAGTAGCTTCCATATACTCTGCTTCTATAGTGGATAAAGTAACCACAACCTATCTCTTACTCATCTAATTAATTGCACCACCAAATAAAGTAAACGCATAAGCATCAGTGGATCTTCTACTATCAATATCACATATCCAGTCTGAATCCACATAACCATGAATATCAAGGGAAATCACGTCTCCAACCAATTTACGATGATAACACAAATAATACTCTGAGGTACCCTCCAATTATCTGAAGACTCTTTTGAATGCATCCGAATGAACTCTTCCAGGATTAGACATATATTTGGAAAGAACTCCCATTGCTTAGGCAATGTTTGGCCTAGTACAGACCATAACATACATCAATCTTCCAACTACACTCTATTAAGCCACTCTGCTCATATATTCCATCTCTGATAGAGATGTAGGACAATCTGAGATAGATAATTTTGTTCCAACTATGAAGGGAACACATATTGGTCTACAATCCTGCATGTTGAACCTTTGTAAAATCGAATTCACATACTCACTCTAGCCTATCCATAGCTTTCTGTTCACTCTATCTCTTCTAATTTCCATCCCAAGAATATGTTTCACTACACCAAGGTCTTTCATTTCAAATATAGTAGCAAGCCAAGACTTTAGTTATGAAGTCATACCTTTCGCTTTACCAATGTATAACATATCATCAACATATAATGCAATGTACATGAAATGATCACCATCAAATTTATTTTAAACACATCGATCTAATTTAGAATGTTCAAATCCCAAACTTGACACATATGTATCAAATTTTAGGTACCACATACTAGGACTTTGTTTGAGGCCATACAAAGATTTCTTTAATTTATAGACGAAATTACTTTTATTTTTCACAACATAGTGCTATGCATGTGTCATATAAATATCCTCCTCCAAATCACCATGAAGGAAAGTAGTTTTCACATCCATTTAATCAACCTCTAAATCATAAGCAACAACAATAGAAAGAAAAATTCTAATGGATGTCATTTTAGCAACAAGAGAAAATATCTCACCATAATCAACACCCTCAATTTGAGAGTAGCCTTTTGCAACCATGAAGGAAAGTAGTTTTCACTTCTCAATGCTTCCATTTGAACTAATCTCTTTTTTGAACACCTATTTACAACCAATAGGTTTTTGTCCTTCAGAAGATCCCATGTACCATTCCTTTTCAAAGCTGTCATTTCTTCTTCCATGACAATCTTCTAGGATTTTGCATCAAGCATACCTAATGCCTCTTCTACAGATCTAGGTTAATCCATATTAGTATTCAAAGTAAAAATACATCTCCAATCATCAGGTGAATACCTTATAGGTGGTTGTCTATGTATTGTAGACCTTCGAACAAGATGAGTTGGTGGTTGTCTGAAGATAATTAATTAAATAAGCAATTATTTAATTAATCCCCCTTCCTAATTTAATTGAATTCATTAGGCAATTTGATTAAATTCCCCCTTTCATCTACTTATTAATAAATCTAAGGATTTATTTAATAGGTTCATTTCAATAGTCCCCTTTGATTAATTATTTCAAATTAATTAATCCCACCCCATTTCAATCAATTCTTCTAATCCCCTAATTAATTAAAACAAATCAATTTATGAGCTGTTGAGAATTAATTAATCTTTTCCTATTATTTGAATTTTTAAATTCAAATTACCCACATGCCTCCTAACTTCTAACCACCTAGCCTAACCATCCCTCTAACCTAACTCATTCCACCTAACCTTGGGTTTGCCTAACCCTATCCTATCTTTCACATCCTAACCTCCTTATCCTAACCTCCTATGGTGTGGATATTTTCTTCTTGAGACACATGGCACTTTGGCCACATGTCTCTTCTCTTGGACACTTTCCCTTTTATGAGCAAAGCTCCTTGACACTTGTCACCATAGAGATGACAAGTGTCTCTTCCTACAACCTCTTCTTCAACCTTCTCCAATTTCACCCTTGATATCTTCAGACTCAATCTTGACTGTTGATTCCTGCCACCTCATTCCTGGCCTTGGAAATCCTATAAATATCCCCCATTTTGGAGCAATAAGGATCCCATCTCATATCAATTTATGCATTGTTACTATAGGCATATCCATCCTAGCATATCATTTGAGCATTGTTATTATAGGCAATTGCATCTTAGATTTAGTTTAATTTGATCATTTTCTAGCATAATTATTGAATCATGTAGCTCAATCAATCTCTTTTCTAGCTTAATTGCATCATCATCATCATAGCTTAATCATGCATATCATTAGCTTAATTAGTCTCTTGGATCAATCTAGTATAATCAATGTCATATTTTCATATCATTATCATTTCAAATCCTCCATCTAGGTGTAGTCAAGTCACTGGGATTGCTTATACAGATCTGAGAGAAAATCCATACTCGCATCTCTTAGGAGGCGATAGGTCACTTTGTCATGGTTCATCTTTGTTTGCTTATTATTTGCTAACCATGCTTGTAATGATCTATTGAGTGTTTTGTGTTGTAGCTTTCGGTATTACACATCACAGAGCATGATATTTTAGCAGCCACCGTGGGGCCGAAAATCTCATTTTTGGCCTCCCAAGCATCATCAAAATTTCATTTCTGGCCGGGTCTGAATCAGAATCTCGTACGAGCCCCTTTTCAGTCTCGTACAATCTCCTTTATGCACTAAGACGATAATTTGTTCTAACTCGTATGAGCTTTTAAGGATACTGAATTGTCGTACGAACTCCATTTTGCACTCATACGGTCCCGGAAGGATACTCGTATGGTCAGGTAAATTGTGTCATACGAAATTCTACTTTTGTGTTTTTAAAGCAGTTTACATTTTAAGGGTTTCATGCTTCAATTTGGTTATTACTAATGATAACCCTGGTCTATTTGTGAGTTTTTTGGTAGCCTAACTGGTTTTTGCAGGACGATTGTCGAAGATTATGCTTGTCAAAGCTTCATTTCACCAAAACACATCATGACTACTAATGCATCTATTTTGCAGGTTGCCTAGGTGGACTCAACTAAACTCCATGTCTTCTTTAAGTTTTCTAGGCACACTTGATTTTTGCTAAAGGGAATGAACAATCATGTATTATGTATTTTGATGATAGGCGAGTATGCTCTCATCTTTCTTAGGTGATAAAAAAGATAGACTCATCCTTTTCTTTCATTGGTGCATATCTTTAGTGGTCCTACCCTCCCGAGGAGCTAATAACTCTTAGCCATTAAGGTCGGTGAGAGGGGAACGACCTAAGTGGGAATGACTAATGCTAAGTAATCCAACCCACTATAAAATAAATGTGATTTGATGAAAATCAAGTCAATGACAGTGCTCGGGAATAGCTCTCCTCCGTACCTTCAGGTATATCAAACCTTGGTTTTCAAGGCTGGGAGACCTCTTAATTGAGTATTATACCTTGACGCGCCAAACAGATCCCTTACTAGTTCCAGTTAAATTAGAAGCTACCCGATTCACCTCCGAAAGTGTGATAATCCTTGTGCAAGAGAGATAATAACTCTCCCAAGACACTTGCCATATCGTGCCCCCATTAGCATTTGGAGTCGGATAATACGACGTTGAGAATCCATTGCGTGAGACTCAGTGGTCGTATTCTGATTAGCTTTTGGGTGTGTACCTAAGCTTGCAAGCAAAGGTTTTCTCTCTCAGCCAACTTCCTTAGGTAGCGTAATGTGCTTGAGGTCACTTATCATATCGTGTGTTTGCTGTGTATTCATCCCTTAAGCAGAAAATCAGACATTTAAAACTAGAAAATATAAGCAAAACATCAAACTTCAATAATAAAAAATCGGTCCAAACAACATTTTTTACCTCTGTTCTGTCTTGAGTCGTATGAGCTTATGTTTTGTCGTACAAGTCTTCTGGTTTATCATTTTGCTCAGTAAATTTTGTCGTATGAGTCCTTTGGTTTATCATTTTGATCAGTAAGTTTTGTCGTACGAGTCCTCTGGTTCATCATTTTGCTCAGAAAGTGTTGTCGTACGAGGCCTCTGGTTTATCATTTTTCTCAGTGGAAATTGTCATATGAGTTTCTGCATTGTCATATGAAATTCCTGATTTGTCGTATGGGCCTGTATGTATTGTCTTCTAAAGCTGCTTAAACTATCATACGAACTTCTGTCTTTGTTGATCCAGAGTTGTCTTCTTGCACATCTTTTTCAGGTTTGGTATATTTGCTCGGTGAATTCGCAGTGATCATAAACACCTGTTATCCGTCATTTTATGCTTGGATTGTCTTCTTGGTTAGCTTGGTCAAGTTATCATCTGTCAAATTAGACTTTAGAAATAAACACCTCAAGATTTTCAAGTACTCACCCTCAACAAGTTCAAGATCTAAACATCTCAAAGTGCATCATCACCCTCTTTGATAAACTGATCACTCAAAAACATAGATTCTCATCAGGATCTATCATCCTTTATCACGAAACTACAACGTTTGGTCAGGATAACATTGTCCCACATCGTAGGATATATCATTCCTATTGGACTTGTTTTTAATCAAATCATCATCATTGCACTCCGAAATCGAAGATTGAAAAACTTGCAAAATTTTAAATACTTGAACCATCTTTTCGTGTCATATCACTCTATCGCATTTGCATCGACAATTAATCATTTATCAAAACAACTTCTAGACAATTGAATCCTTGCACAAAATCTAAGACATGTGTATGCCCGTTTTAACCAGAGGGCAAAGACATAAGATCGCTGAAACAGAAATTGAAACATTTGAAATATCTGAAGATCATAGCAACATGGAATACCAAAGCAAAGCACAAGAAGAAAACATAACATGCCAACCTATCAAAGCAATCAAACAAGTCCAAAATTAAAATCCAACTATGTCAAAACCTCACAAGGATTCAAATACATCTCCGAAGAAAGGTGGCTCTTTTATGCAACTCTTAAAGAGATCCCTAAAGGATTTTGCTAAAGAAGATCAAAATCGTGCACCTATGTCTAGCAAAGGATCATCCCCCCATAAGCAAATCGATTCTCCAAAGGAATATATTCCTACACCTCTTGAAAGCTTGCAAGAAATTTCCATATCATCATCACCAAACAATACACCCAAAGATGAAGTTCCCCAAGTGATATCCAGGGTTGCCATCAAACCTATTTTAGAGGATCCTATTCAAATCTCATCTCCTTCATATCCAAGCATTAACTCATTGCAACATCCCCATAGCGCTCCCTTGCAAATTGAAGTCCTCATTCATAGAACGTTCATTAAACGTGTCCTAATAGATGGGGGAGGTGGCTTGAACATTTTCTCTTTGAGTCTTATTCGTGCTCTAGGTTATTCAGAAGATGCAGTTGATCCCCGGAAAAAAGATAAAAATCAAAGCATATGATGAAGAAGAGCGTTTCTCTAAAGGAATTGTGATATTACCCATGTTGGCAAATGCACACTCCAATGAGATATTGTAGGTGATTGAAGGTATTGTCATTGATGGCAACCTTACAATCATGTGATACTGGCAGGAAGACACAAGCACTGTCATCGACAGACTCTACACTGACATAAAGAACACTAGCACTGAAAAGGAAGATTACCGACACCCTAGCCGACAACAATTTTGTATTAATGTATTTTGTAATTAATTGTACAATCTTTGTAAGCCGACATGGTGGATTGTAATATGAATCATATATGTATGAGATCATTGTAGATCATTTAGGATATGATAGGGTATGATGCGAATTATTGGATAAGGGTTTATGTATGTAGTAGAGCTTAAACTGGTACTAAATCTGGCATAGCAAATGCTAATCTAAAGTAGTACAAGACATTGGATTAGTATAATCCATTTTTGTAAGTCAGTGTGACTTCTTTTGTAATTGAGCAGTGAGCTCTAGGCACTTGGCCTTCCTGCATGTGCAGGCCCCTATTGTAACAATAACATTCTCTTATTGGCTAGTAAGTGAATATTGTGGGTCACAAATCCCACCGATGTTTTTCCCACACTGGGTTTCCTCGTTAAAATATTGTGTTATGGTGTGCTTTTCATGTTGTGGTTGTTATTCTTATTTGCTGCATTATTTCTGGTTTATCGGTACACAATTTTAATATGCTTTTCATATTATAAGTTAAGAAAATATTATTATTGGTCAGATACTGATTCACCCCCCCTCTGAGTATATTTGAGAATCCTAACAATTGGTATCAGATCCTGGTCCTCTATTTTCAGAAGCCTAATAGCTTGAGGAAGATCTTGTCACCGGTAGAGATGGAAAACTTGAGAAAGCAATTGGAAACAACTCTTTCAGACTATGATGCAGAAAAGGTGAAGAATATCAAACTTGAAGATGATCTGAAGGCTGCTCAGGATATCATTCAAGCACTTCAAGAGAATTTTACTATTGCAAGGAACAAGAGGAGAGAAATTTGTAAAAAGGTGCAAAATGATGAAGATGAAAAGGAAACTCTTAATGATTTGGTAAACAAGCTAAGACAAGAAATCAATACAACAAAGAATGAGATGCAAGATATGACTATGAGATTTTGTAAAGAAATTGAAGATAGAAAGAAGAATGAAGAAGACTTGGTTTGAAGACTAAATGATGTTGGAAATGAAAACACAGGACTCAGTCATGAAAATGATATGTTGAAGATAGATTTGATGCACACACAAAATGACAGAACTAAACTCATAAGACATAAAGGAATCTTGGAGAATGAACTGACTGCTGCAAATCAACACAAGGAGAAATTCAAGAAAAGTTCAGAAGAACTTGTTGACATGCTGAAGAATCAGAAACCTAATGGTGATACAAATGACCTTGGCTTTGAAGTTGGTGAAAGCTCCGGTACTGCAAACAATCATGATCATACCAAACCGGTTAGACAACCTAATGCTTACAAATTCAATGGGAAATGCTTTAACTGTAACAAGTATGGTCATAGAGAAAATTAGTGTAGATCTAGAAATTATTAGAACACTATTACACCCACCGGTCAATATTCTAAATGCAACAAAGTTGGTCATATCTCAGAAAATTACAGAATGAATGTAAGATGTTATGTTTGTGGAAGATTTGGACACTTATCTAATCAATGCAGAACACATACTGACATAGGATATGGGAAAGCTATTCTAGAAAAACAATGTGACTTGTTATGCTTGTAACAAAATTGGACATATTGCAAAATTTTGTAGAAGCAAGTCCCCACCGGGAGATAACAAAGGTCCTAGTTTGAAAGGTAAAGAAAAGGTTGAAGAGGTAAAGCAAGAATACTCAAAACAATGGATCAGAAAGTCAGATTAGAATGTTGATGGTTATACTCCTCCACCAGTAGAACAGAGTATCACTCCATCGGTAGGGGACTCTTCATCTAACTGAAGGAAAATCCTTTGGGGGTTTAACAACAAAATGAAAAATATGCTATTATTCCCTCGGTTGATGGTGAGAAGTTGAAATTACTTCTATACCGGTAGATGAGTTAAGTCGTGACTTAACCGGTGAGCAATAAATGTGGTAGTTGGAGAAAATAACATTATAAAGCAAGTGTTTTGGCTCCTTTTTCATTCACCGAGCATTCAAACCTTCGGGAGTGCAAAAATTCCCGAGCGAAGGCATCCTTAGCGAAGAAGTGAAGCAATTCATCCAAGCATTCATCCTTAAGGCAGATTGAGGTATTTATAACTATGGCTTCTTCATCCACTCTTGAATTTATTGTAAACCCTACTGTGATTGAGGTTGTTAAGCACCCTAGACCCATTTTCAAACTGGTTCCTGAAATTGTGAAGAAAGATGATAGCATAGGTGCATTTTCTCAAATTCCTAAGGGAGTAGTATATGCTAAAGACCCTAGGATGTATATACATTATCATATAGAGGAATTAGGTGATGATGAGATCAAAAACATGTATAGCACTGTGATTTGTGATGAATTTGGAAATATCAAGCCGGAACATAAGATAGTGGAAACCTTAGGTTTTACTGAAATCCTTAGTGTCCCGGATTTTCCCAAGGATATTATAAGGATTGTGCTAAGCAGAGTTCATGGTGAATTCTTCTGGTTGGATACAATTCATAAAATCACAAAGGAAGCCATTAAGGCAGTAACAGGGTTACCATCCACCGGTAGCAGACCTGACAGAACAAAGAAGGTCTCAAATGACACAGTGATAAACCTAACCGGTGCAACATTTGACAAAATATCTCTAAGGGTAAATGATGTAAAGGACATAAATGTGAGATTTATCAGTATGATCTTAGGCTACAAAGCTACACATGCAAATAGGTTGAACTTAGTTTCTAGCCTATGTATTAAAAGTGCTTATGACATGGCTAATGAAAATGCTAGAATATATGTATGTGAATGGCTCAAAGATAAATTGATAGACAATTTAGGGAAGATTAAAGGAGATAAGAAAGGAACATTCAGATTTGGAAATTTGCTTGTTTGTCTAATGTTGTACATAACTAAACAAGTACCCAGTATTGGTGCAAGAGATTTTGGCTTTGACATTTCGGTAGGAAAGCAACTATTGGATCTATTGAACAACATGGGAGAAAACAGGGAGAAAAAATTAAATGAGTATTTTCAAGCATTGAAAGATTGAATGAAAACTAGAGTAAGACTGTCACAAGCTATTGTGGACAAATATCAAAAAGAAATTTGTTTTGTAATTAAAAAGGATGAAATTTGGATGAAGGCAGTTGTCCCTAGAACTATCTGGGTAACTGAAATGGGCTATGAGATAGATGACAATATTATTGAAACTTATGCAAAATCCCTCCTTGAAGCACCAAAGGAACCCACTGAAAAAGTTTTTGGAAATGCTGAAACAATTGAGAGTGGAATTTAGTCTAGAAAAAGGGTTAAGAAGGTTGAAGAAATAGTAAGAAAAGGAACACAACAGGCTAAAGCAATTAAGGAAGATGTTTTGAAACAAACTGGTATAAAGGAAAGTGAGTTGGAAGGACTTCAACCGGAAGCTCAACTTTCACCGGTTGGAATCTCCTCTGAGAGTGATATGCCAGCGGTATTTAAAAGAGTAGAAAGGAAAAGAAAACCCTCACCGGTATCCTCACCTACACCTAGGAAAACAAGGCAAAAGCAACAGGTAGTGAGGCCTCCAGTGAAAAAGAAGTTGATTCCTAAGAAGAAAAGGAAGGTAAAACAAGATATTGCTCCACTAGATAAACTCTTAAGTGAAATAACAGAGGATGGTAAGTTGAAAAACATTAGCAAAACATATAATACACTATTTGCAGATGACAAGGAAAGCATAGAGAATAGTGTAATCTTACACTTGGATATATATAAGAAATTCTTAATGGAAATTGTTGATGAAATACCAAATGATCTGTATAGGAGACTAGAAGCTAGAAGGTTAGCCATCGTTGAGCTGGACAAGAAAATCAAGATTGAG
This sequence comes from Cryptomeria japonica, assembly GCF_030272615.1. Lineage (NCBI taxonomy): Eukaryota > Viridiplantae > Streptophyta > Pinopsida > Cupressales > Cupressaceae > Cryptomeria > Cryptomeria japonica. The sequence goes on from NC_081415.1 coordinate 321,647,362, forward strand.
AAATTACTTGCAGTACATCTAGTCAACTCAACTGATGAAATAGATAAACTAATTAGTGAAGCAAACCGGACAGTATTCTCCACTGCTCACCGACACGTAGCAGTAATGGCATGTAGAGTAAATGAAGTCTCTGAGGAAACAACAGATGCATGGGATATATTCTTTGTGGAAAAAGAAAAATAGGAAGAATTACTTAGACCAAAGACTATTAAAGTATATCAAAAGGACAGGGATAAGGGGAAAGGTAAGGTAGGTGGACCTCCTAGCCTGAAAATAATTGATAACTTAACCCCACCTCCTTCGGATACTCTACCGGTAGATACGATTGATAGTCAATTGACTAATGAGAGTATGGAGACTCCATTAGAGGATACAAATCCTGAGTTTGAAGTTTTGTACACTGTGAATATAGATACTCAAGAAGTAAATGTTGTGGTTGACAGAGAAACTATCGAGGACAAGAAGATAGATGTGACTACTGAGTCACTGGCTGTAGATGCTGAGGTTGAGGTAAATGAAACTGTAAATATAAACATAGAAAAACCTACTCAGACAGAGCAACCGGCAAAGGATACCACTGGTAAACCATTAGAGAAACCGGTAGATATAACTGAAAAACAATAAGGAGAATTGGCAATGGACAGTGCAAAGGTACAAACAGAGAAATCGAAAGTGCATACAAATACATAGATTGAGAAACCAACTATTGAGAGCTCAAAGAAACCTTCTGAGATATAGATTGAAAAACCAAAACAAAAGCAAGTTGAGACACAAGCTCAGACAGAGACAGTGCCACCAACCAAAACTGAAAAGCCCAAACCTTTGTTTGTAGAAATGCAAACACAGACTGACCTACCAGAGGTCGAACCAAGCAAGGTGATTACTACAACCAGTAGTATGGCTATTGTGAAGACAGTTGGACAAACATTTGGTACTTCTATGGCAGAATTCTGACCTACAAATGTAACATAGGTCTTATTGGATTCAATAAAGAAGATCATAGAGTGCAATGGACAAGCCTATAAGGCTATTGATGACACAATTACTATTCTTAAATTGATAGCACCAAAGTGCATTGTAGATAACAAAGATTCTTTAGGTCAACTAGACACATTGTCTAAGTTCATCACCGACAACATTTTGACAGTTGATCAAATAAATGAGGATACATTTAAAGAAAGATTGATTAAGGAAAAAAAGAAATTCTTTGAGGAAATTGTGAAGAAGAACAAGGAGAAAATGGACACCTTGTTACCAGATCTAGGAAAAACAAATTTGGATTTTAAGAAAATATACAGGGATACTTGCAAAACAAACATCTTGACACAAGATATAGATTCAGAGATCAGCAAAACTCAAACTGGAATAAACAATGTCGCTGACAATTTAATAGGTACATCCAATTCATTTTTGGAGATGGAAAAGAAAATTGGAGATCTAGAAGAGAAAATTGAGAAGTTAGAGAAGGACAAAGAAAAGGTTAAGGATAAGGCAAAGAACTTGAAATGTAGACTTGGTCCCAAACTAGATTACCTCATTTCTTTGAGAAAAGAAATTTCTGAGGCTCTGGTTCCCAGAAATAAGACACCGGAAGAGCAAATGCACATACTCACCGGTATAGTTCAGAGAACCCAAGAGGCATTACAGGAAAGCACAAGATTCAGTGACAGCCTAAAATTGATTTTGACAGATATATTTCAGATTGTAACGCACCGGTTACAAGAATCTAGGCAGGACTCCACTGACAGCGAATGACAACCTTTGTCATTTATGTCAAAGGGGGAGTAGTAGAGATGAGAAAAAACAAAAGTAGAGATCATCTACTCAGGGGGAGCCTGGTACAATTTTTGGTACAGTTTTTGGCAATATTTTTGGACTTCAATTTTTGGATACTTTTTCTCATGAGTGTTGCCATCAATGCCAAAGGGGGAGATTGTTGGCAAATGCACACTCTAATGAGATATTGTAGGTGATTGAAGGTATTGTCATTGATGGAAACATTACAATCATGTGATATCGGCATGCAGACACAAGCACTGTCACTGACAGACTCTACATCGACATACAAAACACTGACACCGAAAAGGAAGATTACCGGCACCCTGGCCAACAACAATTTTGTATTAATGTATTTTGTAATTAATTGTAAAATCTTTGTAAGCCGACATGGCGGATTGTAATATGACTCATATATGTATGAGATCATTGTAGATCATTTAGGATATGATAGGGTATGATGTGAAAGATAGAAGGTAGTAGACCTATTATGTGAATTATTGGATAAGGGTTTATGTATGTAGTAGAGCTTAAACCGGTACTGAATCTGGCATAGCAGATGCTAATCTAAAGCAGTACAAGACATTGGATTAGTATAATCCATTTTTGTAAGTCAGTGTGACTTCTTTTGTAATTGAGCAGTGAGCTCTAGGCACTTGGCCTTCCTGCATGTGTAGGCCCCTATTGTTACAGTAATATTCTCTTATTGGCCTGTAAGTGAATATTGTGGGTCACAAATCCCACCGAGGTTTTTCCCACACCGGGTTTCCTCATTTAAATATTGTGTTATGGTGTGCTTTTCATGTTGTGGTTGTTATTCTTATTTCCTGCATTATTTTTGGTTCACCAGTACACAGTTTTAATATGCTTTTCATGTTATAAGTTAAGAAAATATTATTACTAGTCAGATACTGATTCACCCCCCCTCTTAGTATCTTTGGGAATCCTAACAACCCATCAGCGTGGGACCTTTGCATAAAGACAAAACATACCAAGTTTTAGACTTGGACCTACCATACAATCTACTCTTTGGAGGACCATGGATATATGACATATAGGCTATTCCGTCAAAATGTCATCAGTACTTAAAATTTCCATATAATGGGCAGGAAATCACAATCTCAGCAGACTCAAATCCATTACTGTGTTGTATTAATATTAAATCAGCTCAAGAGGTCATTGTTTCACATAACAGAGAGGTAGGATCTTCAAGCACACAATCCAAAGAACAATCATTTGTATAAATTTTGTCAAACATGGAAAAACAAATGCAACTAAGAGATCGAGGGAACAAAGAATAGTTGCTATCATTGAAAAACAAACAAGAGCAACTTGAAATTGAAAGGGAAGAAGCAGATGTAGGTGTCGATATAGTTCACACGCATGCAGGACAAACGTTAGGAACTAGCCCACTTGAATCATGATCACTTTCAGTTGACTTGGACTTAATCAAGGACAATCGAGAGATACTTGCGCGAGGTCATTCTGACGAGAGTATCGTTCTAGACATGGAAATACATACTAAAAGCCTTGACATCTCTATCATGACCCCTAATATCTTTGACATAATTTAACACGAGGATCCTTTATCCTTAATTCATCTTGAACCTATGGACTAGAAAATGAAGGACATACTGCCATTGATACCTTTCCGAATGACCATGCCATATCTTTATATCTTAATGCAATCGAACCCGCAACAACTCTCACCAGGAATTTCAGCAACACATCTTCCAGTCAAGTGGGTGCCAAATCTCCTAGTCACAAAAGTGAAAATCAAGAAAACAATATGAGGTATAATGCTGAAAACCATTTATTGGCAACATAAGATCGAGAAAAAGTAAAAAGAAAGGATGCATCTAACGGTGAAAACCTACTTGAGGTGCCAGAAGATGGGAGATTTTCCACCTTGCCTGAATTCTATCAAGAAAGGTCATCAATTTTGATCAAACCAATAGAGGCAGTTACCATTAGCATAACTGATATATATCCAACAACTTCTCTATCAGAACTAGGAAGGAAAAAATATTTGGAACCCTTCAAAAGATGGCAAATCATTTTTACCTGGTCATATACAGACATTCCAAGGTTCGATCCATACCTTACAATACAACACCCTAATATCAGTCTAGGAGAAGGCATCAATAATAGAACACAACATGGATCAGGAGCAGGTATTCTATTTATCACACCACAAGGTCATACAATCCCAAAAGCATACAAATTAAGCTTTCCATGCACCAACAACACAACAAAGTATGAAGCTTTGGTTGCAGGTATTAAAATGGCTATATAATGGAACATTACACAACTTCAAGTCTTTGGAGACTCTCAACTTGTCATCAATCAAATCAATGACAATTATCAAACGAAGGATGAAAAGTTAATGCCTTATAAAAAGATGGTTGATGATATCAAGAAATACTTTGTAGAAATAACTTTGCAGCAAATTCCAAGGAATGACAACAAAGCAGCATATGCCATGGCTACATTTGCTTCTCTACTTCAGACATAGGAAAATCAACAACGTTATGAATTCCTGGTAGAAGAGTTGTTTTACCCTGCTCATAATTGTCCTGATTCCCAAACTATATGTCACCTTGTTGGGCATGATTCCTCCCATTACGACCAAACTTACACATACCTGAAAGATAATATCCTCCCTCCTGACTTATCAAAAAATCAAAAGAGAAACTTTATTCGCCAATCCTCCCATTATACTCTCGCCGCGGATACCCTGTTTAAACGAGGTCTAGACGATACTCTTTTAAGATGTCTTGAATAAGAAGAATCTAAGAAGGCCTTACATGAGGTCCATAATGACATTTGTGGCACTCATTCAAGTGGTCTTACCCTTTCGAAAAAACTCATACGCTTGGGCTATTATTGGCCAACTATGGAACAAGATTGTTTTCAGATATCTAGAACATGTAAACAATGTCAGATCCATGGGAATTTGATTCATGCACTAGCACAATAACTTCATTCTTTAGCAACATCTTGGCCTTTCTCTCAATGGGGTCTTGATCTAGTAGGAAAGATAAATCCTTCTTCATCTAATGGTCACAAATTCATCCTTGTAGCTACAAAATATTTCACAAAATGGATTGAGGCAGTACCTCTCACAAATATCATAGGAAAACAAATTGCTACATTTATCTTGAACTACATCATCTGTCGCTATGGAATACCCATGACCATTATCACTGATAATGGGCGACCGTTCAAAAATTAGGATGTACAAGAGCTATGTGAGAAATTCAAGATCCAACATAGATTTTCTACACCCTACTATCCACAAGGGAATGGGCAAGCAAAAGCATCAAACAAAACTATTTTGAAAATCCTCAAAAAGATAGTGAATGATGCTGGAAGAGATTGGCATATTCAATTGAACTCTAGTTTATGGGCCTATCATACTAGTATCTGCACACCAACAAGTGCCACACCTTTCTCTCTTGTTTATGGATTAAAAGCAATACTGCCAATAGAAGTAGAGATACCTTCTCTATGGGTATCATTAAAAGGTCTTATCCCAGATGAAGAACAATGAGTATCTAGACTGCAAGAGTTAGAATTGATCCCGAACGAAGATAAAATGCCTTTGATCATTTAAAGGTATATCAACAAAGAATGTGCCGAAGTTATAATCACAGGGTCAAACCATGAGTCTTTCAAGTTGGGGAACTAGTACTAAAGGGAAATCCACGCAACCAGGCAAATCGAGAAAAGAAAGGAAAGTTTGAACCAAACTGGTTAGGTCCATTTGTGATCACAACAGTATTTGGGTCAGGAGCATATCAACTATCAATGCAGGATGAAGATCAACTCGAAGAACCCATCAATAGCATGCATGTGAAGATGTTTTATGTCTGAAAAAGCAAAAAAATCCCAAAACAGTGAAAAAACAGAAAAATCCAAAAACAATGAAAAAGCAGAAAAATCCAAAACAGTGAAAAACGAAAAAATCCAAAAATAGTGAAAAAGCAGAAAATCCAAAAAAAATCAAATATGATAAAAAGTGCAATAAAAACAGACGGTAAAAACTTGGCAAATAGGCGCTATCTGTTAGCTAGTTCTTCCATCTATTAGTTCATGCATCCTTCTGCTGGCATTTTTTTCCATCAGCGCTGTTCATATGCATAATAAAGCCTTGTACATACGCAGGCATCCCGGGTGGCTTCTCGCCATGGTTTGGATCATTGGGTGTATCATACTGAATTTGTTTCTAGGCTTGGGGCAAAATCCTACACCTAGCTAGGGGCAAAATTTTTGATCATTTTGAGCTTAATCAAACATGAAGAACAATAGTTAGGCAACCCTTATCAAGCGAAAACTGAGACATATCCAACATTGAACACAAGATCAAATTATCAAACATCAAATTATCACAAAGTTAGTCTAAGCACACATATGATATCTTTTGGATAATGATTTTAACATGATTGTTCATTTTTTCTATCTTAATTTTTGCTATCATGATTTCTGAGTGACTCCAGGATGTCTTTGACTAGAGAAATAAGGAAGGAACATGATATTTTTCTTGTCTGCTGTCTGTAAATTAATCATTAATGTGCGAATTTGTCTCAGAACATGATCATCGGAGTATCATCAAAGACATTTTCGATTTGCGTATTGAAATGATTAATACTGCCTATTTTATGCAAGCAACACTCAGGTCATCTCAATTCAATTATACCTTGATGCTTGTGCTAACTTGCCATATCAAAATCCAGGAAAATCGTGCTCAAGTCATCATGGTTTAATTATACCATCGATGTTTGCACTTACTTTCCATATTTTAAAAAGCTCAATGATGACAAAACGCAATAACCTAGTGACTGATCCGGTCGTCGCATTGCATTTCATTTTCATTAGCTTTGCATTTAGCTTGCATTTCATTCTTGCATGGGATCCCACATGCTCATTTTATCCAAGGTTAAATCTATCACAGGAATCATCAAGGTATCATCATAAGTGTATACGCAATCAAACTGATGACTCATCTCTATCCAGATATTATCGACTCAGCGAAAATCTTATATTTCAGCAGAACCAACATCAACATATATAAATTTTTCTTGCAACTTGATATCAACAAACTGTCAGTTCTTTATCCAATCAACCTTATCAATTATATCAATCGATCACATCTCATCTATTCTATCATGTCTTATATAGGATGTATCTTTCCTGAAACCAGACGTTTTGATCATGTCCAGAAACCAGACGCTTTGATAATCTTTATCTTATACAAGAGGTGTCATTCCTGAAACCAGATTGAATTTTGATCTTATCAATCTAATCAATCAAGCTTTATCAATAATCAAAAACCACATCTCCATGATCATAGAACTCGCATTTTCATCAACCATAGTTGCAGAAATCAAATCATTTCTAATCGGGATATCAATTTTGCAAAAAATCAAAACACTCCAAAGATCAATTATCTCAATTGATCTCCCGAGGGGGCATCATCATATTGGAATTTATCAATCAATAGCTGGGGCATCCTATCAAACCAATATCATCATCAAAATGAGATTATTCTTTGAATCAACGTGTCATCACACCTCGCTTCAAAGAGGGGCAAAATGTATACACCTAAAAATGGTCTAAAGATAATTAATTAAATAAGCAATTATTTAATTAATCCCCCTTCCTAATTTAATTGAATTCATTAGAAAATTTGATTAAATCCCCCCTTTTCATCTACTTATTAATAAATCTAAGGATTTATTTAATAGGTTCATTTCAATAGTCCCCTTTGATTAATTAATTCAAATTAATTAATTCTCCCCCCACTTCAATCAATTCTTCTAATCCCTTAATTAATTAAAACAAACCAATTTATGAGTTGTTGAGAATTAATTAGTCTTTTCCTATTATTTGAATTTTTAAATTCAAATTACCCACATACCTCCTAACTTCTAACCACCTAGCCTAACCATCCCTCTAACCTAACTCATTCCACCTAACCTTGGGTTTTCCTAACCCTATCCTATCTTGCACTTCCTAACCTCCTTATCCTAACCTCCTATGGTGTGGATATTTTCTTCTTGAGACACATGGCACTTTGGCCACATGTCTCTTCTCTTGGACACTTGCCCTTTTATGAGCAAAGCTCCTTGACACTTGTCACCACAGAGATGACAAGTGTCTCTTCCTCCAACCTCTTCTTCAACCTCCTCCAGTTTCACCCTTGATATCTTCAGACTCAATCTTGACCATTGATTCCCGCCACCTCACCCCTGGCCTTGGAAATCCTATAAATATCCCCCATTTTGGAGCAAAAAGGATCCCATCTCAATCAATTTATGCATTGTTACTATAGGCATATCCATCCTAGCATATAATTTGAGCATTGTTATTATAGGCAATTGCATCTTAGATTTAGTTTAATTTGATCATTTTCTAGCATAATTGTTGAATCATGTATCTTAATCAATCTCTTTTCTAGCTTAATTGCATCATCATCATAGATTAATCATGCATATCATTAGCTTAATTAGTCTCTTGGATCAATCTAGCATAATTAATCTCATATTTGCATATCATTATCATTTCAAATCCTCCATCTTGGTGTAGTCAAGTCACTAGGATTACTTATACAGATCTGAGAGCAAATCCATAATCGCATCTCTTAGGAGGCGATAGGTCACTTTGTCATGGTTCATCTTTGTTTTCTTGTTATTTTCTAACCATGCTTTTAATGATCTATTGAGTGTTTTGTGTTGCAGCTGCAGGTATCACACATCACATAGCATGACATAAAGTTGGAAGAATCAAAGATTGTTGCTAAAGTGCTCAGATCTTTACATGCATCCTACAAGCATAAAGATGCTGCTATTGAGGAGATAAAAAATGTGATAGATGTAACCAAGGACATGTTTATTGGTAATCTTTCAACCTTTGAGTTGAGTGAGTTTGGTGATTCTCTTCTTAAGGTAGAATCTGCATTTAAAGCTACTGTTTTCGAAAAGGATAAGCAAAGATATGATCTAGGAAAAATTTCTTTAAGGTGGATGTCTAGATATGAGAAGGAGAGGAAGGAAATTGAAGAAGAAGAGAAAGATCTTAAGGAGCTTAAAGCGCTTATTTCCAAGAGATTACCTAAAGGAGCCGATAAGTATGAAGGAAAATTGCCTCTTAAATATTTTTCTTGCAATAAGATAGGTCATTTTGCTTCAAAGTGTCCAGAAAGTGTTCCTAAGAAACCTTAACAACCTAGATTTTAGAAGAGATTTTATTATTTTGATGATGAAGGTGTATTAGATGATGAATTTGATAAAGGAGGTACAAGTGATAATGAATGGGTGTTTATTGCTATCAAGGAAGATGATCCAATACCTATTGACTCTACTAGCTGCCTGAATGTGGAAAGAGCTTTGGCTGTACAACTTGAAGAAAAAGATGAATGGGTGATTCACATTGGCTGCTCTCACCATATGATAGGTGATAAGAGTAAGTTTATGAGTTTGGAAAAGTATGAAGGTGTAGTTGTGAAGTTTGGTGATGACAAAGCTGGTATAATCCGTGGTAGAGGATCCATTTCTCTTGATGGTAAGCACAATACTAATGATGTCTTGTATGTAGAAGGCCTAAATCATAATATTTTGAGTGTTGGATAGATGGTTAACAAGGGATATGATCTTCAACACAAGAATGACAAGTGCAGAATCTTGGATAGTTCCAAAATTGAGATTGCATCAGGTACAAAGATTAAAGGTAATATCTTTCATTTAAATAGTGCTAGTAAAAGATGTATGATTGCTCAAGGTTGATGAAAGTTGGTTATGAAATAAAAGAATGTGTCATGTGAATTTTGATAGCATTGCTAAGATAAGTTCTACTCAAGTTGTGAGAGATCTTCCTAGATTGATGAAACCTGCTAACCCTATTTGCAAGGAATGTTAGTTAGGAAAACAAACCAAAATTACTTTCAAGTGTAAGAAGCATTGTTCGAGTGGATTATTGGAGCTTGTGTGGTCCTTCTAGAGTTAGAAGCTTGCAAGGAGACATATATTTCATCTTGCTGATTGATTACTACTCTAGGATGATGTGGGTAACTTTCTTGTGGGAGAAGTTTGAAGCTCTAGACAAATTCAAGATTTTCAAGGCAATGGTTGAGACTGAGACAAGTTTGAAGCTAAAGTGTCTAAGATCTGATAGAGTTTGTCAATTCACTTTCAGTGAGTACAATGCATTTTGTGAAGAACATGAGATAAGAAGACAATTTTCTGCTTCAAGAACCCGTCAGCAAAATAGAGTTGTGCAAAGGAAGAATAGAACCATTCAAGAAAATGCCAGGACAATGATGTTGGAAGAAAATGTTTCGCATGTTTATTGGAGAGAAGCTATGAGCACTATTGTTTACACTCTTAACCGGGTGCATATTAGAGGTGATACCGATAATCCTTTTGAATTATGGTTTGGTCATGCTCCTACTGTTAAATATTTCAATTTTTTTGGAAGTAAATGTTATATCAAGAAGGATGAAGATATAGGAAATTTTGATGCTAGGTGTAATGAAGGAATATTTTTTGGTTATTCTACCAAAAGCAAGGCCTACCGTTGTTACAATAGGATACTGAGGAAGATAGTTGAGAGTGCAAATGTTAGGGTTGATGAAAGGAATGAGAGACAATGAAAATCTCGCGATTATGATTCAGATGATCAAAATGATAGTACAAACAAAGGGAAGGAACCTCAAACTCAGAATCATGTTCAGAGCATTTCAGTGAATCTAGTACCTCAAGGAGAAGGAACTAGTGCAAGTGCTAAAGAAAGAACACAAGATTCTGAAATTCAAGAAAATCCTAAGACTCCCAGGTATGTAAGATTTAATCATTCTGAAAATCAAATCATAGGAGATAGAAATAAAGGTGTTCAAACAAGAATAAAAATTGTTGAAGATCAAGTTGAGTATTGTTTGATTTCAAAGATTGAACTTAAGGATGTGAATGAAGCATGTAAAGATGAACATTGGGTAAAATCAATGGAAGAAGAATTGATGCAAATTGAAAAGAATAATACATGGATTCTTGTTCCCAGACCTAAGAACAAAAATGTAATTGGAACCAAATGGGTCTTCCGAAACAAATTAAATGAGCAAGGTGAAGTTGTCAAAAACAAAGAAAGACTTGTTTGTAAAGGATATTCACAAATGGAAGGAATTGATTTTGAAGAAAGCTTTTCTCCTGCGGAAAGAATTGAAGCTTTAAGATTGTTTTTTGCTTTTGCTGCTTAAAAGGATTTCAAAGTCTATCAGATAGATGTCAAGTCAACATTCCTGAATGTTGAATTGTACGAAGAGGTGTACATAGAGCAACTAGATGGATTTCAATTATTTGATCAAGGAGATATAGTTTTCTGATTGAAGAAAGATTTGTATGGAATGAAGAAAGCCCCAAGAGCATGGTATGCCAAATTAGATAAGTATCCGTTGAAGCTAGGATTTAACAAAGGTACTACTGATAGTAATTTTTACTTTAAGATTGATTATGATAACATTCTAATTGTTGAAGTTTTTATTGGTGATATTATCTTTGGAGGGAATGATAGTTTGTGCAAATATTTTGCTAATGAAATGCAAAATAAATTTGAAATATCTATGATTGGAGAGATGAAATTATTTTTGCGTTTATAAATCACACACTGAGAAAAAAGAATCTTTATATCTCAATCCAAGTATATAAAAGAGTTGTTGAGGAAGTTCGGTTTGGAAGATTCAAAGCCAATTGGAACTCCTATGGTGACATGATGTAAGTTAACTAAAGATGATGATTCCCCTAAAGCAAATCAGACTAGATACACATCCATGATTGGTGGATTTCTCTATTTGACTCATACCAGACCTGATATCATGAATTCCATTTGTCTTGTTGCTAGATTTCAAGCTATTCCTAAGGAATCTCATGTTATAGCTGCCAAAATAATTTTCAGATATTTGAAAGGAACAATTGATTTTGGTCTGTGGTAATCTAAAGATGATGATTTTACTTTGAGTGCCTTTACTAATGCTGATTGGGTAGGAGATATGGATGACATAAAGTGTACTAGTGGTGGTACATTTTTCTTGGTAAAAATATTGGTTTCATGGTTGAGCAAAAAAAAAATTCTATTTCTCTATCTATTGCAGAGGCAGATGTTGAAAGATATCATAGTAGTTTATGATGAGCCTATTTCTATCTACTATGACAATTCAAGTGCAATTAACATTTCCAAGAATCTGGTGTTGCATTCAAAGAGTACACATATATCAATCAAGTTTCACTTTTTCAGAGATAAGGTAAATGAGAAGGAAGTTGGATTGGATTATGTGCCTACTAAGGAACATATTGCAGACATTTTCATGAAGCCTTTGCCTAAGAATACTTTTAAAGATACTTATGAGTATCTCAGAGGGAAGTTAGGGGTGATTTCCCCTCTTGATTAGAACTAAGATGCATGTTTATGTATCAGTCGGGTGCATTTCACAGTCATATCTTGTGATCTAGATTGATGATTGTTGGCTGATACTCAGGGGGAGTAGTTAGTAAGCCATTTTTGTGGTTTCATTGCAAATATGTGCCTTTGCCATTGATGTCAAAGGGTGAGAGAGAGTCATGTAAAAAACCGTGGAGAGATGAAAAGAGTAGTATGAGTAGTATGTAAGGTCTAAGGGGGAGCTATTGATTTACTTTGTCATTGATTGTGTTTCACATCATATGTTGTCATCAATGCCAAAGGGGGAGATTGTTGGAAGTATGTTGCAAATATGTTCCTGAGAGATATTTGAGAGATGTGTTGTCATTGATGTCAACATATTTCTTTATCTGTGATAGTGATGCAGCGAAGTTCAGTGAGTTAGTTTTTTCAACATGATGAAGATCATGTTGGCCATTTGGTGGAATTGATTATGTGTTGCAATGATGTTTTGTCATTGATGCCAACACTAGCTGTTTGGATGCTTTATCGACACCCTTGTGGTCCCAGTAGGTTGAACAATTTTTTGCTTAACTTGGATCTGGCATGATCTGGTAGGCTCCAATATAGTCTGGTGATGGAATTGGCTTGTTTATGATACTCATGCTCATATTTGGTCAGTTGGTTTTGGTCTGGAGATCGGATGCTATCCTGCTTGTCTAGAAGATTGGTTTCTGGTTCTGGTGAGGGTTTCACTAGCAAAGGTTTTGGTGGAGATATTTGATGAATTGCATAAGTGGTGTTGGTACAGCTTCTGATGGAGTTTCAGGATGTTTTTGGTGATCATGTTCGAGACTTGGCGGATGGAGATCATTGCTCAACCGTATGGACCTATACTGGGTCTTGGTTGATCTAGGCTATGGACCGACTTTAATGTAATATGTGGATAGGACCTATTGATGTATTTCTGGGATGTCTTATGTGTTGATATTATTTGTTTGGTCTTAGGTAAACATGGTTTGTAATTATGTAATCGATTTATTATCTGGTGGCCGACTTGATTGTTTATGGTCGAGGGTTTGTATATATAGATGTAAGATCTCATTGTAGATCATCATGGTTATTGTGAGAGGTCATGGTTGTAATACCCTAAAAATGGTCATCTAAACCATGAGCCCCTAATCTCAACAAAATCACCAAGGTCCTAACCAAAGGCAATTAAATCAATCTTGAGCACACAATTAATTTCTAAAATCAGCAAAAGTCACATGGAAAATCAATAACTCAATATTAATTAAATATTTATTTAATTAATTGATCATTTCAAGTAAATCATTAAAAAAAAACAATTATCCTATTTATTTTATTGAATATCCTAGCATATTTAATTAAATAAATCAATTTGCCATCAAATCTTCAAAAAATGAATTAATTGAAAAAAAAGAATTAAAATTTGAGAAAAGAAATCAATTGGAGATAATCTTGAAAAACAAATTAAAAATTGATAAATAATCTGAGAGAAAGCAATTAAAACAATTAAATATTAAAATTGAATGAAATAGAGAATAAATCAGCTTTTTCTAATTTTATCTTAATTTTAGTTCAATTTCCTTTAAAACTGAGAAAAGCATCCAATCACATCAATTCACCTGGATTGTGCTTCCTCTTGGAAAATCTTGACTGCTCATCATCATTTGATCTCAGCTGTTGGTTTCTTTATGAATTTTCTATAAATTCAGGCTTTCATCTCTCATTCAAAAAATCCTAGAGAATATATTGTTATTATGTTGTTTTTGCTCTAGGTTCATTGAGAATTTGCATTGAGATATTGGATATTAGTTATTTCATATTCATTAAATCATTTAGCTTAAATATTCATATATTGCTTAAATCATGCTAGATTAATCTTGCATATCTAGCTTAAATCTTGCACCCATTTAGATCATATTCATGCTCATATAGATTTAAAAATCCTTCATTTAGGTTTTGTCTAATCACTGGATAGCTTAGCAATCTGAGAGCAATCTAAACTTGCATCTACTAGAAGGAAATGAGTCACTTTGTAATGGTTATTATTCATTGATTATTGATTTACTAACCATGCATCTAATGACTTAATTGAAGTGTTGTGTGTTTCAGATACAGATACAGGTCCACTTTTCACACACACATTTTTGGCACCCACCGTCCGGTTGACAAAGAATTCAATCATTAAACATACGCTTGCCAAAGATTATAAACTCAAACTACTGATATCTTTGTTTTGTAGGTATCTTTTTAGGAACACTTCAATTTATATAAGGGAAATAACTTTGTTTTATGTGTTTTTGGGAGAAATCTAGAGTAGGAGAGTATGCTCTTGTCCATTTGGATAATCAGAAATCCAGACCTTGAGGTTTTTTCTATTAGAGTTTGAGATATGTTGATACCTTTAGAGGGCGTGCCTCCCGAGAAGCCCCTAAGGTGCGGTGAGAGGGAACAACCTAAGTGAGTTTGGCCAAAGCCAGGAATCCAACTCACTATAATAAAATGCTTCTGGGGTGAAAGTCCTAGGAGATAGAATAATCGGTGGCACTGCTTCATTTATGAGGAGTGTCTCATGTTGAGCATCTTGTAGGGCCTCACGGTCTAAATCACGCTTGTGTGACTACATGGTTTCAACATCCTGCTGGGTTTGTATCTAAATCACGCTTGCGTGACAGTCAGGCGATCCTTCCGAACGGAACCCTTACTAAAAACTATAAGATAGAGGCTACCCGATTCACCTCTGAAAGGAGGATAATCTTTGTGCAAGAGAGATAGTAACTCTCCCAAGACACTTGCCATATCGTGCCCTAATTAGCATTTGGAGTCAGCCAATATGGCATTGAGAATCCATTGCGTGAGACTCAATGATGATATTCTGATTAGCTATTGGGTATGTACCTAAGTCAGCAAGCAAATATTTTCTTCTCTAAGCCAACTTCTACAGGGTTAGCATGCTGTGATTGAATTATTATACATCTTGCATGTTTTATGTGTTTTCACCCCTGAAACTGAAACTGAAATACTAAAACTAGAGAAAACAAATCAACAACTCAGTGATAAACTGTCCGTGTCCAAAACCGGTCTCTGTCAAATATCAAAAACTTAGTCCTTATCAAAAACTGGTCTTTGTCAGTCATTGAAACTCTGTCTATCAGAATCTCATCTTTGTCCAATCCTCTGTCATACGAATTCCTGATTTTATCAGTCCCGAATAGTTAAACTTTCCTAAACTAGTCCACAACGAGCATAAAACTGGTTATCATCCTCCTGAGCATAAACAATCTTGATAGTGTACCCCTGTCGTTGCGTTGCACGATTTTGTCGATCATCTTTAAGATAGTTCAAACAACATCTTATCAAACCTAAGTTAACTTAGATAACATCTTACACAAGATAGATCATTCTTGAAACCATACCAAATCTTAGTTACTTCTCTCAAATCCCTACGTTAAATGAACAACTAGCTACAATTTGATCTTGACTTCTGCAACACATCTAGCTCTCGGTCCCGTCGGTTGTAAATGCCCATTCAAACCATAAACTCTTCTAATTTTTTTGACAAAAGTAAGAAGCCCATGGCTGCCTTAGCTCAACAAATTCAAGATCTCAAGAGAGAAATATATGACATTCAAGCTCAACGAAAAGATTCAATGACACCTCTTGAGATAAAACTTCATGATATCAAGAACACTAGACTTCAAGAAATGATAAAAAAATTACATAAGATGGAACAAAAAATAATTGACAATCAAAAGCCAAATCTCAAACAAGCTCATAAGACACCTTCATCAAGACATAAAGACATTTCCTCCAAATATCCTCTAGATAGACAATTTACACCTTTGGGGCAATCTATTGAGTCAACTTTCAAAGATCTTCTTAAGAACAATCTTATCATATTACCTAAAAAGACTACATGGGGGTGTGAATTTTTGAGTAATTATTGTGCATATCATAGACAAAATGAACATAAGACTTCGAAATGCGTGGAATTAAAACATAAGATTCAAGATCTCATTGATAATGGTGTCATTAAAATTGAAGATCGTAATGACTCACCTAAAGAAAAAGAAGGAACTACTTCTAAGCATAATAAAAATCATGAACCTATGTCTAAAAAGGCTCCATATGTAGCCTCCATCCCTTCCATGATGCCTTCATCTCCTAAAACTTCTTAGCAACAATCCATACCATCTCCTTCAAACAATAAAACTTCTCATGTTTACCTATAAGGGCTATCTCCTATGGAAATCCAAGTTAATGCTACAAGTTCCTCTAAAGATTTAAAAATCATAGATCCTATGCCATCATGCACTCCAATTCCAAACGTACCCACTCTAGAGAGTCCCACTCAAAATGCTTCGCCATCATGCCCAAATATGGAGACCTTCCAAGAATCCCCTATGCCTATTTAAAATCCTATCCCTTCCTTAGAAGTGGTTCCATGCCAAGAGTATAATTTGAAGAATGAAGACACAAGTCCTATTATAAATCAAGATCAAGACACCAAAACTCCTCAATCCCATCTAATGATTGAAAAAGATCCTATTTCACTAGAATCTCATGATGATCCCATTATACCTTTCCATTTCTTCCAAGATGATCCCCTTCCATCTCAAGAACAAAGCATCCTTCCAAATATGATTCCAAATCCACTTCCTATGCAAGATCAAGATATACCTTCCATTCTTTTTGATGGTTTCATTGAAAGTCAAGAGAATAGCACCTTTAAAGAGGAATCCAGTGATCTTCCTCTTCCATGTCAAGATCAAAGTATTCATTTATTCCCTTGTCATAATCCTCCATGTTTAGCTCAAGGATCCATCATGCCTACAAATCCCCTTTGCGATCCCATCATTCCTTACATTCCACCTCCATCTCATAATGGACTCGCTCCTTTCCAAAGCACAGTGTATCCTCCAAGTCAAAATATTTATAAAGGCAAAGGGGTAGATCTACACAAGCAAGAACCCCTCCATATTAAAGAAAATGTTAAAGGTCATGCTCCTAGGGACATTTCTCAAGATGTTGGCATCTCTCATAAATCCTACATTTCTCCAGTTAAATCCAAATATATGCTTTCCCCATCATCGCTTCCATCGATTCTAGGTCCCTATATCCATCCATCCCTTATGTGGGATCAACAAAGACAGACGTTTTTGAGTACCTTCCATCCATCTAAAATACCTCCATATCATTCCTATCCATTCATACGTTCTTTTCCTTCTCCAAGCAATTTGGATGCCAAGCATAAAAGTCACAAGTCAAGTAATCCACATGTATTCAAGGATCAACATGTCCCATCTAATCGACATGTCAAAACAAAGAAAAATATGATCCAAAAAGAAAAAGAAAAATACAAAATGCCACAAAGGCCCACAAAGAAAGAAGCAAAGTCAAAAGTTATATGGGTTCCTAAGGAACTTGTACAAGCAATGCACTCTAAGGAACTACAAAAGCATGAAAAATAAAAAACCATGTGGATCCCTAAACGGCTTCTTGAAGCACAATAGTTTAAAGAAAAATCAAAATTGGCATCCAAAATTGTTGTTCCTCCATCCAAACCTTCCGAGTCTATTCCTCCATCACCTCCTTCATACATTTTTGGTTCTTATGCTCCAAAATATGTAACCTTTCCTCCATCCAAATCTCAAAATCTGAGATTCACTTCTCCTCCATATGTCCACCATCCCTCAAGGCGTGTGCCAATGTTGATCTTTCCAGCATTTCCATCTATCCATACACAATTCTTCCAACATCCCATCCATTATCCAACACCTTTTTTTCACCCTTCCATCCCTCTTATCCAATCCTTTGCATAAATCCTTGCCCTAGTTTCATTTCATTATCCTGCCAACATCTTTGAGCATACCTTCATAGCCATGGTCTATTGTAACTCATATTCTAAGGGTACCATCCAAAGAAGCGAGATGATGGGGTCCTTCTTCCATCCCCTATCATGCCTCCATTATCTTCCAAAAAGAAAAAAAAATGATGAAAAAATGAAAAAAATAATTAAAAAAAGAAGTAAAGAGAAATAATTTCGTCCACGAGTGAAAACCACTTCTTGTGGCGCCTTGGGGAATTACCATGATGAGAACCTGGCAAACAGGCATCATGTGTAATCCATTATTCTTTTGCACTTTACATTGGGGGAAAGTTCCATCCATGTACATCCATCTATTATGCTTCTTCATCCATTATCCCTCATTCGCTCTATCTACATTCATATCCCTTTTCCACCTTTGATCTTGACAAGGTTAAGGATCTTTACAGGTTTTGCATGTTTCCTATATATTAAACTTGATCCAGACCCTTTAGCTCCTATCCATTTCTCACTTACATCCTTCATTACCACCTTTTGATCTTGATTATCCTATTTATCCCTCATCTAGATATATTCCTTGATCTTGATCAACACTATGGACAAAATGCAAAAACATGTTTTCCACAAACCTCTTGACATGACCACTTCGTTGGACCATATGGCTTTGTTAT
Source organism: Cryptomeria japonica (assembly GCF_030272615.1). NCBI lineage: Eukaryota > Viridiplantae > Streptophyta > Pinopsida > Cupressales > Cupressaceae > Cryptomeria > Cryptomeria japonica. Next base: position 321,666,070 of record NC_081415.1, read on the forward strand.
GCTATATCCTTGCTTTGCATCGCTAAAATCCTTGCTTTACATCGCTAAAATTCTTGCTAGACACTAGGGGCAAACATCAAAATCCTAAAAATCATAAAATGTCTTGAAGAAATCCTAAAAAATCATAAAATGTCCTAATTTTTTTTTTCTAAAAATAAAAAAAGTCTTGAAGAAATCCTAAAAAAAAAATAAAAAAAAAGTCCTGAAGAAATCCTAAAAATTAGAAAAAGTCCTGAAGGAATCATAAAAATCAGAAAAAGTCCTGAAAAAATCCTAAAAATCAGAAAAAGTCCTAACAAAAAAAAAAAAAGGGAAAAAGGGAGAAAATGCCTTGGTGAAAACCTGGTAAACAGGCACCTTGGTAAAAAAAAAAAAAAAAATCTTCGCCAAGTAGGTGAAAACCTGGCAAACAGGCGCCTCTTGTACTCAAGCACTCCATCTATCAACGCAACGTAGGCGTTTCGGCTTTCATGCATCTTTTGCTTTCGCTTGTACATATTTCAGTCACTTTTGTGACATCCTGGTTCGTTGGAACCCTCATGGCTTGAAACTGATCAATGTACTAGTCTTAGGTTAATCAATAGAGCACATTACATGTCCTAAGCAGTATCCACCAAGTCATCTTTACGTCAGTGAAACCTTGTCATCCACTTTGAGTCAGTCACCTGTCTCCTGACTACTGAAGAGTTTTATCACTTAGTACACAAGCAAAACAACATTACTGAAAACAATCACTAAACAGTTTGAGCTATGCATGAAAATTTCTTTGTGTGCTGTCTTTTATATTGGTTTTTCAATTATTATCCCTCTGAGTAACTCAAGGAAGTCTATCTTGGCTAAGAGGAGCAAGGATTGGGGGCATAATATTTTCTTTATTTTCTGCTTGTAGGAATGATTTCTATGATCTAAAAACATCTAATCAGCTAGGTGTCTGTGATAAGTGCCTTCACATTAAGGTGAAATCACAACACATACCCCAACTCCGATTATTTGTATGGTATAGGGAGGTTCCCATCATTTCTTTGTCTGTTTTGAGGGAATTTCTTTATCATGCAAACCAGGTCCCTGCGAAATCTATCCAAGGATATGAACGAAAAAGGGTCATTGCGGACAAGATGATTAATATTGCACATGAAAAGTAAGGAACTCTAATCTGCTTGTTGTGGTTGTAAAACGCTCAATGATGAAAATTAAGCTTTTCAAATCTAGTGACTAGGTTTAGGTTGCATCTCATTTCGCATTTCATTATGCATCTTGTGAATTTAGAGTGATTTCAGCATGATAACAATGATTTCTTTATCTTTTGAATGGGAGTTTGAAGCTTCATCATTTTCTTCGCTAAGTGGTCTTTGTTTCATCATTATTTCCCTGATCGAGTACTTGTGTATTGAGATGTTAGCTGCATACATGAGCATTTTATATAGATTCATACGTTCATTATCCTTCATTTGCATTCATCTTATTGCATTGAAAATAAAAAAATAAAAAAATTGCACTACTCATTACTCATTTCTCATCCATTTTATTTGCATATGAAAAGAAACAAAAATAAACATCCATATTCATCTGCATTACATACATCCATGCTAAATAGATATGCATACATATAGAATAAAGCATATAGAAAATTATCTCATAAATCGATTGACACAAGTACAATGAAGTCAAATCAAGATCTCGTATATATAATGATCAAGTCTTAGGGTACAAAATAATGTCAACTGTATAATACAAACTCCCATCGGAGCAAGAATCATGAGGGCTACAAAAAATGGGTGTGTCTATAAAAAAATATCCGAGCTACAAAAAGAATATCTAGCTCTCTGCCTCTCCCTCATCGCTTGGTGGAGGAGGTGGAGCCTTCTGACTCAAATCCTGACAAGGTGCCCGAGCTCCCTCCGATCGAGCCATATACTGCGAATACGATACAACCTGTTGCGCTACTGGAACTACTATACTATAAGCCACAACATAATAGGTTGTCTGATTCATCTGATGGAGAACCTCCTGCTAAAGAGTGTCTCGCTCTGCCCTCATCGCTGTGACCTGACAATCGCATTCAGCTTAGAGCTCAGCTACCTGACGATCTCTCTCCACTCTAAGATCCGCTAGCTGTCGGTCTCGCTCCACTAGCTGAGTCTATGCCATTGTCAGTTGTGACTGTAAACCTGCTAGGCGTACTCTCAGTGACCGCACTGTGTCAGCCCCCTGATCCCTCGTAGGCTCTCTGCCTCCATCACCTCCTCCATCTCCACCTCTGGCTCCACCCTGCTCCTCTCTCCTCTGCCTGACCTGTCTCGATGCTGCTCTCTCCTCCTCTCCTCCACCCTCTGACACTCTCACTCTACCAAGTCTCACTCCAACCGTCCCCAGGGATCCACCCTCTAATCTCTACTGTCTACCACTAGCTGGTACCCCAATGCTGCTAGCACCAGGATCACCACTCTGTGGCTGTGGGCTAGAAGATCCTCCAGATGCTTGCCTTCCACAATCACCACTCCTTTGAGGAGGTCCCATGACTCCATCGCTGCTAGTATCCATCCTCATAGTGGTATGATAGCTACCTACTCTCTAGCTCTCTACGACTAAATCCTCATATAATCGTCACTAATGGGAAGTCTCCTTCTCGGCCTGAACTAGTGCTCTAACAGTATCAACTAAGAGAGTTCCCGATCCAACTAGTTGAATGTGATCAAGGAGGCCTTGAGTATCCTGTTGTCTCCTAATAGCTCTGTCTCTCTCTGTCATGAATTTCTGTACCTATTCTCTAAGATGATCTATTTTTGCTCTAAGACTATCCATGGTCTCTTGCTCTAGTACATCCTACTAAGGCACATGACCCCCAATCCCCTCATCTCCACCTCCCTATCCAGCTTCTGGAATCTCAGTCCGTGTAGCTCTCAAAACCCGTCATCTAATGAGTGGAACATCATCCTCTGGATCCTCATCCTCTCCACCATAAGCTGCAATAACCCTAGGGTCCGGCTGAATCTAACCAAAATCAATGCCTCTCCTGCAACCCCCATCCAGCCCGGTCATCCTATCTCCTCCTATATAGGGAAAACCTCTCGGTGATCTCATTCCTGCCCTACCAATATCCCTCCCAATCTGTCCAACCTCTCTCCCACCCATAGGATGTGGTCTCCCAATCCTGCCAACTAGTCCAAATGGTCCTCCATGGACTCTCAATCGACCTCCTCTCCGTCTGGGTCTCCTAGCACCACCACCTCCATCTTCACCCTCATCTCCATCCCCTCTAGTCTCCTAAGTAGATCTAAGATCTCATCTTTGTCTCCATCTCCTAATAATCAGATCATCTAAATCATCATCCTCATCTCCTGAGCTGGGATGAGGATCTGCTGGATCGGTAATACAAGGAAACGGGTGTGCAAGTATGTACTAAGCATACTCTGGAGTAACCCCAGGATCTATAATGTGCAATCTCATATCATAAGCCACCCTAGGAGTAGCCAAATTTTTTGCATGTGCTATCTCAAAGGACAAAGAAGGTCCCCAATCTTGCCTATCTTTGTACTGTCGTGCATATATCATGACACTAGTAGGCATAGGCTGAATGATACCAAACTATCTCAGAATGCGACTAATCAACTGTCTCTCAATAATGTATGGAGTCCGACCAATGAGATATCTACTTTGCATAATAAATGGTAATGTTTGTGTATCATCCATCCATGGCTCACAATTGATATAAGGTCTCCAAATAACATTATCCAATGAATCAATAACCCAATGCCAATACTCCATCTTACCCAGCTTATGTTGAGTAAGGATACTTGCATACAAATAAACATATGGCTGCCTCTCACCATGAACTCTATGATGAATAGGCCGAGCAATAGCAATGTGATCCTAGCACCAGAACTGCAAAAGTGTGCATCCTGTTGACAGACTAGGACTCTTATCGAAAACAACCTGATGAAGATCATGATACAAATGAGTGAGCATACAAACACCCCACACATATTGAGTGCAATGTTACATCATGCTTTGAAGAATCTCACCCCACCCAATAGCAAAACCTCAAGATCTCCTGTCTGGACAAATGAATCCCCCAATCAAACCTATAGGAATCACAGGGAGAGTCTCGTAATACATAATCATATCCTCCCATCATATCTCTCCTCTCGAAATGCTCTCATCACCAAATACAGCTCTGCACACCTTTGTCCCTCCACGATCCTGAAAAATCATATTGAACTAACTCACCGTCATTGGGATGTGGAGAATCCTATAGACATCCTCAAGTGTCACACTAATCTCACCCGTGGGCAGGTGGAAAGTGTTATGCTCGCTATGCCATCTCTTGGCTAACGCTGTCATCAATCCCCTATTATGGGTAATATCAGGCATGTATAACAAGTGGCATAATCTGCAGGCATCTATATGTCTCACCTTTGCCTATGTAAGCTATGGCACTAAGTGTCACATCGCTGAGAATTTATCCCGACACTGGAGGACATCAAGTTTATCCTGTTTACCAAGGGAATTCGATCATCAATCATCTATCTATCAAATCAAAGAGATCACTAATCTATCACATCAACAATTCTTAAATCTTTTCAAATGAAGCAAATTAGGCTATCAAATCAATTTAAACCTATCAATCATGGTTTTGTATCAATCACCGAGTTCAATCAAACTCTGCTATGCTCTTCATCAGAAACTAAATTGGTTTCTTAGAGATAATATATCCAATCAAATCAAATCAATCAATCGTTTATCCTATCCATCACAATTGCGCATCAAAATGCCTAAATCTAATCATCAACGTGAATTTTACTATGAACAACATCAAACACATTCATCTGAAACAAAAGCACTAATCTTTTTAACAAAAGCACTATTCTATTGAACACAGGTGCTGAAACACACATATGCGTGAACTTTTTTTCGCAAAAGCGCTAAACCCTCAAGCATATGCATGAAACAATCAAAAGTGTTGTCCTAAACATCAAACACACAAACACTAAAAGCAAAAGCGCTAACATTCATCACAAATGCACTAACAAAATGAGCATATGCGCTAAAATTATCAGATGCACTAACTTTACATGCAAAAGCGCTAACATATAAAACAGAAACACTAACCACAATTGTCGAAAATTGAAAAAATTAAAAATAACCAAAAACGCGCTAAACAAACATGAAAAGATGTACAAGTTGCAAAAAGATCAGGATAAGATACATACTAGATATCCATACTCAGGAGGTCGCTGATATCGTCGAACGCGCTCAAATCAATGGTTCTCCAATGGGATCACCATTTTGCCACCTCACCAAGATAATTTCTTCACAAAGTTGACAAGGATGCAAATGAGATTAAAATTAACTTTGGTTAATTTTATATTTACTATTCGGAAGGGTAATTAATGTTTTTCAATGAGGCAATTATATTTATTTTTCATAAATAAATTTAATTGACGGACCTTTTTAATTATCATGAGATCAATCTCTTATCCAAAATTTTCAACAAATTCACATCAATCTCCCGAGGGGGCACACAATTAGGATTTTTATCTCCATCAGGCACACTATCGAGACTTGATTTAATCTTTGAAACAATGTTGTCTCAACATCATTTCAAAGAGGGGCAAAATGTATACACATAAAAATGGCTATGAGTGATTAAATAAAGTTTTATATTTATTTAATATGTATTCTTCTATTAAATAGTTAATTTGAAAAGATTAATTTATTTAATTCATTTCATGTCTTTCTATTAATTAATTTAATTAAAATATTTTATTAATTAATTCATCTATCCTATTCCTCTAATTAATTAAATATCTAATATTTAATTATTCTTCTAATCAATTAATTGAATATCTAAATATTTAATTATTTCCTCCAATCATTCGAATATCTAATATGTAATGATTATTCTTCTATCTTATAGTCTCAAATATTAAATAATTCTTAATTATTTAATCTCTTTTCCAACTCATTCTTCTATCTCTGCTTCATCTTTCCTTTGCCAACTCATCTATCATGTGGCTAAAGATATTAATATTTCTTAAATATTAATTCATCATTTATCTCCAACCCCCAAATTTAATGAAATATTGTGTACGTACACATATTTCTTAAATTTTCTTCTATATTCCCTCCAACATCCCTACATCTTAGGAAGGACTTGAGTCCACTTGTCCTCTCATGCCTAAATCTTCTCCAACCATCCCTAGACTCCCTCAGTCAGCAACCCAGTCAAGGTGAGATGAGTGACACTTGTCTTATCCTTCCCCCTTTCTCTCAACCTTCACATTTGCTCACAGCCATCCAAATCTGTAGATCTAATCATGACCGTTGATCCAGGCCACATCATCTTATCCTCTCAAAGTCTATAAAATTAGGAGTTTGAGTTGAGGAAGAGTTAGTCTTCAAGTGAGTTTTTCAAGCTAATCATTTGGGAAAACTTATGCATCCATGAGTTTTAATCTTGAAGCAAATAGCATAATCATTTAGCATTGCATATCATAGTATCAGTTAACTATCAGTTATCAATCTATTCTTCATATGCCATCTTGGAAGCTATCAGTACTTGTCTAAGAGCACACCATCTGCAACCAGGAACAATGGAGTTAGGACACAATGACACATAAATCATGAAGGTAAAAATAGTATTTTTATTTTAATATCAATTTCATGTAGTTTCATTGGTTGAGTTTGGATTTCCTGTAGCATTTCATTTGTATTTTGTGAAGCTAACATGTTGTAGGTAGCATTTGACTTGAATTTGATCATCAGAATACTACCTGCAACATGTTAGCTTCACAAAATACAAAGGAAATGCTACAAGAAATCCAAAATCAACCAATGAAACTACATGAAATTGATATTAAAATAAAAATACTATTTATACCTTCATGATTTAAGTCTCATTGTGTCCTAACTCCACTATTCCTGGTTGCAGATGGTGTGCTCTTAGACAAGCATTGATAGCTTCCAAGATGTCATATGAAGAATGGACTGATAATTGATAGTTAACTGATACTATGATATGCAATGCTAAATGATTATGCTATTTGCTTCAAGATTAAAACTCATAGATTCATAAGTTTTCACAAATGATTAGCTTGAAAAACTCACTTGAAGACTAACTTGAAGACTAACTCTTCCTCAACTCAAACTCCTGATTTTATAGACTTTGAGAGGATAAGATGATGTAGCCTGGATCAACGGTCATGATCAGATCTGCAGAATTGGATGGGTGTGAGCAAAGGTGAAGGTTGAGAGAAAGGGGGAAGGAGAAGACAAGTGTCTCTCATCTCACCTTGACTGGGTTGCTGATTGAGGGAATCTAGGGATGGTTGGAGAAGATTTAGGCATGAGAGGACAAGTAGACTCAAGTACTTCCTAAGATGTAGGGATGTTGGAGGGAATATAGAAGAAAATTTAAGAAATATGTGTACGTACACAATATTTTATTAAATTTGGAGGTTGAAGATAAATAATGAATTATTTAAGAAATATTCATATCTTTAGCCACATGATTGATGAGTTGACAAAGGAAAGATGAAGTGGAGATAGAAGAATGAGTTGGAAAAGAGAATAAATAATTAAGAATTATTTAATATTTGAGACTACAGGATAAAAGAATAATCATTAAATATTAGATATTCGAATGATTGGAGGAAATAATTAAATATTTAGATATTCAATTAATTTATCAGAAGAATAATTAAATATTAGATATATAATTAATTAGAGGAATAGGATAGATGAATTAATTAATAAAATATTTCAATTAAATTAATTAATAAAAAGACACGAAATGGATTAAATAAATTAATATTTTCAAATTAACTATTTAATAGAAGAATAAATATTAAATATTTATTTAATCGCTCATAGCCATTTTTATGTGTATACACATGCTAATCATTGATGATTATTCTAGAATGATGCGGGTTACTTTTTTTGAAAGAAAAATCTGAAGCATTTGAAAAGTTTATAATATTTAAGGCTAAAGTGGAAACTGAGACAAGAATGAAGATTAAATGTTTGAGATCAGATCATGGTGGAGAATTCACATCCGGTGAGTTTAACAACTTTTGTGACAAGCATGGTATAAGAAGATAATTTCTGCTCCCCGGACACCTCAACAGAATGGAGTTGTGGAAAGGAAGAACATAACTATCTTGGATTCTACTAGAAAAATGATGATGGAAGCTAGTATACCTCATATCTACTGGAGAGAAGCAACGAGTACAACAGTTTATACATTCAACAGAGTACATATCAAAGGAGAAACCGATAAGACACCTTATGAATTATGGTTTGGCAATACACCTACAGTTAAGTATTTTAGAATTTTTGGTAGCAAATGTTATATAAGGAGATTTGATATTATTGGGAAATTTGATCCTAGATGTGATGAAGGCATATTTCTTGGTTATTCTAATGAAAGAAAAGCATATAGATATTATAAAAAGAGATTGCAGAGAATTGTGGAGAGTGCTAATGTCAAAGTAGATGAGCTGAACATAAGTCAAATCAGAGTTTATGAGAAGGAACCGATAGTGGAAATGATTATATCTGAACCAGTAGCACCTTTACCAGAACATAGAGTTGAACTAGTTACTCCAATAGTATCAAAGAATTCTATAGTAACTGAAGAACAGTGAAGAGGAACAGAAAGTCAAAAGACTATGTGAGATTGAATCATTCAGAAGATCAGATCATTCATGATAAGAGCAATGGAGCAATGATAAGAAGAAGACTAGAAACTAATGAGGTATGCTTAATTTCACAAGTTGAACCAGTATTAGTAATTGAGGCATGTAAAGATGAACATTGGTTGAAAGCTATGGAAGAAGAATTAGATTAGATTGAGAAAAAAAACACATGGACCTTGCTTCCTCGACCTAAAAATAAAAATGTTATTGGAACTAAATGGGTTTTTAGGAATAAATTGAATGAGGATGGTCAAGTTATAAGGAATAAGGCTAGATTGGTTTGTAAAGGATATTCTTAGAAGGAAGGAATTGATTATGGAGAAAATTTTGCACCTGTAGCTAGGATTGAAGCTGTAAGATTATTTCTTACCTATGCTGCTTATAAAAACTACAAGGTTTATTAGATGGATGTTAAATGTGCATTTTTGAATGGGGATCTTAATGAGGAAGTTTATATTGAGGAACCTAATGGTTTTTCACTATCAGATGATACAAATATGGTCTACAGGTTAAGGAAAGCTTTATATGGATTGAAACAAGCATCTAGAGCATGGTATGCAAGGTTGGATAGATATATTTTGAAGCTTGGTTTTACTAAAGGCAATGCTAACAGTAATTTATGTTATAAGATCATTGATGATGACATACTGATTATTGAAATATTTGTTGATGACATTATTTTTGGAGGTGAAGATAAGTTATGCATAGAATTTTCTAAAAATATGGAGAAATAATTTGAGATGTCTATGATTGGTGAGATGAAGTTTTTCTTAGGTTTGAAGATTACTCAGACTGACAAAGGTATTTTCATCTATCAAACTAAATATGTTAAGGAATTGTTGAAGAAATTTGGTATGGGAGATTCTAAACTAGTAAGTACCCCTATGGTTACGAGTGAGAAATTGACAAGAAAAGATGTTTCTGCATCAGTAAATCCTACAAGATAAAAATCTATGATTGGAGGTCTACTTTATTTGACTTAGACTAGGCCTGACATTATGAATGCTGTTTATATTGTTTCAAGATTTCAGAGTGATCCTAGAGAAAATCATAAGATGGCGGTGAAAAGGATTTTTAGATGCTTGCAAGGTACATTAGAATATGGCTTGTGGTACCCTAAGGATGATAACTTTACTTTATGTGCATATACATATGCTAATTGGGATGGAGATGTTAATGACCAGAAAAGTACTTCTGGTGGAGCTTTCTTTCTTGGAAAGAAGTTGGTTTCATGGATTAACAAGAAACAATCATGTAATTCTTTATCTACTGCTGAAGCTGAGTATGTTGCTGCTGCTACTAACTCTACACAAGTTTTATGGATGAAGCAAATGCTGAAGGATATAAAGGTGGATTGTGATGCATCGATAGTTATTCACTGTGATAACTCTACTGCTATTGATATATCAAAAAATCTGGTATTTCATTGTAAAACAAAGCACATATCTATCAAGTATAACTTTTTGAAGGAGAAGGTGGAAGCAAATGAAGTTAGACTAGTTTATGTGAACACTAAAGAGAAGATTGCAGATATTTTCACTAAACCTTTGTCCAAGGAATCATTTGAGTACCTGAGAGACAGATTGAGAGTTTTTGCCCCTCTGATAGAGAATTGATTGATGTAGTTTGGCATTAGCCCGCCATGCATTATCAAAGATACTATTCATTCCGGCACTAATGTGGGATGGTGCTGCTCAGGGGGAGTAGTCAGCTTTGTGATTCAGTGGTTTATGTTTTTTCTTTGATATTTCTGTCAGATTTCTAGCATTGATGTCAAAGGGGGAGAGATAGATGTGAAAAATAAGAAGTAATTTAGAGCTTTACAAAGATATTATTCAAAGGGGGAGATACTGATATTCAGAGCTGTATGCGGGAGATTGTTGGCTGTCTTCCATTGAGGGAGACTTATTTGACATTTCTTGGTACTTAGATGTTTTTCACATCTAGTGTTGCCATCAATGCCAAAGGGGGATATTGTTGGCCATTTGGTGGAATTCATATTGTGTTGCAATGATTTTTTGTCATTGATACCAACTCTAGCTATTTGGATGCTTTACCGACACCCTTCTAGTCCCGATAGGTTGAGCGATTTCTGGATAACTTGGATCCGACATGATCTAGTAGGCTCCAATATAGTCTGGTGATGGAATTGTCTTGTTCATGATACTCATGCTCATATTTGGTCAGTTGGTTTTGGTCTGGAGATCGGATGCTATCCTGCTTGTCTAGAAGATTGGTTTCTGGTTCCGGTGAGGGTTTTACCGACAGAGCTTTTGGTGGATATTTTTGATGAATTGCATAAGTGGTGTTGGTGCAGCTTCTGATGGAGTTTTAGGATGATGTTGGTGATCATGTTCGAGACTTGGCGGATGGAGATCATTGCTGAAGCATATGGACCTATACTGGGTCCCGATTGATCTAGGTTTTGGACTAACTTTAATGTAATGTGTGGATAGGACCTATTGATGTATTTAAGGTATGTCTTATGTGTTGATATTATTTGTTTGGTCTTAGGCCGACATGATTTGTAATTATGTAATCAGTTTATTGTCTAGTGGCTGACCTAATTGTTTATGGTCGAGGGTTTATATATATAGATGTAAGATCTCATTGTAGATCATCATGGTTATTGTGAAAGGTCATGATCAAGGAATGTAATTTGTGAATAATGTAATATCATTCAGGCAGAGGAGTTGGTCAATCATTGGAGATCGAATTGGGTTTATGTAAGAGGATTTAGTCCTCTGGTATTGAGCTTAACCGGAATTGTACTCAGACATAGGAGATGCTATCTTTTGCAGTTCAACACTTCTCTGGATTGTAGTTTGGATTTCTATGTAGTCAGTGAGGCTCCTTTTGTGATGATTAGTGCACTCTAGGCTATTGTCTTTCCTGCAAGTGAAGGCCCCTCAATTGTGATTCACATACTTACTGCAAAAGTATTATCTGACTGTGGGTAGGCTTCCCACTGTCGATTTTCCCTTTACCGGGTTTTCCATGTACAAATCTTGGTGTCATGTGGATGGTATTTGTTTTGTGATTATTGTTTATGCTTAATTGGTTTATCTGCTATTCTAGTATTAAAGTTTAAATTGCTAATGGTTTCAGTAATCTGTGACAACTGATTCACCCCCCCTCTCAGTTGTCTTCCAGTTATTTGAACTGTCTAACATATCAAAGTTTGTAGATTAAATAGTTTGTAGAGGGTTGTTTGTGGTTGATTCAGTTCAATTTTCAGAGCTCCGCATGGATATTTGATTGAGTTATGGGTATCTGTGTTGTGGTTGGTTTTATAGTTGTTCAGTGGTGACAAAGTATCTAAATTTTGATATGCATTGCTCCATATTGTAATATCTTGGTCTGCAGATTTGGAGGTTTGTTTGGGACATTGGTGTGTGTCCTCAATTCAAGTGGTTCATGATTTGGAGGTCCGTAAGTGATTGCAGTTATTGCAGTTAGTGTTCCTGAGGTTTCGGTATGATGATGTTGGTGATTCTAGTAACTTGTATTGGTGCAGATGTTGCTATGGTAATTCATGATGCTTGTGGATGTTTTTGGATCATGTGACTTTTGTGTTGGTGGTACGCATTAATCATTGAGCTCGTAATTGATGTTTTTCCTTGGTGCATTAGTATTCTTCACATTCTTGGCCAACCAGATGCTTGTAGCATGTTGCAGACAATCAAGGAGTAATTCTTGGAGGTGTAACGTGTTCGATGTAAAATATTTGGGTTCGTGCTATGTCTTGACCAACATTGCTTGGTCCACATGTTATATTGTGTTGAGGGAGATTATATTTTTGTAATTAGGTGATGAGTGTTAAGACGACCTTGTTGATTTCTCCAAGGTTGATGTCATGTATAAATAATTGTAATATCTTTATATTTTAGCATGCCGTGGATGGAAGTGAGTGTGTTTATGTGCTGAATGTATACATCTTTTAGAGGCAGAGAAGAAGTGTGAGAAGAAAATTGTTTTGTGCTTCAATGGGACTGAACCAGGCATTCAGGAGATGCTATTTCTCAGTTCATGATTTTCAGATGCAATATGAGATTATTTGTATAGGTAGTGAGCCTTCTTCTTTTTGTTTGGAGCAGTGATCTCTAGGCAGTGTGCCTGAATGCATGTGCATTCCCCATTGTAATACTTTTAACAGAGTATACCTATTTTGTGGGTTCATCCCCATCGTGGTTTTTCTATTGACCGGGTTTTCCATGTCAAAAATCTTGGTGTTATGTGTGTTTATGATGTGTTACAAATTTATGCTTTCATGCTTAATTACCAAATCTGAGAATAAGTTTAGGTTATATGAGTTTTTGAGATGACTAATTCACCCCCCCTCTCAGTTGTCTGCCCTATTGGTATCAAAGCTATTTTCATTAGGTATAATGGTTTCTTTGATGTTTATTTGAATCTTTTATCTCTTATTTGGATTGAAACTAACCATAGGACCTCATAGCAATTTTCCCTTGGCTCAGTAGAATTCCAATGCAAATACCAAATAAATCAAGCAATATGATTGTAGAATCCCAATGCAAATACCAATTAAATTTTTAATGAGACCGTTCCCAACATATTGTAAGATTATATATTGTAACAATAAATGATCAATAATTTATTCATTCACATAAGGGGCATCAAAATGACTCAAAGAAACCCACTCTGAGCATTCTATCAATGGCTAAAATTTTGTGTTGAGATTAAGGTGTCTCAACCTTTGCAAATCCTCTTTGATTTTCCTACATTTATTTATTATTTGAGTTTATTAATTGCCTATAAATGTCTAGTCATCTAGTGGGACCCACAAACTTGGTGGCATCCTACTTAGAGATTACTATATGACACCTATGTTGCACATGTGGAGGTAGGCATACCACTTTGAGGATCTTGACAAGTGTTGTACTATGGTGGATTCTATGATGAATTGGATAAGTGGCAAGAGATACATGTTATCACCAAATAATACACCCTTGCCAAGTTGAGCAAACTCAGCTTGCTAGTGAAACATTGGATGAATTCTCAAAGTCTGGGCTTTGGTAAACTATAGTCAACCTATAAAGAGGGTTGGTTCCTTTGGAGCTCACCTAAAACTACTTGATTTGCTAGGAAAAGGGGATAATTTGCATAAAATGAAACTTACAACTAACATCGATGCACGAAATACTATTCAGACATACAATATTATTGTTTTAAACACACAATATGACCAAACAACAAGCTATACTATGAGCAAATCAAATTTTCTCTCATATTCATACATGAGTGTTTCATGAGAAGGTTAGAACTCAACAACATTATGAAGGAAAGCATACATTTCACAACAAAAAGATGCTTTAAACATATGACACGACTCATGACCTACCAAAATATGTTTGTTTCCACATAAAGGTGCTAAAGAGTAAGACATGAGGTTCAAGGATTAAGGAAAAGACTACAAAAACCACATTTATCATTCATATGTGCACACAAAATACAGATGTGTGAAGGCAAGAATGCTTTACCGATGGAAGGTGTTTTTAACAATATACAAGTTTGAAATGAATTACAATATATAGTTTAGACCTGAGAGAACCTTTTTTCAAGTTACAAGCTTAGCTTTAACTAGCAAGAGATAACTCTATAAAAGAGTGTAAGGGTATTCCTTATAGTACAATAGCTTGCTAGAAGAAAGGAATAAGAGTTTGAGAAAGAATGACAAGTGTTACATTGGTTTTGCTTGGTCAAACTCCTTTGGGCATCCAGTTGATGTGTCCCTATTTTTGAGCTTTCAAAAGTGCTAGAAAATGGTTGGAGAATGCACAAAAATATCCTACATTGACCCCCTCATAGATAAGTCTCCTCAAACAACTTTTATATGCCCTCAACTGGCTTAAATTGGTAAAAAACTACCTCCTTAATCCTCTCAACCACTTGGATGAGTAAAAAATCTGTCGTATATTCTCTCCATGATGTCTTTAGTATGTTTCGCCTCATCTAATTACTCAACCAACACACCAAACATATAGGACATGTGAGTTTTATCCCCCTTTTGTGTTACAAGTGCCTTGGGTTGGATGAAAACAAAAAAGCTGCTAAAACCCCCTAAAAATGCTTGAAAACATGAGTTATAATAGCTTGAAATTGGTATCCACATGTTTTTATTACAACTAAGAGGTCTTAGCTCATATAAAATTTCCACCTATGAGTCATAAATATACTCTTATCATCAAAATTTATACCTTATCCCCTATCATCTTCATCTCCTCACCATTTAGCAAACACAAGAAATCTGCACATTTGTCATGTTTTACCTTCATCACTAAACTGCTCCATGGACAACCATTAATGTACTTTGAACTACATCCCTTTTACATTTGTTCACCTTCCTTGTTGTTGTTCCATTCTTGATTCTATCCATTTTATTGGAAACCATCCTTTTGGGTGACTCCATGTTTTATTCTCTCCATTTTCTTGGAAACTACCCTTTTGGGTGACTTTGTCCTTAGAACAATTGAGATTCTTCTTTCTAAGGGTTATTCATTATTATTGATCCTTGTCTCCTTTTTCTTTCATGTGTATTTATACTTATGCCCCTTTTTTTTGAGGCTCCTATTTTTCAATATCACAAGTCTACTAGGATATAAGGACTGTATTTGCCTCTGAATTTGCAAGTAATGTTATTTTAAGAGTGGCCTCAAGCTTTCCTATGTGCTTCCATCAACATAGTGGACTATCCTATCATTCCTTGTTGTGCTTGATAGTCACCTCGATGACTCCTTGAAGAACAATATCACTCAAGCATTGTATCTCTCTTCTTCAAATCTTGATCGATGTCACTTCTCTGTTATTTATCCTTGGCACTATGATAATGTCCTTTTCCTACCATCTTGGCCCTCTTGAGCTCTATATTTTAATGACCTCAATGCAACCCTTTTAGCCTTCATAGAGAAAGGCAAAGGACATGACATATTTCTCACACTAAAAAATTGTTACAATAGGCTCAACTCAGTTTCATTTATAATCTTCAATGTCATACAATATAAGAAGACTTTTGAGAGTAAAAGGAATGACACTATACATAGCTTTTCTTTGGATTGTAGATGATGTTTAGGCATTGTCATCTCTTTTATGCAAACTTTATTTTATTGTGACTATCATAGTCTTTAGATACAAAATTCTTTCTCAAATCCATGTAGCTCCTGATTACTCTTAAAAGTTATATAATTTGTGTTTCTATTGTCATGATTCATGACTTATATATTAGTCTCTCGAAGACTTCATACTTTTTATCTTATCTCACCATCCATTGTATGTGATATTATAATTTTACTCCATTTCATGCACTCACCACTTTTCATAATATATATGACCATGAAATGTTGCAAACTTACATAGTTGTGATTATGAGAAGGCAGTTTAGCTTTCTGGATAGAAGACCTATTAGTATTGAAGCCCTATTGCAAGGTATGCGCCCTTGGTTTCCTTGTGTTGTGCAACATAGTACTTGGGTTTGTTACATGTCTTAACCACCTCCTATGGATTCTGTTAGAATCAGAGATCACTGAGAGGGGGGGGGGGGGCGTGAATCAGTGATCTATCAGAAGTTAAAACCACAAACTTATTCTTTGTCCACCGGTTAGCAATGTATAATAGAAAAGAACATAAACATACAACTAAGAATACACAAATCCACAACACCAGAATTTTTGTGTGGAAACCCAGAAAGAGAAAAACCACGGTGGGGCTGGAACCCACAATATTCATATACTATGGCCAGGAGTACATAAATATTACATAGATGGGGAAAGCACTTGCATTCAGGCTCACTGCCTAGAGCTCACTGCCCAAATAAAGTTGACCGAAAGGCTACAACCTTCAGGGAAGTCTCACTAACTTACAATTTGTTTACAATGAGTAAATACAATGAAATGAACTCTTAATCAACATCTGACTATGCAAAAATGAGTTCCAGTTAGGCTCTGAATATCTGACTGTCTCTTCTCTATTGAATACTCTGTTTCTATTTGAGTCAACTACTGGTTGGTTTGAAAGAAAAATGTGCACGTGAAACTGCGCTCAATCGCACCAAAATGGATCACCACATCTCTAACATACTGAAAATCAATCACCAAATTGATCTTATATATCCGGTCTTACCACAAAAGCAATCTCCTTCAAGTCGGCTTTAATAAGTGTAACATGTAGATCAAGTCAGCTGCAATCTCAAACAAAAAAAAGCACTGGATAAAATAATATGATCACATGCTTCCTAAAGGTCTTTCCAATCATCGAGATCACACAAATAATCACCAAAAACATCGCAACCACCAAAGATCATTCCAGATCAAAACATTACTAAAATACCCTGTTACCTACCAATTACCTCCATCTTCTGGATAAGCTGAATCATGACTACCATATCAAACCACCAAGAAGAGTTGCCATCAATGACAACTTTGAACAAACAATCAACCACCATAAGTCACCTGAAATCATTAGATGAGTGTCAATTGCCAACAATCTCCCCCTTTGGCATTGATGGCAACACTCGTGAAAAATGGCTAAGTGTTGAAACCTCTACACCAAATGAAGGAATAAAATAATTATAAGGCTCCACCTTAGATCAATAATCCATGAATCTGCATTACACCAGACTATACACTCCATACATACAATCAGTCCGTACATTTTTCACCTCATCTCTCCCCCTTTCACTTCAATGCCAAAGTCAGGGTGTGCATCAAAATTGCCTGTACATATATACACATTTACCGAAGGATTAAATCTATACATGTTTTAGTATATCTGCATATGCCATCTTAAGGAACTTAAGATATGTGTTCCAACTTGCTTGAAACTTCTCCAAAATTGAAACAAAACCATTCAAATCATAAGCATGAAATTCTATAGCTGTAATCTCAGTAGGAGTCTCCTGAGACATGTTTTGAATGCAGTCCATCTTGTGATACACTAAGGTGTCCAACCGGGGACCAATTAAGTTTCGGAGTTCACCTGTTCGCCTGATCATCCTCTCCTCCTTCTCAAAATTCTTAATCTGCTCCGTGATATTCAAAATTTATCCTTCAATACTGCCAGTTAAGTTAGTTGTGGGATCATAGGCCTAAGAAATCTGAGCCAACTGCCCTCTACAATTCTCTATCTGCTTGTCTATCTCAGTAGTAAAATTGGTCAAAATTAGACAATACTTGTAAATTTTACCGCCTTCCACTAAGGCCTCATCAATTAGTTTTAATTCTTTATCTAGCTGGGCCTTATCATTACTAACCATTTGCATAAATATTTGAACTTTAGCATGTTTAAATTTATCCATAGCTTTCTAGGCTGATGCTTTTGTTAAAGAATCAAACTGGGTGGATATTTGATCAATTAAGTTCTGAAGCTTACCGGATGAACTGGTGCTTGCATCAAGTTGCAGTTCTGGTACCACCTATTCCAAAACTTTAACCGATTTTTCAATAAGTCTCTTCTCTTCAGATTCTGACTGTGCTAACTCCTGACTCGCTTGTGCCTGAAGAGAAACAACAACTATCATTCTCTCTGCCAGAGATATTTTATTGAAGGGTTTATCAAAACTGATATTAAATTGTGGAAAACTCCCTAGTCTTTGTGTTTTTGCAGTGTCAATTGCCACAAGTACTAGAGTCTCCATTCCCTTACCCTTATCTCTATCTGGTTCATCCTGTTTCACCTCTTCATTCTTCTCAAGCTCAATAGGTCTGGATTTGACTTCTTTAGCTGGCTCCTATGCATCGGTGTCACCACTTGGTGCACCATCCTCTGCCTCTATTGATTTATCATTTTATTTTGCAGGCTAAACCTAAACAAAATCCAAAATTTTTTGTTCTCCAACATCCTGAGTATCCTCTTCTTTATTTGCATCATCTATTGGAGGATTATCTAACTGAGTGGCATCATTTTGAGAGACAATTTCTACAAGCTGATTCTCAGTAAGAAATTTTTTCCAGATTTCACTTGTTTCTCTCCTTGTTTCTTCAACTCAACCAACCATCAGGCTGTTGACCCTGTGCTTGCTTCTTAATTCCTTTTTATTCACCAACAAAATTAATCTATCAATATCTTCTATAGTGATACTGGTGCACTGATTAACCAATTCACTCTCCTTTATTTCTCTATCCATTTGGCTAGCAGATTTTCTCCTAGCATCAATTAGGCTGTACAAATATTTGGGAAGATATTTTTTTAATTCAATCAATGCTTTACTAAATACATCCATGTACAAAATTACAACTTCCTCAATCTTCCTTTGATCCTTATCATCCATATTTACATAATATACATGGATGTTCTTCAAATTTCTATCTTTAATAATTTCATCAATTAATTCTTGAGTAGATAATGGAGGAACAATATGATACTCTATTTTAGAAGATTTCATCTTATCAGATTCTATAGCTTCATCCAGATCTGATTTTGTCTTCTTTCCTTTCTTGGGCTTGTTTGCCAGTACAGGATCAAATCTTGCCTTCTTCTCCTTTGGCTCTTCCTTCTCACCACCGGATTGGGGTTTCTGGATCACTCTAGAAAATTCACCTTTCTTCGGTGCCTTGTGAATGTCTGAATCAGATTTAGTCTCTGATTGCACCAGAGAGACTGCTACATACTCTCTTTTAGTCTTCTACATTTTCCTTAGAACACCTTTTCCTTTTAGAGATAAACTGGAGGGTTCAGCTTTAGCAGGAGGTGTCTTCACCAGAGTGGGAGAAGGTCCTATCACGTTTACTTTAACGGGAGCAGGTGCAGTCTTTTTTTTCTTTTCTTTTTCAACTGCATCCCTTGCTATCCTAGCAACTCTAACTCTTTCTTGGGGATGACCTTCCTCAACAAGAATATCTTCTACAATCTTTTCTACTTTCCTCTTCCTCGCCAGTTCAGAGAACTTGGAGTGCAACTCCAGTGATTTCTCTTTGAATGTTTCGAACCTCTCCTCCTTGGTGTCTTCTGGAGCATTCAACAAGTGTTGTGCATAAGCATCCAAGGTATCCTCATCAACCTCACACCCCATTGGCATTATCCATACTATCCAAGGTTAAACTTCTTCCATCAAATATTCATCCTTGTTTACCATAAAGCAATTTGTCCCCTCATATTTCTTAACAATTTCCTTGGGGATTCTCACTCTTCGTTTTATTTTATCCTAAAAAGTTTTAAATAAATCCCATAATGGAGCATTTTGATTGTCTTGGTTCCCAAGTCTGTCAAGTCCTTTCTTTATTTGCTGCACAATCGATCTGTCATAAGCCCATTGTACTCTGTCGATTCTGGGGATTTGGTTCATGAAATAGAGGGCCAGACAAATAATCAAAGATCCAAATTTAAATACATGCTTCTTATCTTGTTTAATTTTCTTCAAATTTATCAACAATTCCTCCAATAACACACTGCATAGGTCATAATGACCATTTTCTTTGACCATTTTATAGGCTGCATGGATAGCAATGCTGAATACCAAATTCAGTCAGTTAGACTGATACACCTTGTAACCAATAACCATTGCGGAAAATTTAACATCCCTTTTTATTGTGTTGATCTTCATCGATCACCCGTTAAACTCTGCACTAGTTAGTTTGTTCATTGTAGGGTTCGTGACATTCTGCAACCCTAGCTTCTCATCGGTTTGATTCAAATAGGTGACTACCCTAATCACATCAGCAGTGATCTTGTACGGTTTGTCTAGCCACATGAATTCAGTGTGGATCCTTCTCAACACATATCTTACCCATTCCTTCTCATCAAAAGTCAGAAAGTTCACAAATTGGGTGAAACCCTTTCTTTGTAGCTCTGGAAATTCCAGCTTGGGATTTCCGATCTCATCCATGATTTTGTCAGTGTATAAATCTAGGATATCCTCAGAGTCGATTTCTTCAATTTTGCAGTGAATGTAGGCTCGAACATCATTGACGTGCAATACACCATGCGAAATGAAAGAAAATGCTCCAACTGGGTCGTCTTCCATGGACTTGTAGGGGTGTTTCTTAAATACATGACATGTCTTGTCCTTAACCTCAACTACCAGTGGAGTAGCAATGGAAGATGCAGATGCCATTTTAAAATCTCAGAAAATCAGACTCAGAAAAATGCCCATTGAGAAATACCTTAACCAACTGTCGGATGCCCTAGATCGCTTCGCCAGATTGCTTTTAGCTCTCTAATCATATGGAAACTTTGATTGCCTTATTCTTCAACTCGAAAACACTATTCACAAAGTGAAGAATGATTCTTGTATTCACCCTTTTAAATTTGCAAACCCTAATTTCACTTTGAAATAAATGCACCTCAAATATTCAATCGGATGCCCTGTTTCACTACCGGATGCCAAAATAAGCCATTTAAGTTCCGGATATCAACTGAGGCTCAGTTTCTACCATCTGTAATCCATCGACTACATATCTCATCAAGGGGTATTGCATGATTTGCATTGGTTTGCCTCCCCCTAAGGCCAAAAGCCCCATTTACCGGATGAAGATTCTGCACCGGATTCAGGTACAGATCCATTATCTGCCTTAGATTGATCCTTCTTTACCCACATCTTCTTATGTTTATCTATGATCTCATCTACTTTTTCCTTTCCCTTTTCATCTAATTTGTTCTTGTCAATCGGAGCACTATTTTTGCTTCTGCATAATTTTGTAATATGATCGGTTTTGTTGCATGCTTTGCAAACAATATTATTCTTCATAGGTCTGAAGTTCATCTGCTTCTATCTTGTCTTGCACTGATTAAAGATATGTCCAAACATTCCACAAGCATATCATCTTTTGTTCTAAAAGTTATTCAATACTGCTCTACACACATTTGACTTGTGTCCAAAATTATTGCATATGAAACACTGGCCGATAAAGATAGGAACATTATTCATGTTGTTCATCATATTGCTATTGTTCATTATTCCATTATTCATCCTACTTCTGCACTGACTCACCATATGACCAAATTTGTTGCATGTAAAACATCTACCATTGAATTTATGAGCATTAGGCTATCTTACTAGAGGATTCTTGCTCTTCTTTTGATCAGGTTTTGCATTGCGTTGTCCAGATCCGGATGATTCACCTTTCTCAAATCCTATACCTTGCATATCCTTTCCATGTCTCTGACTTTCCAGCATCTCATCAAGCCTTGCTGTACTATCTTTGAATTTTTCTTTGTATTCATTGGTAGTAGCAAGTTCATCCCTCAAGGTAGCAACCTATCTTTCAAGATCTTGACCATTGTTCCTTTATTGTGTCAATTCAAGCTTCAACTAATCATTCTCATAGGTAAGCTTGAAGCATTCATCAACTCTATCCTTCAATGATTGTGCTAGATTCTCTTCATTCTTCTTTTGTTCCTCAATCTCCTTAGTCAGTCTCATCACAATGGATTGCATCTCATTGTTCAAAGAAGCTTTCTTTTTCTCAAGCTTATTAACCTCATCAACTTTGTCCTGGTATTCCATGATCTTATATTCTTTCTCCTTCAATTTGTTCATTAATTCCTTCCTCTTTTCTCTATAGATACTTTCTTGATCCTTCATCTCACTAATGAATTCATCAGTAGCATTCATATTCATCTTCAAGGTACATACCTCACTTCTAGTTGCATCAAGATTCTCAAGTGCCACATTGAGTTGTCTTTGAAAACCAGAATCCATTGAATCAATCTCCCAAATCTTCCCCAAGCGGTTAAGATTCCTTCGAGGAAATAGGATTTGATACTAATTGTTAGAATAAGAGATCACTGAGAGGGGAGTGGGGGTGAATCAGTGATCTACTAGAAGTTAAAACCACAAACTTATTTTTTGTCCATCAGTTAGAAATGTATAGCAGAAAAAAACATAAACATACAACTAAGAATACATAAATCTACAACACCAAAATTTTTGCATGGAAACCTGGAAAGGGAAAAAACATGGTGGGGCTAGAACCCACAATATTCATATATTATGGCCAGGAGTACATAAATATTACATAGATGGGGAATGCACTTGCATTCAGGCTCACTGCCTAGAGCTCACTGCTCAAATAAAGTTGCCCGGAAGGCTACAACCTTAAGGGAAGTCTCACTGACTTACAATTTGTTTACAATGAGTAAATACAATAAAATGAACTCTTAAACAACATGTGACTATGCCAAAATGAGTTTCGGCTAGGCTCTAAATCTCTGGCTGTCTCTGCTCTGCTGAATACTCTGTTTCTGTCTTAGTCAGCTACTGGTTGGTCTGAAAGAAAAATGCGCATGTGTAACTATGCTCAATCACACCAAAACATATCACCACATCTTTAACATACCGAAAATCAATTGCTAAAGCGATCTTATATATCCGGTCTTACCACAAAAGCAATCTCCTTCAAGTCGACTTTAATAAGTGTAACCTGTAAAACATAGCACCAAACAAAATAATATGATCACACGCATCCTAAAGGTCTTTCCAATCACTGAGATCACAAAAATAATCACCAAAAACACCGTAATCACCAGAGATCATTCTGGATCAAAACATTACTCAAATACCCTATTTTACCAGTTAACTGCCTACCGATTACCTCCATCTTCCGGATAAGATAAGTCACTATTGCCGGATCAAACCACCAAGAAGAGTTGCCATGAATGATAACCTTGAACAAACAATCAACCACTGGAAGTCACCTGAAATCACTAGATGATTGTCAATTGCCAATAAATTCTATAAGTCTAGTGGTTGTATCGGGCATTAATAGGTTGATCTTTTGGTGCAATGACAACCACACTTGTAACAAGTGGTATCAGAGCTTGGTCACAGGTTCAAACCCCTTATTTGCACAAGGGGGAATTGTTGCAAGGTGTGCGCCCTTGGTCTACTTGTGATGTGCAACATAGTGATTGGGTTTGTCACACAACTTAACCACCTCTTGTGAATTCTATAAGTCTAGTGGCTATATCAGACATTAACAGGTCGATATTTTGGTGCAACAACAACCGCACTTGTCACAAGCCCTTCATAACACTATTCATAGTGGCAAAGATATTTTGTTTGTTGTCACATGTCCCATTGACTACCTTGAATCCTTTTTTCTATTATTTGATACTTGAAGCATGCCTTAAAAATATTGTTCTTTTATGTCTCAGTCCCATGTAGCTTACCATGTTGTCCCTTCATCTTTGTCCACTTAAACTTTAAGGCATTTGGTCATTCTTTATTCAAAGTAGACTATCCTTTCTCATTCATAGGTTTGTTGTAGATCTTGACTTTGTTTACCATGAAATTGTCTTAATAACATAGTTTTATGTTTGATCTTTATCTTTCTTTCTCCTTTGTATTGCAAGAAATGTGTGTATATTGATCTCCTTTTATCTATCTATTCTTGTATTATTCTTTCTTTGACTATCCATTATATATTTTATCCACTATGGTTTCTCGTCTTGACTTGGTAGTGAAGGCAACAAAAGATAATGTATATGATGTTAAACACAAAAAAATCATAAAGTACTATTTTGACAGATCTCTACATATAAATCTTCGTGCAAGGATTTAAACAATACATGAGTTTTTCCAAAAAAATTGAATGAAGGATTTCAATAATAAACATCATTTCAAAAATTTCACATGGGGGTATACAAAATAGGCATGCCTTTAGCAAGTTGGAATAAAGTCCAGTGAAGAATGCATTCATCTATAAAATATTGTCAATCTAATGGTAGAACACAACAATGGCATTGCACAATACACCAAAACCCAAATGTACAAGCCTCTCATGAAATCCCAAAACTGTCTAACTCTTGTCACATGTCTGCCACTAAAGGTCTTCATCTGTAAATCTGAACTATAACAAGATCTTAGGAAGGCTTATCAATTTTTTTTACTACTGAAAGGTTTCTTTCACCACCCCCCATTGTATAAAACTTTATTCTACAAAACTTCCTCAATAGCTTTTACTACTTAGAAAACCTTCATGCTAGCTCAATAATAAGAGATCATTTATCAATACACTTGTTAAATAAAACTTTGTAGAACTATGGTTTTTTCATGCAAAATTTAGCTTCCTATCTTGATAAACAAATAAGAACAATGTTAGTTGACTTCCTCTCTATCTTTTGATCATGCCTTTTGGAGACTTTAAGGAGGATGTGGGAAAATATTTTGATCTTTGATTGCCATAACTTGCCCTATGCAACATGGATTTCCATGGAGATCAAATAGATATGAATAAAAGTTTGTATATCTTTTCAAAAAGATTTTAATTTTTGAGCTGTGGAGAGGATTGTTCGTTCTACATCTAATGGTCATTCTTTCTAGGTACCGAAGCGTGCCAATGCTTTTGAGATGAAACTCCTAGTAGAGAAGACAATGTTATGACACCAAAGACTTAGTCAAATTGGTGAGAAGGGTCTCAAAAACCTAAAAAATAAAATCCTCATTGAGGGGCTTGATGATTGTAATCTTGAGTTCAATTTTTTCTAACACTACATCTATGGTAAAGAAAATTATGTTCAATATTACTCTAGTTCTCACAAATCTTCTAGGTTGTTGGACTTGATATATTTTGATTTTTTTGGTCTTGTTAATTTTCATTCAATTTCAAAATATATGTATTCCATATCATTCATTAATGACTACAGTAGAAGGACATTTGTTTATTTATTAGAAGTAAATCTAAAGTCTTTAGTTAATTTAAGGAATTTAAGGCTCTTGTTGAGAATCAGACTAGTAGAAACATTAATTGTTTGAGGACTGACAATGGTGGTGAGTTTTTCTTGATAGATTTTGATAGGTTTTGTAATGCCCTTGGGATTGAGAGGCATAATATGCCTCCATACATCCCTCAACAAAATGGAGTTTCAAAGAGGATGAAAAAGACATTGATGGAGAGGGCTAGGAGTATGTATAGTGGTGCTAGCCTTGAACAACAATTTTGGGTTGAAGTTGTAGCCACTATCTGCTGTCTAGTAAATCTATCTCCTACATCAACACTTGTTGATAAGAAACCTAAGGAGGTTTGGTCATGAAAGAGTACCTCTATGATACATCTTAGATTATTTGGTTGTGAAGCTTATGCTCATGTTCTGAGTAAAAAGAGATCTAACTTGGAGAACAAGACAATGAAGAGTCTCTTTATTACCTATGGTGTCGGTATAAAAGGGTAAAAACTTTGGAATGTAGTGAGAGAGAAGGTTTTCTACAGTAGAATTGCTATTTTTTAGAGAGATGACACCATCCACTAGTGGGATACAACTAGAGAATAGGGAGAAATGCAATAAGGAGGTAGCTCAGATTCCTTCTACCCCTAAGAAAGAAGAACTATGAGCTCTTGGTGGACCTGATGATGAAGAGATCTCTAACAACTCTAAAAGTTTAGAAGAAGATGAAGAACATCAACCTCAATCATTGAGGAGGTCTACTCATGATAAGAGACAACCTCATAGATATGGGTATTCACTAGAAAGGTTTGGATATTCATTGTTAGATTCCAATTTTATTTTTGATTTGATTGTTAAAACTGATGAGATTAAGATTGTTGGAGAGGCTATGGGTATGCATGATATAGATTATTGGATGGAAGCCATGAATGATGAGAAGACATCTTTGAAGAATAAAAACACTTGGGATATGATACCTTTTATTGAAGGATGTAAGCCCATTGGATGCAAATGGGTGTTCAAGAAAAAGTTGGGTCCTAATGGTAGTGTTGAGAAGCATAAATAACGATGGGTCGCTAAAGGGTATTCCTAGGTAAGATAATAGATTATGGTGGGATTTTATCTCCTGTTGCAAAGCTAACATCCACTCAGTTCTTGTTATCACTTGCCACAATTCTTGATAGGGAAATTGAGCAAATGGAAGTGAAGACAACATTCCTTATAGTTCTAATACTTAATGTAAAGTATAGATGCCAATAGCTAACAAGATGAGAGGGGGGGGGGGGTGAATCATACAAACTTAATCTTCCATAAAAACAACAGATTCAACATCGGTAACTTATACTTCAACAATATAACCAAAACTGCTAAACATGCAAACTCATAAACACATAATCATCATAACACTCATAACACCAGATTTAATGTGGAAACCCAAATAGGGAAAAACCACTATGGGATTTCAGACCCACTAAGAAATATACTCTTCTAGAGTATGCTCGGTTAAAAGCAAATCTTGTTAAAGATTACAAACACATTGCTAGATGTGACCTAGTTAAGGGATTTCCCTCAGATCTGTTAGGATCTTCACTTTGTTAGAAGTGACCTTGTTAAAGGATTTCAAACACTCAACTAGAATGTTACCTTGCTAGAGGGTTTACAAATAAGAATGTTAAGTCCACTTGGTTAAGAGATTTCCTGTCACTTACAAAATAACAGTAATAAAAATCTATCTGCAACTTCACATCTAAAATGCTAAAGTAGATTCTTATTTGCTCAAAACAATCTAGTCATAAGAATTATCTTATCCCTCTATTGGGCTCTCTACTCTGTTTATTCAAACAGGTCTTGAAGCTTCTGTGCTCGGTAATCACTATGTAGCATCCCTATGCATACACTTGCCCGCATACATTGTTTATTAACAATTCCTTATTTATAAACAATTGCTAACCGCTAAATCTCCTTGATCACATTTCCCACGATCAATCTTAGTCATCAGATCTTCAAACTTGACTAGGTTCAATGTATCCTTCGATCTGAAAATGTTTTACCTCACCTCGGGACTTGTAGTCCTTTCTTGGAACTTGCACAAGGTTATTGCGGTTTAATCTGCACTGTAGATCTTCCTGCTGATTTTCCTTTACCATAGATCCTTAACAAACTTCATGCATGACATACCAATCATTTATACATCTCCAGTTAATCATTGTCCTTCATTAAATAATGCTTTTATCCATCCAATGCACACTGTCATAACTCGGTTGCAACTCGGTAAATACTAAACTTTACTCGATAGACATTCCACCTTCATTAACCGATATCGATAACCTTAGGGTTTACCGACTAGGTTCCTTAGGGTTTATCGACTAGGTTATTTGCTCGGTGACATAGTATAGTATTAACCTTACAATCAACAACATATGTAGGATATCAAAACAATCTAAACATCATGATCTCATCATT
Source organism: Cryptomeria japonica (assembly GCF_030272615.1). NCBI lineage: Eukaryota > Viridiplantae > Streptophyta > Pinopsida > Cupressales > Cupressaceae > Cryptomeria > Cryptomeria japonica. The sequence continues at coordinate 321,693,843 of NC_081415.1, forward strand.
GTCTAACTCGGTAATAGTTGCCCATTGAATAACTTATTTCTCCCCTTATTCATCACATTCTTTCTGTGTCTTTTATCGACATCTTAATTCTCTTCAAATCAATCTTCTCAAGATATGGCAATATCATACTGAATCAAATAATGAATCTCTTGACATCAATGACAAAATAATGTTATAAAGACAGTTATCATCCTTCTTCAGTTATATCAATAATCTTTAACAACCTTCTCAATATCTTTACAGAATATCAACAATCTCTTGATATTGAAATGCCAACAATCTTTCTTACTGTAATGCCAACAATTCCTTCATGATGAATTGGAGGAAGAGATTTATATGTCACAACCAGAGAATTTTGTAGCGAAAGTTAAATAAAATATGGGTTTCAAGTTGAAAAAGTCTTTGTATAGTTTGAAACAATCTCCTAAGATGTGATACCAAAAGTTTGATACCTATGTGTTGAGTTTGGAATTTCAAAGGTCTAAATCTGATCATTATGTTTACTTGAAAATTGATAATGGTTGCATTCTTATTATTAAATTATATGTGGATGATATGTTTTTGATTAAGGAAAAATAGGTTTTAGGGGGACCTGAAACCCCATACAATGGGTTTTGACGGGAGCCGAAACCCTTTTGATTTTACCAGGATCTGGAACCCAACAAATAATGCTGCTCTAAGATACTAACAGTGAAACACAACAACCAAAGACCATCAAAATGGGTAACACCAGCAAAACACCAGCATAGCCACTAACAAAAAGAGCCAACCAAACAAACTACAGATAATAATTACATAACATGCTGTCACCACCAACACTTCTACATCAACAAACTATAACACATAAGAGTAGAGATTGAGGGTTTGACAGACACCCTCAACCAACCAGTAAAGATTTTCAGGGATCCCTTAACCTGAAACAAAATTTCCAAGTTGCACAAAGCAAGCCCAGACCTTAACCAAAAAGAACCACAATCCATATTGGGCCCTTGAAAATTGTTAGCAACCAACTAGACAATAAACCACACAAAAAACATCATATTAAGAATCGAACATAGGCATGGGGTTTTTGAAAGGCTCCCCTATCTTTGAGTTGGGTTTTATAATGACACCCAAAAACACTAGAAAGAAGCCAACCACCTTAGAGAATATGAAAATCACCTCTAACAACATCACATCTCTCCACCTCTATAGGATAGGGACCCACCTCAATAGGGGTTGAAAGGAAGGAGAATTTCAACAGAGAGAACAAAGTTTCTAACCACAAACCAAAGTCCAACAACCAAGAGATGGAACCACTATGCTTTACTAGACAACTGGGTTTTGAAAAGGCTCCCAAAACCTTGCACTTAGAATGAGGCCTGATCCAATCAGGTATCCAACAAACAAGCTCCTCCGTAGTCTCCACCTCTAAAGGAAAAAAGAGAAAGAAGCCTAGAAGCAAGGATAAAGTATCATTCAACATTTCAACCTTAATAAACTGGGCATCCGACATCCCCCACAGGATCCATCCCTCCAATCTCAACCAACAAATTTTCCCCTCTATAGAAGAATGATCTACTTCTATAGGACCAGCTGAGATAGGCCGAGCAAAGAGTCCCTGAACATAACCAAAAACTAGGGTCAAGAAGACCCTCTGAGCAAAAAATCCCTACAACAACACAACGCGCTTCAAGGACAGAAGATGGTCATTCAAAGAACAATATAAGGGGAGAAATAAACCACAAAAAACCCTAAATAATGGGGAAGAAGTAACAGGGTTGTCCAAAAAATCCCTTAGATAAATCAATGAAAAGAGCTCCCAATTGGGGCTTAAAATGCTTTCATACAACCCTCTGAAAAAAGAGGGACAAGGGAAAAGCCAAGATAAGACAACCACAAATCCTTCAAAACCATCCAAAGAATAGGTAAAACCACAAACCCATAGAATATACAACCGTCAAAAGCTCCACCCGGATCCCAGATCTCCCCTCCGCTCCAGAGCACCAAAAAGGAGTAGGGAGGAGCACAACAGTCAAGCACGAAAACCCTCCCATTCCCCACTTGGATTAAACACACACCCCCATCCACCCGAGTCAGAGAACCATATTTAGAGGCACAAACACCAAACTGAACCAAGAGAGGCTGCCACTTGAACTCCACACCAAGACAACTGAAATAGGGAAAGCTGGGCAGGAAAGAGAGAAAAATAGTCTCCAACTATCCCAAGTTTGGACACTTCCATAGTCTCTGACGAAGATCTAGCAGCAGACCAACTCTAGCCCCCTTGAACCAAAACACCATGGCCAAAAACTTGAAAGAATCCAAGGGGATGAGAACAAACAAAGAGGTCATAGAATCTGAGATAGGACAGCCAAAACAAAATAACAACAAAGAAAGGAGGAGGGAAAGCACAATCACCCCCCTTGCCATCACCATCTCCAAACCCATACTTGTAGGAGTGAACTGCACGTAGAATAGAGTAGAGATATAGATGCATGATAACACACTAAGCAGAACACACACCATCTACATCTCCATTGCCTTCTCCTTCCCCTGAGTCTTCCTCCGTCGAAACCCTTACTTGCTTGAATCCTCCCGCTTGTTTGATCCCACCTATTTCAGATGACACACATGTGGATGGTATGTTATTGTTTGGTAATGGATATTTGATTTTGACATGAAGTCTTAGTTGTCAACACATTTTGAGATGAAATATTTAGGTGTAGATAGGTACATTCTGAGGATGGAGATCATAAAAGATAGATCTAATGGAAAGCTTTGAGAAAGCCAAAGTAGGTATGTGAATTTTGTGTTGGAGAGATTCAGCATAACAACTTGTAGAACCATGATAGTTCCTATTGCATTGGGAATGAAATTATCTGTGGAGGATTGCCCAAAATATCCTTCTGAGATGGAGAACATAGCTAGTGTACCATATGCAAGTGCGGTTGGCAGTCTCATGTATGCTATGGTTTGTACAAGACCAAACATTACCCAAGAAGTGGGAGTTTTGAGTCAATATATGGCTAATACTAGATTAGTGAATTAGGATGCAATTAAGAGAGCGGTCAAATAATTGAGGGGTACTTTTGAGTATTCCTTGTGCTATCATGGTTATTCTACTAAACATCAATATTTTATAAGTTTTCATGGATATGTGGATTCAGATTGGGTAGGTGACATTGACAGTAGAAGATCCACCAATTATTATGTCTTCATTATGAATGTTGGTGTTATTAGTTGGATGAGTAAGTGGCATGCTATTGTTTCTTTGTCCATGACAAAAGTAGAGTATATGAAAACTACTCATTCTTGTAAGGAAGCCCTTTAGCTTAGATAATTGTGTTTAGATATTGGGTTTGATGTAGGATTGATTAATATTTGTTGTGACAGTTAGAGTGTGATTTTCTTAGCAGAGAATTTGACTTTCCATGTGAGAACAAATCACATTGATGTTCAATTTCATTTTGTTCAAGATATAGTAGAGGATGGGAAGGTAAAATTGGAGAAGGTTGACACTTTGAAAAATGTTGTAGATGAATTGATAGAACTAGTAAGCACAAAGAAGTTCAGATGGTGTTCTAGTTATATGGGCCTCTTGGCCCCCTACAATTGATCAATAAGATTTTTGAAAGGTATTTGACAAGTGGGAGAATGTTGGGATTGTTGAAAATTTGGAAGAATTTATTATGTGTTGCATTGATGTTTGTCATTGATGTCAACACTAGCTTCTTTGGTTATCTATTGGGTTCCGGTAGAGTGGTTGGACTTTGATGATGATTAGGAGATTTGTCTCCAGTATATTCCGATTGGTGGAATTGGTTTGGTTTGGCTATTCATTTTATTCATATGCATGTCACATTTAGCTGGTTTAGGATTTGGTGATCCAGAAGCTATCATATGTTCTAGTAAGCCTTTTGGTTACTGGTAAGGGTTCTACTGCCATAGCTTCATTGAAGATCATTTGATGGATTTGATAAGTGGTGTTGGTGCAACTTCTAGAAGGTTTTCAGGATGCTGATGGTTATCATGTTCGTGTTCTAGTTGATTGGTGGTATTTCATTTGGTTTATGGTTACCTATTTTAGGTTCGGTCTTATTCTGCTAGGTTATGGACCAATTTATGTAATGTGTTGGTGGATTCTCCTGATGCATTACTAGTTGGATTTATTGTTTGGTTAATGTTGTTTTGGTCTTAGGCCAACTTGGATTATCATTGGTTTGCGGGTTTATGTACTGGATTTACTGTATCATATTTTAGGTGGCCAACCTAATTGTTTAGGTCCCGGGTTGGTATAAATATGATGTAAAATCTCTTTGTAGATTGTGGTCTGGGATTATGGTTATGGGATTATCTGTGTGTGAATAAAGTTGTAATCATATGCAGAGGTTTTGGTTGATCATAGGTTATTGAATTGGGTTCGTGTAAGAGGTTTAAGACCTTTGGCATTGAGCTTAACCAAAACTATACTCAGGCATAGGAGATGCTATTCTTGCAGTTCATTCTTATTTCTGGATTGTAGTCTGGATTTCTTTTCTAGTCAGTGAGGCTCCTTTTGTGATGAGAAGTGTGCTCTAGGATGTTGGACTTCCTGCATGTGTAGGCCCCTTATTGTAATCATATACTTACTACAAAAGTATCATCTAACTATGGGTAGGCTTCCCACCGTGGTTTTTCCCTTTACCGAGTTTTCCACGTACAAATCTTGATGTTATGTGTTGTGGATGCATGGTAATTGGTTTATTATTTATGTTTGTAACTAATTGATATATTTTCTATTCCAGTATCTAGTTTAGGCATTCCAGTAAAAGGTTTTGCGTGCTTAAAGTTTCATAATCTATTAACAACTGATTCACCCCCCCTCTCAGTTGTTCTTTGATTATCCTAACAATTGGTATAAGAGCTTGATCCTCTTTGCAAAAGCTTAACCGCTTGAGGAAGATCCTATGGCCAGTAATCATTCAACTTCAATTGCTTATCGGAAGGACAACCCTACGCTTGAAGGAATGAATTACAGAGTATGGAAGCTTCAGATGGAGACTCATCTAAGATGTCTTAGCAAGGAGATTTGGGAGATCACTGAGAAAGGCTATACCCATTATGATCTAGCATCTGGCAACCCTCCTTCGATAGACTTGGATAAGAACATTGAAAATGACTGTAGAGCTAGAGAAGCCCTTTTGAGCGCCCTTTCAGATCAGTAGGTAATGGGATCAACAGACAAATCATCTACAAAAGCTATATGGGATAAGTTGGAGACTCTAAATGAAGGTGACCCTATTGTTAAAATTGCTAAACTTGATGGTTACTAGGTAAGGTATGAGAACCTGAGAATGGAAGAAGATAAAAGAATTACTGCTTTTATGGAAAGAGTCAATGAAATTGTCTTGGGAATTCAATGCTGTGGTGGATCTCTGAGCAAAATGAGATTGTTTCTAAAATATTGAGAGCTTTACCATCTGCTTAAAATATGAAGGCTACTGCAATTAATAAGCTGAGAACAATGTCTAACACTTCTATGAATAGGGATACTTTGGTTGGAAAGTTATCTTCTTTTGAGCTTGAAGAATTTGGTCCTCAAGGAGCTGCAAAGACAAATTTTGCATTCAAGGCATCTACATCATCAACTTGCAAGAGTGATTGGAAATAATTATATGCGAAGGAACTAGAGGATATGAGGAAACAAGATGAAGAGCTTGAAGAACTTGAAGCCCTATTTGATAGAAGAGTACCTAAAGGTCAGACAGGAACTAAGTATGAAGGAAAATCACCTTTCAAATGTTTTGCATGTAATAAGGTAGGTCATTTTGCATCTAGATGTCCTGAGAGGAATTCAAGATTTGAGGAGAAAGCTAGAAGATCTTTTAAGCCTAACCATGAATATCAAAAAAAGCATAAGTACAAGAGGAACAAAGAAAAATCATGCTACTATGCTGATGAGGAAGGTGTAATTGCTGATTCTGATGATGAATCGACAAAAGATTTAGCTAGTGGACTCGACAATGGAAATGAATGGATATTCTTCGCTATCAAGGAAGATGCTCAAGAACCTGTCATTCAAAATGAAGAGAAGGCCCTTGCTACTAAATTTGAAGACACAGATAAATGGGTGATGGATAGTGGATGTTCATATCATATGACTGGAGATAAAAGAAAGTTTCTATCTTTGCAAGAATTTGATGGTGGTCTGGTCAGATTTGGAGATGACAAAGCATGCATGATTAGAGGAAGAGGAACTATATCATTGGATGGTAAGAATAACAATGATAATATTTATTATGTTGAAGACTTAAGGCATAATATTTTGAGTGTAGGATAGTTGGTGGATAAAGGATTTCAATTATAGTTCAAGAATGGAAAATGAAAAATAATCAACAGATCTGGATTGGAGATTGCAACCGATACTCAAAGTAGAGGTAATATATTTTATTTGAACTCCGATGAGAAGACATGCTTGATTGTACATGCTGATGAGAGTTGGCTATGGCATAAGAGGTTGTGTCATGTGAATTTTGATTGCATTGTAAAGATCAGTTCAACTAAGGCAGTTAGAGGTATACCTAAGATTGTGAAGCCTCATAATCTGGTATGTAAGGAATGTCAAATGGGAAAGCAAGTCAAAAATTCTTTTAAGAGTATTCAAGACAAATCTAATGATGTTCTTGATCTTATTCATACTGATTTATGTGGTCTGGCTAGAATAAGAAGTTTTCCAGGGTCATAGATATTTCATGCTAATCATTTATGACTATTTTAGAATGATGTGGGTTGCTTTTGTAAGGGAGAAATATGAAGCCTTTGAAAAATTCAAGAACTTTGAAGCTATGGTTGAGATAGAGATAGGATTGAATATCAAATGCTTAAGATCTGATCAGGGTGGTGAATTCACATCCGGTGAATTTAACAGTTATTGTGAGAAACATGGGATAAGGAGACAATTGTTTGCACCCCGGACACCTCAACAAAATGGTGTTATGGAAAGAAAGAACACAACTATCTTGGATGCAGATAGATCTATGATGATGGAAGCTAATTTGCCACATATCTATTAGAGAGAAGTTGTGAGCATGGCGGTGTACACGTTCAACATAATTCATATCAAAGGAGAAACTAGTAAGACACCTTATGAGTTATGGTTTGGTCATACAACTACAGTTAAGTATTTCAAAATCTTTGGTAATAAATTATATATCAAAACAGATGATTCTGTTGGAAAGTTTGATCCTAGATGTGATGAAGGAATATTTCTTGGTTATGCAAATGAAAGAAAAGCATATAGATGTTATAAAAAAAGTGCAGAGAATTGTGGAGAGCGCTAATGTCAAGGTGGATGAGTAGTACAAAGGTCAAATTAGAACTTATGAGAGAGAATTGGAAGTGGAAATGATCATAACTAAACCGATAACACTTGTATCAGAACAAAATGTTGAACCAGTTACCCCAACAATATCAGAAAATTCAACAATAACTGAAGATCAGAGCAGAGAAACAGAAAGTCAAAAGACTCCTAGGTTAAATCATTCAGAAAATCAGATCATTGGAGAGAAAAGCAGAGTGATGACAAGAAGAAGGTTGGCAGCTAAAGAGGTATGTTTAATTTCTTAAATTGAACCGACATTAGTAGATGAAGCATGTAAGGATGAATGTTGGAAGAAAGCTATGGAAGAGGAATTGGATCAGATAGAAAAGAACAACACGTGGACTTTAGTTCCCCGACCTAAAAATAAGAATGTTATTGAAACTAAATGGGTTTTTAGGAATAAATTGAATGAAGATGGACAAGTTGTGAGGAATACGGCTAGATTGGTATGTAAAGGATATTCTTAGAAGGAAGGAATTGATTATGATGAAACTTTTGCTCCGGTAGCTAGGATTGAAGCTGTGAGAGTATTTCTTGCTTATGCGGCCCATAAGAAATACAAGGTTTATCAGATAGATGTTAAGTGCACATTTCTAAATGAAGATCTTGAAGAGTAAGTCTACATTGAGAAACCTAATGGATTTTCTCTTTCAGATGACAATAACATGGTTTGCAGATTAGGAAAGATTTATATGGATTGAAGCAAGAACCTAGAGCTTGGTATTCTAGATTGGACAAATATCTTTTGAAGCTTGGTTTCACTAAACGTAATGCTGACAGTAACTTATATTATAAGACTACTAATGATGACATATTGATTGTTGAGGTCTTTGTGGATGATATCATTTTTGGAGGTGAGGAAAGGTTTGTATGGAATTCTCTGATAATATGAAGAATGAATTTGAGATGTCTATGATCGGAGAAATGATATTTTTCTTAGGTTTGCAAATTAATCACACAGATAAAGGTATTTTCATCTATCAAACTAAGTATGCTAGAGAGTTGTTGAAGAAATTTGGCATGGAAAATTCTAAACTAGTTGGTACTCCTATGGTTACAAGTGAGAAATTGACATAGAAAGATGTATCAGCTCTGGTAAATCCTACAAGGTATAAATCTATGATTGGAGGTTTGCTATATTTGACTTAGACTAGACCGGATATAATGAATGTTGTTTGTATTGTATCAAGATATTAGAGTGATCCTAGAGAGAATTATGAGAGTGCAGTGAAAAGGATTTTCAGATATTTACAAGGAACAACTGAATATGGTTTGTGGTATCCTAAAAATGACAACTTTACACTATGTGCATATACAGATGCAGATTGGGTTGGAGATATAGATGATCAAAAAAGCACATCCAGTGGAGCTTTCTTTCTTGGAAAGAAACTTGTTTCATGGATCAACAAGAAACAATCATGTACTTTTCTATCTACTACTGAAGCTGAGTATATTACTGCTGCTACTAGTTGTACACAAGTTCTATGGATGAAGCAAATGTTGAAGGATATAAGGGTAGATTGTAATGAACTGATAGTTATTCACTGTGATAACTCTGTTGCTATTGACATATCAAAGAATATGGTATTTCATTCTAAGACAAAGCACATATCAATCAAGTATAACTTTTTGAAGAAAAAGATGGAAGCAAATGAAGTCAGATTAGTTTATGTGAAAACTAAAGAACAAATTGCAAATATCTTCACTAAACCTTTGCCCAAGGAATCATTTTAGTATTTTAGAGACAAATTGGGAGTCTTTTCCCCTTCGGTTGAGACTTGAGTAATGCGGATTGGTGTCAGTCTGATATGCATTATCAGAACTATCATTCATTCTAGATCGATGAGATGGTGCCACTACTCAGGGAGAGTAGCCAGCTGTGTGGTTCAAAGGTTCTATGATTTTTCTTTAATATTTATGTCAGATTTATGGCATTGATGTCAAAGGGGGAGAGGTACACATGTGAAAAATAGAGCTTAACAAAGATATTAGTCATAGTGGGAGTTTGGTCTATGGTTTGGTTATTTGGTTAAGAATTTCATTGATATATCATTTGATTGGATGTCTTCCATTGGGAGAGACTTGTTTGGGACTTCTTGGCACTTGGATGTTTTTCACATCTAGTGTTCCCATCAATGCCAAAGGGGGAGATTGTTGGCAATTTGGAAGAATTGATTATGTGTTGCATTGATGTCAACACTAGGTTCTTTGGTTATCTACTGGGTTCCGGTAGAGTGGTTGGACTTTGATAATGAACAAGAGATTTGTCTTCGGTATATTCTGATTAGTGGAATTGGTTTGGTTTGGCTATTCATGTTATTCAAATGCATGTCACATTTAGTTGGTTCAGGATTTGGTGATCCGGAAGCTATCATATGTTCTAGTAAGCCTTTTGGTTACCAGTAAGGGTTCTACCGGTAGAGCTTCATTGAAGATCTTTTGATGGATTCAATAAGTGATGTTGGTGAGGCTTCTAGAAGTTTTTCAGGATGTTGATGGTTATCGTGTTCATGTTCCAATTGATTGGTGGTATTTCATTTGGTTTATGGTGACCTATTTTAGGTCTGGTCTTATTTTGCTAGGTTATGGACCAATTTATGTAACGTGTTGTTGGATGCTCCCGATGTGTTACCAGTTGGATTTATTGTTTGGTTAATGTTATTTCAGTCTTAGGCCGACTTGGATTATCATTGGTTTCCAGGTTTATGTAATGGATTTACTGTATTAGCTTTTAGGTGGCCGACCTAATTGTTTAGGTCTCGGGTTGGTATAAATATGATGTAAGATCTCTTTGTAGATCATGGTCTGGGATTATGGTTATGGGATTATCTGTGTGCGAATAAAGTTGTAATCATATGGAGAGGTTTTGGTCAATCATAGGTGATCAAATTGGGTTTGTGTAAGAGGTTTAAGACCTCCGACATTAAGCTTAACCGAAATTGTACTCAGGCATAGGAGATGCTATTCTTGCAGTTTATTCTTATTTCTAGATTGTAGTTTGGATTTCTTTTGTAGTCAGTGAGGCTCCTTTTGTGATGAGAAGTGCGCTCTAGGTTGTTGGCCTTCCTACATGTGCAGGCCCCTTATTGTAATCAAATACTTACTGTAGAAATATCATTTGACTGTGGGTAGGCTTCCCACTGTGGTTTTTACCTTTACGGGGTTTTCCATGTACAAATCTTGGTGTTATGTGTTGTGGATGCATGGTAATTGGTTTATTATTTATGTTTGTGCCTAATTGATATATTTTCTATTCTGGTATTTGGTTTATGCATTTTGGTAAAAGGTTTTGTGAGCTTAAAGTTTCATAATCTGTTAACAACCGATTCACCCTCCCCTCTCAGTTGTTCATTAGTTTTCCTATCAAGGATTAAGGTTTCTCAACTTGTTTAAATCCTAACATTAATTATGCTATATTTATTTATTATTTTAATTTATTAATTCCCTACAAATGTATAGTCATCTAGAGGGACCCATAGGTTTGGTGGCATCCTACTTGGTGATGACTTTATGACACATATGCTGCACATGTGGAGATAGGCATCCCACTTTGAGGATCTTGACAAGTGTCATGCTATGACATATTTTATGACAAATTGAACAAATGGTAAGAGATACATTTTTCAAGGAGAAGGTGGGTGCAAAAATTAGGTTATGACAAGTTGTAAGAGAATGTGCTGATAATAGTCAGCTATGATCGATTCTCTTACATTTGTAAGTGTTGTAAGTTATGAGAATATTTATGAGATTCTTATAACAACTGTAAGATGCATAAGAGCGCCTGTCATACCTCCAAATAGTAAATTTTGGGTGTCTAACTTAGGATGTTTGAATGGGGAGTCATTTGGAGACATACATGTGTCATTTGCATGCTTTTTGGTGGTAAAAAAATAAAGCCAAATGCTTTGCACGAACCCATCTAAAAGCTTCCTCTTGAGTTATATTTATCTATAAAAGGTAGCTTTAGAGAGTATTAGCTATGTTATGTTTGCAAGTGAAGTGTTATGCTACCAAAATTAATCTAGATTGTGGGTTGTTAGTTGTAGACTCATATTGCAGAAACTAAGTGCTGATATTGTATTGTAAGAAGTTGATTACTGGAATACAAAGTACTATGCTTTTGAAGTGTGGATTTTTTTACCCAAAAGGGTTTTCCCCATTATATATATTGTGTTTATATTTATGCATGTTTATTATCTACTTTTGAATGTGTTCTGATTGTGTAATAGAAGATTTGAAAATAAAATATGCTTTATCTCGCCCACTAGATTAGTATCAGGAAGCATTCTTTGCACCTTAGCTTCTTTTCATTTTGTGTAGCTTAAACTAGGCGAACTCATCACATTACAAAAGAATATTAGATTTCCAACAAAGTTTCACAATTCATCATAACAATTGTTCCATGAAATCTTGAATTTCACATCCTAACTTGATTGTGTATTTTCCAAATTTGTCCCCTCACTAAATTAGTTCATCATCTTTGTTTGTTGGCATTATAATTATATTGGATGGGATTGCAAATAAAATGGCCTTTTCTTGTTGGTGGAGAAATTCAAAACATGTCCATGAAAAGGAGGAATCCCTAACTCATACAATCTCAAAAAATTTCTTCACAAAACTCCTTCAATATCTCAATATAGTTTTCTATTCAAAGAAGATTGGCTAAAAGGTTTGTACCTGTAGTGTCCTAAATTGTACTCCCTTATGATTTTGTTTTCATTTGGGCCCTCACCTTGGTGTTCATCCTTTAAAGCTTGATTGGAGCCCTAATTCTGCTCACTCCATGCACTAAACTCAATATTTTCATCATATGTACTTTCTCCCCCAAAATCCCGAGTCCCTAATTGTCTAAGACTGGAGCCCCCATGTTGTGGCACTCCCAATTAGGGCCCATTTTGGGGCCTCATAATGGTAACTTTAAATGGGTGGAAACCTAGATCCTATGTCAACTCATGTTAAAAAATTAATTTGTTTTTTGACCAAGCATGTATAAAACAAGGTCTACCCCTCTCATTTTGATAGACATTCAATCAAATCCAACATCCGACCAAGCAATCAAGAATTCATAATTCAAGTGAGAAAGAAATTAGTCTTCTTTCAAGCATTGGAGAAAAGTTGAAGTCAAGATTCAAGCATTGGAGATGACATTCATGTTCTATGTTTTATGAAGACCATCTACATGAAACCCTAATTCCTTGTGAAGACAAATAAAACTTTATAAAGGGGTATAACATTACTGTTTTAGACATTTTTAGCATTTCCCTCAAAAGGAAATCAAATCCATTACAACCATTCACTTGTATTTCAATTCTATTTCATGGTTAATTCCAAAACTGGGGTTTGGCCTAAGGCAAAACCCTATTTCTAACCATTTCCCTTCTCTATTTTATGCGGGAATAGGTGCAGAGTTGGGTTTTTTAGGATAGACATTATTCATAGAGAAATATATTCTCTTTTGGATGGCGAAAAGTTTGAAGGACCAGAGCAATGAGCATTCCATATTAGCACTATTATATGTTGTCATTGATGTCAAATCCTTTGGTCCGAAATAGGTCCAACTATAGTATGATAAACATGAGTGTTTGGTTTAGGTATGTTGTGCATTTGGAGATTTACAGGTTTCACCAGATGCATTTGGTATCTCAGAAGATGTTTCTTGGTATTATCTTTAAGTCTGGAATTGTCTGGAACTCAAGGCCTTGGACCGAATATTGAGGCTGTATAACGTGCAAATTTATTTTGGGTTTGACTTTGTTATTGTATGTAGCGTATTGGTATGTTCAATGAGGAGCGATGTGATATGGTTCACTTCTCATTCCTTACCACCACCAGAATGTCTAGTGGAGACCTATTTTAGATATTTGTTTCAGTCGACATTGAGAAGTATGATTTCAGGAGATAGTATATATAGGAGTTTGTTTTGATGAATTGATATATGGATTTTTATGTTGAAGACATGTGAGATTGAAATAATCTAGCAGTTGTGTGAGTATGGTGTTACAAATTGTTATTGAAAGTAGGTCCAATAGTTTTTTTGGTGGATTCTCTTTATCTTTCTTTCTTCTTTAGTAGTGATCCTTTCAAGGCAGTGAGCCCACTTGCAATGAGCAAATAGATAGTAAGTCTTTTAGGGCAGTAAGCCCACCAATAGTGAGCACCTTGGTAGTGAGCCACCCTTTGTAAAAATCACCTTAACTGGTGTTTATAAATTGAGAATTAGCATTCTCTGTAATTTTTACCTTCTTGGGTTTTCCACATAAAATTTGGTGTTTCTTGTGTCTGTTCTGATTCTTGCATGCATTTTCAAGTTCTATTAATTATGTTTATTATTTTGGATATGTGAATTAAGGTTAAAACAAAAAAAATTACTGTCAATTGATTCACCCCCCATCTCAGTTGCTCATATATTCAACAATTGGTATGAGAGTTGTGGTTCCCTGATATAAAGCTTAACCGCTTGAGGTAGATCTTGATCTGATGGCACACAAGTTATCCATTCTTATCTTTGATGGATTTGATTATAGCTTTTGGAAAGTGAAGTTGAGAGGATATTTGGTTTCTCTAGGCTATAATACTTGGAAGGCTATGGAGATTAAGCATGTTCTATTGGCAAAAGATCTTAATACTCTGGATGAGATTCAAGCTTATGAAGAAAATAAAAAGGGGAGGTATGCTATCTTCAGTACACTATCAAAAATTGAATTGACTAAGTTTATCTCTTTGAATACTGCTCATGAGGTTTGACAGAAACTAAAAGACATCTATAAAGGGAATGAAAGAGTCAAGCTAACAAAGAGGTTAACAACCAATAGAAGATACAAAAACCTAAAGATGGAAGAAGGAGAAGATATTGTGAGCTATTTTGAGAAGGTTGATACTACAGTGAATGAGATCAGAGAACTCAGAGGCACCTTGAGTTATGTAGATGTGAGTGACAAGATTCTGATGACATTACTGGTAAGCTACAATGATAAGATCTTAGTGATTGAAGAAATTTATGATCCAAAGAAATTCACCAGAGAGAAACTGTTTGGTACCCTAACTGCATTTGAAGTAAGGAAGTTTGGAAAGGACAAAGACAAGTTAGAGACACATTTAAGACATTTGAAGATAATCTAGATGATGAAGGGAGCTCAGATGAGGTGGAAGCAAACTTTGTGAGAAAAATGAAGAAAGTCACTGGCAAATACAGAGGTATGCTACCCTTTAAATGTTTTAGATGTGGTAAGATTGGTCGTATTATGACTAGATGTCCGAAAAAGGGAAATAGATAGAAGTTTAAGGGAAACAAGGGAAAGTTCAATAAGAAGGCATATTATGTTAAGGATAATGTTGGTATTTTAGATGATGAATTAGACTATGAGGATGGTGATTGCTTATTTTTGGTAGAAAAGGATGTTCCTAAGTTTGATATTTCTAAGACTGTTGCTAATGCATTTGATGCTAGAAGAGATAAGAATGAATGGTTGATTGATAGTGGATGCTCAAATCATATGACCAGTGATAAAAGTAAATTGATCAAACTTGAAAGATGTGATGGAGGTTCAGTTAGATTTGGAGATGACCAGACAACACAAATTATTGGTATTGGTTTAATTACTATTGATGGAAAACATAACACTGACATTATTTACTATGTGAAGGGTTTGCATAATAATCTCTTAAGAGTTGGACAGATGTGCAAAAATGGATACAATGTTGTTTTTCAGGACAATGGATGTAAGATTTGGAAGGAGTCCGGAATGGTTATTACAGTTGGAAGAAGGACAAATATAATTATGTACTAGTTGGAAGGAACTACAAAACATTGCTTGATATCACAAATTGATGACAATTGGCTATGGCACCAGAGTATGTGTCATATCAATTTTGGTAACTTGGTGCAAATTAGTTCAAGTAGTGTAGTAAGAGACTTGCCCAAATTGACCAAACTGGAGAACAACATTTGTAGTGAATATCAAAGAGGAAATAAAAATAGAAGCACATTCAGAGGTAAGGTTTATTCATCCACCGGATTACTGGATTTGGTTCACACAGATCTCTTGGGTCCAACCCGGACAAGGAGCTTGCAAGGTGAAAGGTATTTCATGTTAGTGATTGATGATTATTCTAGAATGATGGGTTGCATTTCTGAGAGAGAAATCTAAAGCATTAGAAAAGTTTAAGATATTCAAGGTGAAAGTTGAAAATGAAGTTGATAGGAAAATCAAGTGTTTAAGGTCTAATAGAGGAGGAGAATTCATCTCCGATGAGTTCAATGAATTTTGTCATAAGCATGCAGGATTTGCAAGTGCATTAATTGATGATGATTTAATTTGGATTTCTGATTGGTTATGGCGGTGTATCTTCTTGTTTGAGGATCATGGTTACTTTGAATTTTGGGAATTCATAATGTGCACATTGAGCTCTTTGATAGTTATATGGCTTTGGTTGATTATCATGTTAGTGGATGGTTTTATCATGATTTCATAGATAGGTTGGTTACACTTTCAGTGGGAGTTTTTGACAATGATGATGTGGAAGTGTAGGATTGGTTCCTGATTGTTTGTTGGTGATTTTGTATCTTCTTGGTTTTGAGTTCATGGTTTACTTGATGTTATTGGCATTTCAGTTGTATGTGTGTAGTCCTGTATGATCTTCATTTAGGAGATGGTTATCACAATGCTATGGAGAACTCGGTATCACGGTTCAGTGGGAGCTATAGTAGTGATGTGTATTCACCATGGGATGGTGGATGGTGTTCTTAGTGTGCAGATTTTTGGAGGATTCCTTAGATCCTCCTACTGTAGAAGGGTATATCATATTTGTGGATACATTTGTAGGAGATGGTTATCTTCATGTTGATTGGAGATGGTTACAAGTGATATTTGGTTTAGAGTATGCTATTATGTCATGGTTTACTCTTGATTACCGGTTTATATTTTGTCATGATACATTTCTCTTGAGACCATGTTATGTTCGCTTTGAGTATGTGATCTTCATGATATTTGAGGATGTTGACATCTTGAGGGCTCAAGGAGTCCTTGGTTGAGGTGTGGTTTTATGCTTTCATTTGACATGTTATCCTTGTTTGATAGGATGATTGATATTATGTCATGGTACACTCTTGATGGATAACTTAGAGTTTTAGCATGATATGGTTATTTGATATGTTCATATGGAGCATGTTATCTCTTTGGAAGAGATGGTTAGATCATGTTGTTATTTTATGTTCCTAATTTTGCGGTTGGAGCTTTGACATTGATCTCGGTAGTTCTCTTTGTATTGGGTACATGATCATTTGCTTGATTACTTCATGGTGATGCTATATTGAATTTGGATTTTTGGCATGGATTGATTGGTTATAGGTACTATGGGATACTTGGAGACATAGGTGATGCTGGTATTCTCTTGTGATTAGAGATATGTGTTGATACGGTATGTGTTTTTAGTAGAAAGACCAAGGAGCATTCACCTGGTATGGACTTGAGATGAGATTGTTCTTAGATGACTCATGAGAATTGGATGTCTTGGAGGAGAATTCTCATTCTCCACCCTTGGTCTACTCGGTGGTTTACTACTTGAGAGGTATTGCCCATTGTTCCTTTCAGGTGCTTTATGTCTATGCTTATCTTTCATAGATATGGATCTTGAGCTATGGATAGATGGTTAGTTCTAGAGGATTCTGTTTGAGAGATGTTTGGCATTGGTTATCTCCTTGTACATTTGAGTTATTATAATGATGGCATTTATTGATTATTGAGTTTGGGAGATGGTTTATTGGGAATATTCCCTTGGGATTGCGAATGGATATTAGTTTGGTCTTCTTGGTTATGAGAGGCTTACATCCATGTTGTTTACATGATATATATGTTTTTTCGGTCCAAGGGACTAAATGAGTTTTGTGTGTTGTTATGCTATTCTCATTTGGGGTTTTATGGAGGAGACCATACTTGACACAGTTGGCATTTTAGAGGTGTATGTGTAGAAGGACATGCTACAGGTTTTGATTTGCAGTGTTTCTCTCTTTGGTCTTGTTTATCTTCCTAGATGTTTGAATTCACATTACATTAGATTTGAGGTTGTTTAGAGCTATGTGTTCAGTGGTTTTGTGTTCATGTGTTGTCATGTGGGAGATGACATGGATGTTCCTTTATCTCTTTTCTTTTGTTGGTTGTGGAGAACATGGGAGAGTGTTGGAGACTTGTGGTGAGAGTTGTACTTGCAGATTATTGGTTTACAGGTTGGTCATATTGATGATGATGTTCCTTGATACTACATGCTTATGGTTACACTTTCTATGTGATGTTGTTAGTGGATTCATTTCAGATTTGATATTACCTATGCAGTGGGAGTTTCTAGGTGTACATATGTGACAGGTAATGCACTTGGAGCTTATGGTTGCATGTTATAGGTTGTATATGTCATTGAGATGGTATTCATTTGATTTGTATACCTTGGAGGTATGGATAGTTGGATGTAATATCACTTATATGTGTGCTATTTTAGCTATGGTTATGGATTTTTTGATAGCTACCGTTACATTGGTTACGTTTGGATATAGTGTTTGTGTTTGAGATATCAGCTAAGATATGGCTTATTATTCATTGTGTTAGATTGTGTGGCTTTATCTTTGGATGGCCTTTTCATGTCCAATGGTTGTGGCAAAATGGAGGGTGGGATAATTCATGTATGAGATGATGGTCGCTTTATTCTTGTTGTAGGTATCTTGATGGAGAACATGGAGCACTTGGATTCCATGACGGTATATTTGTTAAGAGGGATTGTTCCCTTGTTCATGATATGGTTGATTTCTCCTTATGCAATGTATACAAAAAGTGAAAGAATGTTGGGAAAATAGGTGTTGTACACCTTGCATAATAATGTTTAATTGTAATATTTTATTTATTATGTGATTTTCCCATGGACATGTAATGTATTACTTTATTATTATTGGTGCACCTAGGAGCACCTAGATGGACATGTAACATGTAGAGATTCCTTAGGGAATATTCTTGGAGACCACTTGATGAGTTGTTACATTGTATATTATATTTTATTGTAAATATTATTATTGGGGAAATAATTAAAATAAAGTACCTAATATAAATTAAGGGTAGGTGGGGTTATTTACCACATGGTTTTGTAACACATGGTTTTGATGTAATACCACTTGGTGGTTTTGTGGGAGCTTATGTTTATAAAAGAAACCACAAGGGTAGTTGTTTGGGTAGAGCCAACTAGCTAGGTTAGCATTTTTGAAGGAAGGAAGAATGGCATGGGAGGGGTGGTTATATGCTTGGTCATGTGGAGTGTTTGTTGGATGCTTTGTTTCAAAGGATTTTCATTGTTGTATTGTAATGGCTGCATTGCTGATAATACATGGTGGATGATGCTTTTGGAGGCAAGGTTTTTTCCCTCACGAGGGTTTTCCTAGGGTATATCTTGTGTCACATTTTCATGGGTATGTTGTCTATTCTTTGCATGTGGATTCTATGTGTTTATTTCATTAAAATCTATTGGGTTATGTGGAAATTGTCATAAAGTTGGCTGAAAGTTTCCTTACATTATCAAGCACTCTAAATGCACTTCAATTCTTATGTTTTATTCAACCATGTAAATGCACTAGTACAATATTCAACACTCTAAACTTATTTGTGCTCACACCCTTAGTTAATGAGTGCACAACATTCATCAAAGTCTCTATCTAACTAGCTTCACCTTGCCATCCTCAACTATATCTCTAACAAAATGATACTAAACATAAATGTGCTTGGTCTGGGTATGAAATGTTGGATTCTTTTCTAGGTAGATTGTACTCTAACTATCACAATAAGTTGTCATTGCACCCTATTTTAATCCAACATCTGAACACAATAGCTTAAGTCAAATGACTTCTTTACAAGCATGAGTAGCTACCATATACTCAAATTTAGTAGTGGGAAAAGCAACCACATCCCGTCGCTTACTCATCCAACTAATTTCACCACCAAATAAAGTAAACACATAAGCCCGGTGAATCTTCTGCTATCAAAAAACCTACCAAAGCTAAACCCACATAAACATGAAAATCAAGTGAAATCTCATCTCCTACTAAATTACCATGATAACATAAAGAATAATTTGACGCACCCTTCAAATATCTGAAGACTCTTTTAATTGCATCCCAATAAAATCTACCAAGATTAGATACATATCCAAAAATAACTTGCACTGTTTAGGCAATGTCTAGTTTAGTGCAGACCATAGTACACATCAAACTTCCAACTGCACTCTAGTAAGACACTCTACTCATGTCTTCCATCTCTGATGGAGATGTAGGATAATTTGAAATGAATATATTCATTCTAGCTATAAATGGAACACATAATGGCCTACAACCATGCATGTTAAACCTCTAAAAAACTAAATTCATATGCTTACTAAGGCCTAGCTAGTGCTTTCTATTAACTCTATCTCTTCTAATTTCCATCCCAAGAATGTGCTTTGATGCACCAAGATATTTCATTTCAAATTTAGCACCAAGCTAAGACTTCAGTTGTGAAACAATACATTTCCCTTTATAAATGAATAAAATATCATCGACATATAATGCAATGTATAGGAAATGATCACCATTAGAATTATAATAAACACAATGATCTAATTTAAAACGTTAAATTCCTAAACTCAACACATCTATATCAAATTTTTGGTACCACATCCTACGACTCTATTTCAGGCCATACAAAGATTTCTTCAATTTAGAAACCAAATTACTTTTACCTTTTACCATGTAGTGATTTGGCTGTGTCATATAAATATCCTCCTCCAAATCACCATGAAGGAAAGCGGTTTTCACATCCATTTGCTCAACCTCTAAATCATAAGCAACAATGATAGAAAGAAAAAATCTAATGGATGTCATTTTTGTAACAAGATAAAATGTCTCACCATAATCAACAAACTCAACCTAAGAGTAGCCTTTCACAACGAACCTCGCTTTATACTTTTCAATACCTGCATCTGAACTAGTATTTTTTTTGAACACCCATTTGCAACCAACATTTTTTTGTCCTCTAAGAAATGGTACAAGATCCCATGTATCATGCAATGTATATGAAATTATCACCATTAGACTTATAATAAACACAATGATCTAATTTAGAACTTTCAAATCTTGATTTCAACAAAATCTGTATCAATTTTTTGGTACCACATCCTACGACTTTATTTGGGACCATACGAAGATTTATTCAATTTACAAGCCAAATTACTTTTACCTTTTACCACATAGTGCTCTGGCTATGTCATATAAATATCCTCCTTCGAATCAACATGAAGGAAAGTAGTTTTTGCTCAACCTGTAAATCGTAAGCAACAATGATAGAAAGAAAAAATCTAATGGATGTCATTTTTGTAACAGGATAAAATATCTCACCATAATCAACACCCTCAACCTAAGAGTAGCCTTTCATAACCAATCTGACTTTATACTTTTCAATACCTCCATCTGAACTAGTCTTTTTCTTGAACACCCATTCACAACCAACATGTTTTCATCCTCCAAGCATTGGTCCAAGATCCAATGTATCATTCTTTTTTCAAGGTTGTTATTTTTTCATCCATAGCAATTTTCCAAGACTCTACATCATTCATACCTAATGCCTCTTTTATAGTTTTAGGTTTATCCATACTATTATTCAAAGGAAACATACCATCTCTAACCATCAAGTGAATACCTTTCAGGTGGTTGCCTTTATCTTCTAGACCTTTGAACAAGCTAAGTTGGAGGTTCTTCCTCCTCTTTTGATGATTTAGATCTAGATGAACTCTTCTCAACTTCTTGCCTATCTAGGGGTCTTGATTCAACTCTTTTAGGAGTAGAATAAAATTGAATCACATCTTTCTATTTAGTTTGTCTTGGCTATAATGTAAAATGTGGCTTTATTTCCCTAAAAATGACACTTCTACTATGTATTACCTTCTATCCAATAGGGTCCCAAAGCTTGTATCCTTTCACACCATAACTATATTTGATGAAAGTATATTTCACAACCTTGTGCTCCAACTTTGTTTGCTTCTCCTATGGCACATGTGCATATGCCTCACAACCAAAAACTCTAAGATTTTTCAATGAAGGCTTATGACCTAACCATGCTTCCATAGGCATTTTATCAATAAGAGTTGATGAAGGAGACTTGTTAATCTGGTAACCAATAATGGCAACAACTTTAGCCCAATTTTTTTGTTCTAGACCAGCACCACTCAACATACTCTTAGCCTTCTCCATCAATGTCTTGTTCATTCTTTCTACAACTCCATTCTCTAGTGGAAAATAAAAAGTTATCTTCTATCCATTAATGCTACAGTCTTTATAGAATGTATCAAAATCATTCGAACAAAATTCACTGCCATTATCAGCCCTCAAACATTTTTTTTTTCCAACTTATAATTCAACCATTTCTTTAAAAAATTTAAACTGACTAAAAACTTTAGATTTACTCTTTAGAAAATATAACCGTGTCCTTCTGATATAATGATTAATAAATGAAACATAATATGTGCATTTTTCAATGGAACGAACATCTACAAGACCAAACACATCAGAATAAATAAGATCCAAAATACCACAAGATATCTTATAACTCGAGTAAAACTGAACACATTTTTTCTTTCCATAAAGACAATGCTCACACAAATAAAAATCAAGATTACAATCATTCAAATATTCAACAAGGTTTTTATTTTTTAAGGTTCTTAGACCCATTCCTCCAATGTTGTCAATTCTTTGGTACCATAACACGGTCTTTTATACAAGTAACTTTTCTTTAGAAGAAAGAATACCCTCAGGTACCCAAAAGCCATTTCCATCTATTGAAGGTGAAAACCTTAAATCTTCAAATGAAGTATCCACAAATTTTATTTTAATAGAATTTCTATTACACTCAACAATGTATACTTCTAGATTATACAATGTTCCAAATATGATAGCTCTAGCAATCACCACATCACCCTTCGCCATTTAAAATCCTACATCAGAATAGACTATTTTCACACCCACATCTATCAATTTGATCACAAATAAGAAATTTTGTTTTAGTCCAATGATATGCAACACACCACTAACCCTTTTTAATCTACCATCAGGAAACTTGATTCTGACTTTACTATGACCAACAATATCTAAATGAGAATCATCACCCAAGTACACCTTATCTCCATTGGATTCTTTATATTCAAAAAACCAATCTTATTAGAAGTCATATGAAAAGATGCACCCGAGTCAGTTAACCATACATCATTACCCACATGAGTGGATAAAGATGAAATCATTGGTTGGATGGGGGAGCTCTATAGGCATCACCTTAGCTTAGACCATTGACTTCACATTTTGAGGTAAATTACATTGAGGGGCACTCTCCTAATAGAGAGTGGAAGTCTTTGAGTTCCCTTGCAATTGAGCTCAGGAAGGAATGTGAGAATATCTAATCTAAATTGGTTAAGTGGCCTATGTCTGTCCTGGAGGAGGAGGATATAGTTTTTTAGGGGTATGTAGGTGTGGGAAAAGTAACAATGAGAGAAGAACTTGTCAAATATTTGTGTAACAGGCAAATTTGATTGATGGAACAATAGGGTCTTATTTAAATATGGTGTTCCCAAAATGTAGGTTTTTCTCTAGATTGTTTTGAAGTGAATGACTCTCACTTGGGATAGAATGAGGACTTTTGGTAGATCAAGACCCTTGAGATGTGTGATGTGTGAGATTGAAGATGAAGACAATGATAAATTTTTCCTTCTATGTAGTTTTTCCTAGCATCTTTGGACATGTTTTCTTGCAAAATGGGGTTTTTCTTGGGTGACACCTAAGAACATCCCTTCTTTGTTAGATTGTTGGGACTCAAATATATGTAATCAATGTCTAAAGCTCATATGGAATGAAACACTAACAATCATTGTTTGGAATGT
Organism: Cryptomeria japonica; assembly: GCF_030272615.1. Classification (NCBI taxonomy): domain Eukaryota; kingdom Viridiplantae; phylum Streptophyta; class Pinopsida; order Cupressales; family Cupressaceae; genus Cryptomeria; species Cryptomeria japonica. The sequence goes on from NC_081415.1 coordinate 321,717,112, forward strand.
GTGGTTAAAATAAATAGGACAATTTTTCAAGACTTCAAGAATTTGATTGATAGAATTTGGGATACAATGGAGAGCGCAAATGGTGAGATTGGGGATTATTCATAATGATAGAATTTGGATGACAATCAATAATGTGTAGGATTGGGGGAATTGTTGACCATGATTTCATTAGCTAGATCCTTTCTCAACTCCTTCTTCTTTGTGCTCTTCTATTTTATGGCTTCCTTGAAGGCTAGTTGGCCAAAATTTAATTTTGATGGTGTTGCTAAGAATAATTCAAGCAAGGCTAGTGGTGGGAGAATTTTTAGAGATGTAGATGGTCATCCTGTAGGTTTGATTGTTCTTGATTTTAGGGATGACTAATAATTTGGTTTAGGCTCATGCTCTATTATGGGGTTTGATAATTGCAAGGGGAAAAGGCTAGAAGAAATTGTGAATTGATAATTATTAAAAAAATTCATGATGGAACAATGAGAAATTGGAAATTGGAAGAAATCATCAATAAGGCTAAATGGGTAGTTAAGGATCTCGATGGGATTAAACTCTCTCACATCAAAAGAAGTGGGAATCATGTAGAAAATTGGGTAGAAAATTTTGGAGTCAATATATTTAAGGATGTTGGTGTTAGGTTTAAACTATGGTTGAATTATGTATTGGTGGATTTAATCAAAATAGTGTGGGATGATATCAAATAAATGTATGACAATGTTCCTTCTTGAACTACGATTCTTGTCTTTGTCTCTTGGCTTATTTGCATTGTTTGTGTTTCGGCTCAATCTTTGAGACTATGGGCAATTTTTGCAAATAATACTCTCTTTCTTGGGTGTTTTGTCCTTGCTTTTTTATGGTTTCTGAACATAAAGCGGGTTAATATTAGAAAAAAAAATAAAATAGTCATTTTTTGTTCTAAAATAGTTATCCCATATTTAAAATAAAAAAATTAAGTCCTTCATATTGGATTTTGGTTTTGTTAGGAGCGAGGAAGATCATTGTGTATATGCTAAATTTATTGATTCAATAAAATTCTAATTATTGTATTGTACATGCAAGATATGTTGTTTATTGGTAACAAAAAGGTGATGCTTAGGAATCTCAAACTCAAGTAATTAGGAAATTTCACATAAAAGAGTAAAGGATATATACAATTCGTTCTCGGAATAAAGATTAAAAGTGATTGCATACACAAAAATCTATTTAACAAAATCTAACAAAAATATTTGCTTAAAAAATCTATCAAAAAGTTTTGGCTAACTCAAAGTATGTATCTTGATACCATTTTGAAATTGGTCATTATATACAATTAGAAACCTTTGACCATTCCTCTTCTTAGCACCAATATTTTATTAGATATGTGTCCTAAGATATATGATAATGTAGAGTATATATCTAATGTTCCTTATACTTGTTCTAGTGGTATTTGATATAGGAAATGATTTATAATAAGGTTGATATTGGTGAAGTAATGGTAGTTCTTAGTAGATTTATGACTAGCCCTTGAAATAAGCATTAAAATAATATTAAAAATGAGTGTATAGGTACTTATGGGGAACCTCTAATTACCATTTACATTGATATGACACTATTGACATGTATAAGACATAAAATATATAGGGCTTTGTGGATACAAATTGGGTGGCTGACTTGGATAGTCAAGGGTACACTGGTGGCTATGTGCTTACCCTGTTGGTAGTGTAGCAATTTGGATGAATAAGACAAAACATATGGTTGCTTTTTCTACTACTAAACTAGAGTATATTTCTGCTACACATGCCTCTAAAGAGGTGATATGTACATTAAAACTATGTATTTGGCTAAAAAATCCCATATACTTATTTGATGCTAAATATGTTGATGCATAGTATATAACTTTCTTATGACATGGTAGAGAATGGTGTAGATACACCTCATAATTGACGAGTGTAAGTTCCCCAAGTGTAGGAAGGCTATGGTCCTTAGCTCTTCTAAGACTTTATTTCTTTTATTTTATTCCTTATTATGCCATTGCAATGTGAATACTAAGAGGTACAATGTTAGTATTTGTCATGTTACTTTATAATCCTAGTAATACACACCTTAACTTTAATATATAATAGTCATTCATTATTTCACATGACTCTAACAATTAGGGAATGATAAAATTAACATCCAATATTAGGGGGAATATTTTTTGTAGTTAAATATTATTTTCTTAGTCTCTTAGAATATTTTTTGATACAAGGTGGCATTGAGTGGGGGAGCTTAATTTTGTTAATGTAAACATATTTATTTAATATTTTTAAATTAATTTAAAAATGATAAAAAAGAAAAATATATAAATTTTCTTAAATCATATTAATCCTTTTCAAATTAATTGATTTAATTTTAAAAAAGTATCATATAAATGAATTATTCTAAGGGGTTAGAAATTTATTGGTGAATAATTTATTTTACATGAATGTGTACATTTTTTTAAGGAATTAAATATCATACAAAGTAATTGAATTGTAATTGTGAAAAATTATGGTTTCCACCATAGATGTATGAAAACCACTAATTTTTACTTAAGAACAATTACATTTAGGGAAAGATAGGAATACTGATCTAATCCTAGGGGTGTTGAATGCACCTCTTCTTTCCCTTGAGTTGAATTGAATTATTGAATTTTCTAAAATTAGGATAAATGTGATGGAATTGATGTAAAAATGCATAAAAAACAAGCTACAATCACTAGATCGAGCCACGAACCTGGATCTGAGGATTGTAAGAGGATTCAGGCCTGTTCCCAGAAGGAGCTCTTAATTTGTCAGGACCAGTGTGATGGTCGCTCTAGTCCTCCCAACTTTTCGCATTCCAATGGAGGATCGATTTGTGTCTATAAATAAATCTTATCCTAAAGATTGCAACTCCATACCTATTCTTGTGCACACTAGAGAAGGGAAATAGGTTGGGAATAGGGGTTTGCCTTAGCTCAAACCCTGGTTTTGGAATTAACCATGAAATAGAAATGAAATAGAATTGAATTGCAGTAATGGAAATGTTCTCCTTTTGAGGGAGATGTTGAATAGTGTTTGAAACACAAGTGATATACCTCCTTGTGAATTTTTGTTTATCTCCACACAAAATTAAGGTTTCATGAAGTCTTTAATATCATAGAACATGCATGCCAACTCCATTGCTTGAATCTTGACTCTGTCTTTGCTCTAATGCTTGAAGGAAGATTGATTGCTTGCTTGCTTGAACTTGAATTCTTGATTTCTTGATGTCGAATTGAATTTCATGTGTGTGGATCATCAAATGAGAGGGGTAGACCTCCTTTTATACTTTCTTCTCGAAAAACAACTTAATTTTTTGACATAAGCTGACACAAAGTTGGGGTTCTTGCTGAAACTTTATGATCATTAAGGGGACCAAATTTGGGTCCTAATTAGGAGGACTGGGGTGCCACACCCTAGTCTTGCTTAATCAAACACCAAAATCAAGGGGCGGTATGATGTGCATAATGAAAATGATAATAAATTTGCATAGCAAGAGAAAAATTAGGTCCTATTCAAGCTTTAGAGCATGAACACCAAGGTGAGGGACCAAATGCAGTCAAAATTGTAAGGGAGTTCAATTTAGGACACTACATTTAGCCCCCACTTTAGTAAGAGTATGAAACTAAGCATACTCTTGGTAAAGTACAAATATTCTCATTGAAAGGCTTTCATCAAGATGATAAGGAGGTAAGACATACCAAGCCCCAAGTGGACTTTAGGTTTCTTACAACTTCCAAAATCAAGATAAAAGGGACATCATAAGAAAGAGGGAGAAAGAGAACCATGAATACTAGCCTAGTAAGGTTCACTTACTATGAGTCATGAAAAGGAAAATACCAAAATTATGAAGCAATAGGCCAAGTTCGCTAAGTAACTTAAGTATCAAGATACACAAAGAGAGAAACATTGAGTGGAGTGTATGCCCCCACATCAAAGTGATTGTGCACAACTTATCGGGAGAAATTGCTTTAAGTTACTATACATTCATCCAAAAGAGAAGCATGTTATAACAATGATATGCCCCAAAGAAGGATACATCAAAGCATAATGATCACAAAACACAAAATACAAAAGGATTCTACTTAACTCTAGGGTCAATATTCTTTTATGATAAATAATGTATATCATGTATATATTTACATTGAATTGTCCTCATCCCCCAATGAAAGTAGAACCAGTATGAAAGAAGGGCACATGTGTCTTTTGAGTCAAAATGGGAGAGACCAAAAGAGATCTCAACGTTTTGCATCATCGTCAAGTAGATAATTCTAGGGACAACAAATAGAAGAAGGTTACGAACAATCAAGAGAGGAGAGAGAGAGAATCTGCGACACAAATGAAGCTAATCAAGCAAGTCATTTGCCTCCCAATCTTTCTCAACATTGTTTTGGGAAGGTGGACAATATGAAAGAGGATAAAATTTGAGCATGATATATAGAGATACAACAAGTTCCAAACAAGGACCATGCTCTAATAATGGATCACTTTGTCTGTTAGTAGGAGCTAGGATTAATGCTTGTGAACATTGTTTAGATAAATCATTATCAATATCAACATATTCATATTCATCACTTGAATCAACATTGTTAGCATTAACATCATTTTCATCCTTCTCTTCATCAAGATTAATTAAAATAGGATCTTTAATTGGAATAGAACATGAACCATCAATTTTCTTAAGCATTTTACCTCTTAGAGATTTAGGTTGAACTTCCTCCCTAGGGTAAGGTGAAGGCTGGACAAGTGGGATCATGTCAACCTTTGGAGTCTTTGGGGAGGAAATGGGTTGAGAAGAGAGTTCATGAGCTCTAGCATGACGTCTCTATTGGCATTCTCTCACACAATAGTTTCTTTTAGTTCTAGCTAAAGGTTGTGAAGGTTAAGGATCAATAGGCATAGTCTTCTTCTCTTCTTTTAAAGAAGGATGCAAAGGAAAATATTTTTTAGGTTAAAAGATAGGAGATGTCGAGTGCTTTCCTTTGTAAGATGTAGGAGGTTGAATTACACCATATAAAGGAGGAATATAAGATGTAGGAAGAAGATTGGATCCATGATGAGGAGGATGGATAGGTCTATCATGAAGAAGAGGAATGGGATTAGGATTTCTAGGTTTTCTCAATGATAAGATCATCTCATTCTTCCATATTTGATAAGATTCAAAAAGAGAATCACTTTGAGGTTTAAGGGGTTCAAATTTTTAAAACCAAAAGTAATCAAGATTAACATCTCCACGCCTCATTGTGGGTTGGTACGTGCTATGATTAATTATTATGATTTTATCATCAAGAGGGAATTTCAAACACTTGTGAATATTAGAAGTGATTACACTTTCATGGAAGAAAGTCAAAGATGTCCCAAATTCACATGAAATTGTTAGGATGTAGGAATAATAGAAAAAATTACATCTAAAGAATTAGTACCAACCTCAGCAGGAAGAGTAATAGAGCCAATAGCAAGACAAGATAAACCATCAAAAATTTTAATGACCACATTAGATTTATCATATGTTACTTGATGGAATTGTAAAGTATAAAGATATTCTTCAGCTATCACATTCACCATACATGTGGGATAAATGAGAACACCTCATGAGAGGATGTCTTTGATCCTCACAATGATATATAGTGGGCCATCAGTTGCTTTGATAGTCTCACTAGTATCAAAGGTAATACATAGGTCCTTAGGAGGTGTAGGTTTGTTAATAAGATTAACCATATTATTAGACTCAAGGCCAAGATCATTAGGAGAATAGGTAAGATGCTCAGACGCAATCACATCAGTAGAATGAGAAGGCAAAGGATTAGTAAATATTTGAAGGTTTTGGTTAGGAGTAGCTACTGATTTGTTTCCTTTGTCATTCACACTAGCTATAGATATGGTATTGTTATCAATAAGGTCTTGAATCTTACTTTTTAAGGAATAACACTTTTTAGTGTCATGACCAGGTTGATGATGGTACTGGAAAAAATATTTAGCATCATAGTGAGGTGGAAAAGGTTTGGTTGTGTCAATTGGTTTGATGGGAGGAAGTTTCAACACATTGTTACTCAACAATTGTGTCATAATGCTATGCAAAGATTCAGAGGAGTAAATTATTTTCTAAAATATTTGGATAAAGGAGGCACACCTATTGTGGTGGCTACTACCTAGGTATTGTTCTTGTCATTTAACATGATGAATCCTTTTTTTGGTTTAAATTTGGCAAAAGGTTGTTGAGCACTTTCATTCTTATCAACCAGAGCTATTAATTCAAATTGACTCACTTGAAGCTAATAGTTATGAAGTACTGCACACAAATGCATAAAAGAAGTAAATTCATAAAAGAGAAGTTTATCCCTAATTTCTTTTTGTAATTTAGATACAAAATATTTGAACATATTGATCTAGCACTGGATAAGAAATTTGAGAATACAAATACTTATATCTACCAATAAAATCAGTCACTTTTTCTTTAACACCTTGCTTACAATGCATTAAATCAGTCAAAGTAATCTTAGGACCAATATTATTGTGAAATTATTGAATGAAAGCATTAGCCAATTGTTGAAATAATGTGATTGAATAAGGAGGTAAATATCAATACCATTGCAAATCTTTCTCTAAATGTTCTAGTAAACAATTTAGCCAAGAGTCTTTGATCATAAGAAAAATCACTACACAAAGTTTGGAATATTTTCACACGAATCATAGGATCACCTTTTCCATTATAAAGCTCCAATTGAGGGACTTCCACATTTTTTGGGGGACAACATGAATAATATCATTAGATAATGGGCTCACAACATCAAATGTTGGCACATTAAACTTGGATTGGTTCATGGAAGCTATTTATTGTTGCAAGGATGACATGATTTGAGCTAAGCTATTAATGGTTGCTTCAGTGGATGGGTTGAAATTAGACATGTTTGACTGGTATGGAGGAATAACATTATTAAAGGAAGGAGGGGGTTGAGAATAAGGATGTGGGACACTATGATAGGTAGGTATGGGATATGACTGGGTAGTGAATGAAAGACTCACAAAATGAGATATGAAAGAGTTTTGATTAGCAATGTTTCCCCCTTGACTAACATGTGTAGGAATAAAATTTTGTGTGGAAGTAGCCATGATGTTGGATGTAAGATTAGGCACACTAGTCATAGAAGTAGTCATAAGAATATAATGATTAACCTCACTAGGAGGTTGTGTGTAACCAAGGACTTTAGCACAAATTTTCAAAGGCATGATATTAGTTTCAACAATATGAGCAAGGCCACACAACAAGTCAATGCCAACTTTATCACTTTGAACCATTACTTTTAATCCTTCAATCAATGGGGTAGCCTCAGTTTCTAGGTATTGTTGACTCATCCATTGTTTAATATTTTCAAACTCATTTTCAATCTTGTCCAATTGGTCAATGGAAACCCTAGTTAGTGATTGTAGAGGATTGGATTTTCTACCCTTGAAGTGATGGACTTAAAGGAACAAAACTACCTCCGCTCTACCTCCCTTAAATGGTGCTAAAGGTGAGCCAATGGATATAAACAATGGAATTAGACAATCATGCCACAAATAATACCTTTGGATGACTCTGTGAAGCCTCTGTCTTTGGGACAAATGCGCAAAACTGGGACACCAGCGTGGCACACTATTATCCTGTACGAACATAGTACAGAGATCGTACAATGAACGAGAATGAAATAATATAACTAAATTAAAAATGGTGTGATAAATAAAATAAAAGAAATAGAATGTTAACAATTAGAAGAAGGTAAAGGAAAGTTGAAGGAAACTTACAACTGATCCACAATTGAAGCCTCCAACAAGATAATCTCCTTTCTTCGATTATGAACTTGCACACAAGCAAGAGAGAGAAAATTTTGGGGGTTGTGTTTAGAAGCCTACCTTAGTCAAACGCTCATTTTGGTGTTTCCACCTCCATGGACAACTTGGATAGATATGGGATGTGATAAATCCCAAGATGCTCAAAGTTGAGATGGATAGAATGATAAAAAGATATTACCAAAGAGGCTTGAGAAAACCAAGAGAGTTGCAAAAGATTATTGTGAGAGGTTGAGAGTGTTGTAGCAAACTAGAGACTGTTGTAGCAAGTGAGAGAGAAAGAGAAAGATATGAGAGCCAAGAGAGATTTCTTGAAGAACCAAGAGAGATTCTATTCAGAATCTAGAGAGATTGAAATAAGATAAAAGATGGATTTAAAAGAGAGAAGAGGAGGGAAAAAGAGGGCTGACGAGCCATTTCGAAAGATTCCGAGCCGTTTCCACTGACCAAGATAGGTGACAACTATTGAAATGTGGGGAACCAACATTTGAACTTTAAGATGTTGTGGGATGAATGCATGGTGCATGGATGTCCACACAATACGCTAGTGTCCAGACGAAACACGACCAAAAATGACAAGTGGCAAGAAAAACACACGACTAACATGAAAGAAAAGTTGAAGGATAGTTATTGAAAGGTGTCCTGAGCATCCTGAGAGGGAAAAGGCTGATGCAAGGGCTGAAATGAGCCTACTTAAATTATAGGGGAATGGACACTAAAGTGGATACAAAAGCTTAGGTGGAATTGCAAAGGGGTTGCAATTTTTGACTCTACATTTTGCCCCTACTTTAGTGGGTTTATGAATCAACATGAATATGCATGGTAAAGGAAATATATTGAACATAAAATAACATCATGATGCCAAAAGGATATTGTAGAGGAATTATCCAAACCTTTGAGCCAAGGAAACATGCCCCCGAGCTGAAGACCTACAGAACAAATGCATTAGATAGAAAATCTACACAAGACAATGTTAGAAAGTGAAAAATTTCCAAGACAAAGGATTTAGATCATGAAAAACATACAAATATACAAATAAGAACATGGATAGCAAACCCATGAAAGCACATAAAAAGCAAACTAAAAGTTTTGAGTCAACAAAGTGAAAGAGACCTCGATATAAAATATTGTCTCAATACTATGAATCATCCCCAAAATACAAGAAACCACACATAGAGGAATTCTAAAAAGGAGAGAAGAATGCAAGGATCAATTGCCTCAAGGAAGAATGCACCCAAAATTCAAAGAAGCAATCGATATTGAAGAGATAGTAAATGACCCAAACACTAGTTTGATTTGTAGCTAGTGATTATGTAGATGGTAATGATTAAAAAGATAGATCACCATATAGCAAGTTATGTTATGGCAGGTGATCAAAGATAAGTAGAACCAACCTTTCTTGAAGGAAAGCCACTATTTATAGAGATAAATAGATGATATATAGGACCAACCTCACTATGGAGGAAAGCCACTACTGATAGAGATAAATAGATCCTATATAGAACTAACCTCGCTATGGAGGGAGGCCACTATAGATAAGATCAATTTTGATAAGATCCATAAAGGGAAAAAATAGATACTCACCACATTGGGTGACAAAAAGATAGTCACCACAGTGGGAGAGAGATAGACATGCACCTCTGCGGGTGAGAAAGAGATATGATAAAAATGCATAAATAAATGGAATGTGTAAAAGAACAGGATAGAGGTAAACCTTGATATCACTTGTTGTGCAAAGAATAAGGTGCATCAATAGATGAATAATTAATGACACCCGTTTGATGAAGTTATTGTATCTTATCTATCAAGGCCTTACATTAACTTGTGGAATGGCCAAGCACTTGATGGTATGCACATAAATAATATTTTACTTTGTTATCTTTATCAAACTTCTTATGCGTAGGAGGAGGAAGCAACCCTTTCTCTTGGGTACAAGAGTTTGACTACTCAAAAGAAGAAGAAGATATAGGAACATTAGAGAATGCAGGGGATGAAGACACATGAGAAGCTTTGTAACCTAAACCCACTGTAAAAGAGTGTAATTTTGATTCCAAAGGGACCTTAACTCCTTGACCCATGCGCCCAAGATTATCTCCTTTGTATCAATACTTGGAAGCAATATTGAATCCTATACCATAACAGGATTGCAAATCCTCCAAAGGGGGAGGGTCACCTTTAATAGTGTAGCCAATAGTGTTCACATGATCCCATGATATAGAAGAATAATAATCTTTGATAGTAGGTGTGAATGATACTTTTGGAAAGTTAAGGTGGATAGGGTTGAATTTATATTTTCCAATGAAGGAGCTTGTAAAGTCTAAGGAACTGCAATCATCACCAATAAATGCATTTGATTGAGAAGAAGGAGATGGAGCAAGAGAAGACTTAGGACTTTCTACTTTAGCAAGATCTTCTTTAGGGACAACCTTCTCATGGGTTTCCTCTTTAGGAGGGTCCATGGGAATAGCTGTCGGCATATTAGAAGATAAAGATGAAATATAATTTTGAAAGGTAGGTGTAACCGAGGCATGATCAACTGTTGCGATTTGACATAAGTGCATAGCATCATGATCAACCTTGATTGTAACTACCTGATTGTTAGCAACAAACTTAATAGAACTGTAGACGTCTAAAATTAATTAAATTAAATATTTAATTAATTTAGACTTACTACATAATTTATTTATTTAATTATGTTATCCCTTTATGCTTCTCAATATTAATCAAATTTAATTTAATTAATCCTGTCACTATAGTCTAGATAATTGATTTATTTAATAAATTAATTATCCATTATTGCTCTAAAGTCCCTCAATTAATTATTTCTTCTAAATTCCCTTAATTAATTTAAATTAACTAACTAAATTGTGTGATTCCTACAAATCAATCTCCCTAATTCTTCATTAAGCTAATTAATTCTTCTAGAAGGCCCACTTGGCATTATTTCCTAATTTTTAATTCCCCCACTCATTCTCTCTCCTCTTGTCAAATCCTCCTACAAATCCCACTTGTCTTCTAATCTTTCATTAACCTACCTAATCACCCTTTCTAATCATTTTCTAGTGGCTAATCCCCATGATTAGCCACCAAGTCAACCAATAGCCATAAATGGCTAAGTCCTCTTGTCCCCTCCTCACCTTCCAACCTTAAATGCACCTAATTGGGTCATTTAAAGGATTTTAAAATCTCACACTCTCCCATGTTTCTCACCTTCCCAAGGAATTTTTAATTCCTTTTCCCATTTCATTTCCCCATGCAATCCATTATTTGGGATTTTTTAATTCCCTTGTCCTCTCTCCAAGGAATTTTTAATTCCTTTTATTCCCCCAAGGTACTTGAGGATATCTTCCCCATGCACCTTGTGGAGTGTGGAGATAAGAAATTCCTTTATGGAAAATCTCTTGGTCTCCACACCATGTCCTCTCATGTCCTCTCAATCCATGTGCATCCTCTCCTTCAATCTCCACCCTTCATCATATTTTAATCTCAACCATCCATTTATCTCCCTTCCAATCTATAAATTAGGGTTTCCTTCCCTTCCTTTCTCATCCCATATGCATGTAATCTTATGCTGTAACAATAGCTTTATATTTCTCGTTTGTGCATCCATACTCTAGTCAATTGAGCATCCATAATCACTTAGCACTCATAGCAATCCACTTCCTCCATTCATCTTGCATCCATCATCCCACCACTTAGCCATTTTTTGTACATTTGGAGAGCATTACACATCAATCAAGAAAGGGAAAATCCAAACAAGTGGAGCACAAGGGCGCATCTTCCACTTCATCAAACCTGATCCGAAGGAGAAGATAAAATAGTGAGGTATAATGGTTTGTTTTGTATTTTAATTAATTTATTTGCATGTTAGTCATTGAATCTTGCCTCTCTTCTTTTCCCTTGCTTCATTTTGGCACGCTCGATGGGACCCACGTCCCTTTTTACTAATCACTTTTATGATTTTAGTTCGCAGGTTGCTGCTTCAGCGTTTTCGCTTGCTAACCAACGTATCTGCTTTGTTGCTTCAGCGTATCAACAAAAGATTCAACACATCAATTTAAATTTGAAATTCTTAACCTGCACTTTTGCAAGTTTTGGTGAATAAATGGATGCGACTGCGCTTCGATGTTTTTGCCTAGTGTCTGTTGACACTTGTTTCTTAGCTTAAAATATCATTCTCTTGCTTTCTTATAATTTGCAAAACACAAAAAACATCAAAAAAGGAAATAAAAAGAACAAAAACCAAATTTAGATTAATTTTTATTTTTGTTTCTCATCAATTTTCTAGGCATTTAGTTAGTTTTTCAAGTTACAGGCAGATAAGCACTTCCGCAGACGCATCAATGTCTGCACTCTATTTTAGTGCCTGTGCTGGACCAGAAAGCCCACTTAGAATATTAAAATTTCAAAATTTGAATTTTGGGTAGTTGGCTTAATTAATTTTTTTTGCACTAACGTTTGCACAGATGCATCAACATCTATGTTTTAGATACACGCCTGCACTATAAGCACTTTTTTTAAAATCAAATGTTGAAATTTTGAATTTCTATAAGTTTCTCACTTTCAGTCCATTAGGTAGGCGCAATCACTTTTTGTGTCTGCACAAACACTTCAACGTTTGTGCAAGCGTTGCGACATCTACACCTGTGGTTTAACATCTACATTGCAACCTTAGGGTTTTTGGGTTATCGATCAAATTTTGAGCTTTGCAGGATTATTTCATTTGTCCAAGGCATAATTCTAAACTACTAATTGTTTTCCTACAACACGCTTGTCCATGACATTGTTTTCCACTAGATTAGATTGTTTTGTTTGCGATTTAGTTAGAAAATTTTGAACATGTGGGAATAAAATGAACATGTGTCTTATGTGTTTGGTGCACTTGCACATTTAGTGTTGGGTGTACCCATCGTTGCACTCAAGTATCCTCTCCCCTTGCCTTCGTGGACATTGGGTGTAAGAGAAAGAGTGATCAACAACACCCTCTTTTTTAATGTTTTGTAGAGAGGGCTACTCACCTCACAAGGGTAGCTTGAATTGGGACACGTCAGGGATATCAACTCTCCCGACGTGATCTTGAGTGGGTTTTTCCAAGCCTCTATATAAATAAGTTGGTTAGGCAGCTGAGGTGCTGAGTGAATTCGATGTATGTGGGGGACCTTCGTGCATCGATAAGCTCAGTTAGAGCCTTAAGTGGCTTGATCTGAGAATCTATCATTGGATTAGTGATCCCTCAAAAACTACAATAGACACTAGTTTTAGTAGCCAAAATCCTATATTTGATAGTGCAGGGGATGTGGATCGTACCCCGAAGTTACCTCTCATGTACCCACTCAGGATGAGACAGGAATTCCCCATATCATAGATCATCGGATCTTTGGGGTAAGAGAATTTGGTATGCCTGAGAAGTGAGTGCACTGTAAGGGGGAGCCAGTGCTACCAGAGTCTCTATTTGTCTACTTGAGTGAGGTATCACTTGTGCGAGAGGCCTATCAAGTGGTTTCTACTTTCCAACCTTAGGTTGTATGTCTTCAAGCATGTCTTTATTTGTGCAAAACCCATAAAATCTATTTGGGCTAATCTAGGCCCCCTCATTTTCACGCTCTATTATTGAAGCATTGCACTTGGCCAATGTGTATACTTTGCTTGATGTATTCTTGCCAAGAATAGTTGATAATCAACCATCTTCCAAACATTTTCCAAACATCTTTTCAAATATTTGATAACCTTCCACTTCCAAATTTACACAAATTTCCCTTCATGCGTCATATCACCAAGTCCCTCAAGCATCCCAAAAAGTCCTTGCGTCATCAAGTCAAGAAGAAGAAGCCTAGTAAAAAACAACTCCTAAAGAACCAAAAGTTCTTGTATATCAACCATAAACTCTTGCTTAATCATATAACCTTGTTGCATAGGTTTCATGACTACCTCCATGGCTATGATAATGAGTTTGATGAAGAGTCATTAAGAACCCGAGCTTTCCAACAAAGAGGTGCCTTATCCCAATGCACTAACCTTAGCGGTTTCAACACCTATTAAGTGATCCTAGGGCAACCTTTCCCTTTCACCACACTTATTTTCTATAATCAATCTCCTTTTATTACACATTCGTCATTCAATCACCCTTTAAGTACTTAGCATAATCAAAATCAATCAATCATCTCCAATCCCAATCAAATAATCAATCAAATTGACCTCATCCAAAGGTTCACATCTTTGTGAAAGTTTAATATAGACCTCATCCTAAATCAATCATCATTTGGATTTTCATCTTGGGGAAGAATCTACCCCAAGTACCCTTTCTTAATCATTTGGGTTGATAAAACCCTAATCATTTTGCCTTATTTTTGCTTGGGAACACAAGTCCATCCCACATAAGAGAAGGCTTAATCAATTGATCCTAATCCTAAGGTCTAAATTGTTCTTAACCTAGTTGTCAGCTTGTTTGTGGTTTACATTAATTCCAAATCTTCTAAGGTTTCATTCCAATCCAATCAATCTTGTCCTATTCAAAGGACTTCATCCAAATCAATTTCAAGCCGAATCAGATCAACATCAAAATTTTCTAAGTCCAAATCATCATCTCTTCCCATCTAAATCTCACATCAATATTCATCTCTTAAGGTCACCCATCTATGGTCTTAACTTAGTCACAAAAGGCAAAGATGGCTGCCCAAGGCAACAATGATAATGTGCCCGAGTATAGAGACCCCTTCATTCAAGATCCACAACCCAAGGAGGAGAAACTTGTTGACCAACTTGACCTCTCTACATGTGTCCAATCCTTCATCAATGACCCTTATACTCAAGACATGATGGAGAAATTCTTCAAACATGATGCCAATAGGCTTGTAGCCAAACTCATTGCCCAAGGGGCACGCTTGCCCCCCAACTTTGACAGATCCATCCTTGATAGGCCACCGCAAGGAGACCTTGCAAACAATTCCATCCTTGGTCCTCTTCTCCATCCTCAACCCGCAACGTCTGCACCCACAATATCTGCACCTACAACTTCTATTCCTATGACCATATTTAGTCAAATTTCCATTTCTCCTCACATTTCCAACCCATTAAGTTAATTCGTCCCTCTCGACAACATGGCTAATTACATGAACATGAGCTTACCTTCTGTTACCACAGTTTGAGGATCACAAGCTCCCCACATCTCTCAACCCACCCATTCTTCATATTAATACATTGGTGATGGTAACATCCCCTCTTCATCTTATCAAATCCCAGCAAATCACTACATTTCCAATGTCCAAAATCAGCAACCTGATATCATAAAGGAGATTCAAGACATGAAGGACCTCATCAAAAACCTCAAGGAAGGGACAAACAAGAGACCTTATTCTTTCGAAGAGATATGTCCATGTCCTTTGACCCGTCCATTTTTGTTGCTCCATATCCACCTGGTTTCGAGATACCCAAGTTCAAAGAATACAAAGGCGAGGGTGATCCTAGACATCAAGATCATGAATTCTATATCCTATGCTAAGAGATTGCCTACAACGACATATATATTAGAAGGCTTTTCCCAAAAATTCTTACAGAAGAGGCCCTTTCCTGGTTCTTTGCTTTGCTCCAAGTCTCCATCACATCATTCCCTGACTTGGTCAAAACATTTGTGGACCATCACAACATTGAGAATGATGCTTCTATGATAGACCTGTGCAACACAAAGCAAAGGCCCAGAGAAACTTTCACCAATTTTCTTCAAAGATGGCAAAATCTTGTCAAAAGATTCCCTTGGAAGATACCAGAGCCAAACCAGGTTGAATTATTTCAACACAACTTGATACTAGAGTTGTCCAAACTATTGAATTGTCAATGCTTGACCTCCTTTAAGGAAATTTCCAAGAAGGGCATAGCTTTAGAGCATGTGCTCTTAGAGGATGGTGTTAGATAGTTTAGATAACTGGAAGACAATTGAGAGGGGGGGGGTGAATCGGTTGTCATAGATTACTAGAAGCATTAACAATTTAAACTTTAATACCAGAACCCAAAACAATAATACTAGAATAGCAAATAAACCAATTAATCATAAACAATAATCACAAAATAAATACCATCCACATGACACCAAGACATGCACATGGAAAACCCAGTAAAGGGAAAAAACACGGTGGGAAGCCTACCCACAGTCAGATAATACTTCCGCAGTAAGTATGTGAATTACAATGAAGGGGCATACACTTGTAGGAAGGCCAACAACCTAGAGCACACTTCTCATCACAAAAGGAGCCTCACTGACTACATGTAAATCTAGACTATAGTCTGGAGAAGTGTTTAACTGCAAAAGGTAACATCTCCTATGCCCGAGTACAGTTCCGGTTAAGCTCAATACCGGAGGACTAAATCCTCTTACACAAATCCAATTCGATCTCCAATGATCGACCAACTCCTCTGCTAAATGATATTACATTATTCATACATTACATTCCTTGACCATGACCTCTTACATTAACCATGATGATCTACAATGAGATCTTACATCTATTTATACAAACCCTCGACCATAAATAATTAGGTCAGCCACGAGACAATAAACCAATTACATAATTACAAGCCATGTTGGCCTTAGACCAAAACAAATAATATCAACATATAAGACATACCGGAAATACATCAATAGGTCCTATCCACACGTTACATTAATGTCGATCCATAACCTAGATCAACCAGGACCAAGTATAGGTCCACACGCTTCAGCAATGATCTCCAAACGCCAAGTCTTGAACATGATCACCAACAACATCCTGAAACTCCATTAGAAGCTGCACCAATACCACTTATGAAATTCACCAAAGATATCCACCAAAAGCTCTGTCGATGAAACCCTCATCGGAACCAGAAACCAATCTTCTAAGCAAGCATAATAGCATCCAATCACCAAACCAAAACCAACTGACCATAAATGAGTATAAGTATCATGAACAAGCCAATTCCATCACCAGATTATACTGGAGTCTACCAGATCATGCCGAATCCATGTTAACCAGAAACCACTCATCCCACCGGGACCAGAAGGGTGCCGATAAAGCATCCAAATAGATAGTGTTGACATCAATGACAAAACATCAATGCAACACATAATCAATTCCACCAAATAGCCAACAATCTCCCCCTTTGGAATTGATGGCAACACTAGATGTGAAAAACATCTAAGTACCAAGAAATGCCAAACAAGTCTCTCCCTGTGGAAGACATCCAAAAATCTCTTGCATATAGCTCTGAATATCAATATCACTCCCCCTATGACATTTATCATTTTATTCCTTTATCATTTTCACATTACTATCTCTTCCCCTTTGACATCAATGCCAAAAATCTGACAGAAATATCAAAGGAAAAAACATGATCCTCTGAATCTCAAAGCTGACTACTCCCCCTGAGAAGTAGCATCCCACATCAGTGCTGAAATGAATAGTATCTCTAATAATGCATGCCAGACTGATGCCAAACCACATCAATCAAGTTTCTACCAAAGGGGCAGAAACCCCCAATCTGTCTCTCAGGTACTCAAATGATTCCTTGGATAAAGGTTTAGTGAAAATATCTGCAATCTATTCTTTAGTGTTTACATAAACTAGTTTAACTTCATTTGCTTCCACCTTCTCCTTCAACAAGTTATACTTGATAGTGATGCTCTACAAAAAGGATTAGAAAATCTGTTTGGTGGCAACACACACAAGAGCACAAGAAACAAACGTTAGTGTTAGCAATAAAAGATTATCCTAAACAGGCATATCAAGAGAGATATTAAGCATGAAATAGAAAGCATACAAATATAGAATAGATAAACTGTAATCCTCCAAATGCTAATCAAGATGCTCATAGTTTCTCCTCCCTTGTTCCTCTCCTCTCCAAGTTCCACATGAGTGTAGCTCTTAGCTTTTAGTATTAGCTATGGATGCCATATGGAGATTCAAGATGGTTGAAAATGATAAACAAATGCTATGCAAGTGTAGATAGTGATGCTATGAAAAATATCTATGCTAATACCAGTATAACAACAATACTCTAATGCTTCCTTCTTTTCTTGAGGAGAAGGGTTCTATTTATAGAAGAAATAGGGAAATGAAGGGTTAAGATTGAGCAATCTTAACAAGGGTTAGGATTGAAAGATATTCAATCCATGTGAGACTTTCAACCCAATCCCATGTTGACAAGTGTCACCATGAGGAGGCTTGAGAGGAGAGATAAGGAGCATTAAATGCTTGAGGGGACATGATGGTTACCCTAGGGGGTTGGGTTAGGGTTAGTTTAATGGATATTCCTTTTATCCAAGGGATAAATGAATGTGCAAGGGTTAAATGGTTACCTTAGTCAAAGAAATAAATGCTTTGAAGAGACCCATGAGTCAAAAGGATGGTTAAGTTAGAGGAAAGTCTCTAACCAAAGGTAAAAGGTGTGTTAATATTCATTTAATTAAGTGGACAGATTTATGTGACTACAGATAGATATGTGCTTTTTTTTAGAATGAAATACCAGATTCTTTGATATATCAATAGAAACAGAGTTATCACAGTGAATAACTACCAATGCATCACAATCCACCTTTATATCCTTCAACATTTGCTTCATCCATATAATTTGTGTACAGTTAGTAGCAGCAACAACATACTCAACTTCAATAGTAGATAAAGAATTGCATGACTGTTTCTTGCTGATCCATGAAACCAACTTATTTCCAAGAAAGAAAGCTCCATCGGAAGTACTTTTTCGGTCATCAACATCTCCAGCCCAGTCAGCATTTGTATATGCACATAAAGTAAAGTTATCATCCTTAGGGTACCACAAACCATATTCTAATGTACCTTGCAAGTATCTAAAAATCCTTTTCACCGCTACCTCATGATTTTCTCTAGGATCACTCTAAAATATTGAAACAATACAGACAACATTCATAATGTCAGGCCTAGTCTGAGTCAAATAAAGCAGACCTCCAATCATAGATTTGTATCTTGTAGGATTTACCAGTGCAAAAACATCTTTTCTTGTCAATTTCTCACTTGTAACCATAGGTGTACTTACCAGTTTAGAATCTCCCATAACAAATCTCTTCAATAATTCCTTAGAATATTGATTTTGATAGATAAAAAAACCTTTGTCAGTCTGAGTAATCTGCAAACCTAAGAAAAATTTCATCTCACCAATCATAAACATCTCAAATTATTTCTCCATATTCTTAGAAAATTCTATGCATAATTTATCTTCACCTCCAAAAATAATGTCATCAACAAATACTTCAACAATCAGTATATCATCATCAGTGATTTTATAATATAAATTACTATCAGCACTGCCCTTAATAAAACCAAGCTTCAAAAGATATTTATCCAACCTTGCATACCAAGCTCTAGGTGCTTGTTTCAATCCATATAAAGCTTTCCTTAACCTGCAAACCACATCTGTATCATCTGATAGTGAAAAACCATCAGATTGCTCAATATAAACTTCCTCATCAAGATCCCCATTCAAGAATGCACATTTAACATCCATTTGATAAACCTTGTAGTTTTTATAAGCATCACAGGCAAAAAATAATCTTACAGTTTCAATCCTAGCTACCGGTGCAAAAGTCTCTCCATAATCAATTCCTTCCTTCTGAGAATATCCTTTACAAACCAATCTAGCCTTATTCCTTATAGCTTGACCATCCTCATTCAATTTATTCCTACAAACCCATTTCGTTCAAATGACATTTTTATTTTTAGGCCAAGGAACCAAAGTCCATGTGTTATTTTTCTCAATCTGATCTAATTCTTCTTCCATAGATTTTAACCAAAATTCATCTTTACATGCTTCAATTACTGATACCAGCTCAACTTGTGAAATTAAACATACCTCATTAGTTTCCAGTCTTCTTCTTGTCATCACTCAATTTCTCTTATCCCCAATGATTTGATCTTCAGAATGATTAAGTTTCACATACCCAGGAGTCTTCTGACTCTCTGTTCCTCTTCCTCGTTCCTCAGTTACTGTAGAATTCTTTGATGTTGCCAGAGTTACTGGTTCAACTCTTTGTTTTGGTAAAGATTCTACCAGTTCAGATATAATCATTTCCACTGCCGGTTCCCTATCATAAACTCCGATTTGACTTCTGTTCAGCTCATCTACTTTGACATTATCACTCTCCACAATTCTCTGCAATCTCTTGTTATAACATCTATATGCTTTTCTTTCATTAGAATAACCAAGAAATATGCCTTCATCACTTCTAGGATCAAATTTCCCAATAGTATCATCTCTCCTGATATAACATTTACTACCAAAGATTATGAAATACTTAACTGTAGGTGTATTGACAAACCATAATTCATAAGATGTCTTACCTGTTTCTCCTTTGATATGTACTATGTTGAATGTATAAACCGTTGTACTCACTACTTCTCTCTAGTAGATATGAGGTAGACTCGCTTCCATCATCATTGTTCTAGCAACATCCAAGATAGTTTTGTTTTTTCTTTCCACAACTCCATTCTGCTGAGGTGTCCGGGGCGAAGAAAATTGTCTTCTTATACCATGCTTGTCACAAAAGTTATTAAACTCACCGGATGTGAATTCTCCACCATGATTTGATCTCAAACATTTAATCTTCAAACCTGTCTTAGTTTCCACTTTAGCCTTAAAGATTTTAAACTTTTCAAATGCTTCAGATTTTTCTCTCAAAAAAGTAACCCACATCATTCTAGAATAATCATCAATGATTAGCACGAAATGTCTAACACCATGAAAACTTTTAACTCTAGCAGGGCCACACAAATCAGTATGAATAAGGTCAAGAACATCATTTGATTTATCTTGTATACTCTTAAAAGAGGTTCTGAACTATATACCCATTTGACATTCTTTACATACCAGATTATAGGGGTTCACCATCTTAGGTATATCTCTAACAGCCTTAGTTGAACTGATCTTCACAATGCAATCAAAATTCACATGACATAGCCTTTTATGCCATAGACAACTCTCATCAATTTGTGTAATCAAACATGTCTTCTCACCGGAGTTCAAATTAAATATATTACCCTTTGTATGTGTACCATTGCAATCTCCAAGCCAGATCTGGTAATGATTTGGCATTTTCCATCCTTGAACTATAATTGAAATCCCTTATCTACCAATTGTCCTACATTCAAAAGAGTATGCTTTAAACCTTCAACATAATAAACATTGTCATTATTGTTCTTACCATCCAATGATATAGTTGATTTTCCCTTGATCATACATGCCTTGTCATCTCCAAATGTAACTAGTCCACCATCAAATTCTTGCAAAGACAAAAACTTCCCTTTATCTCCAATCATATGATGTGAACAACCACTGTCAATTACCCATTCATCCTTGTCCTCAATTTTAGCAGCAAGTGCCTTCTCTTCAAGTACATTCTCTTCCAGTGCTGGATCATCTTCCTTGATAGCCAAGAATACCCATTCCTTCCCATTGCTGGATCCACTAGAAGAGTCTTCTGTCGATTCATCATCTGAATTAGTAATGCCTTCCTCATCCGCTATGTAGCATGATTTGTCTCTATTTTTCTTGAATCTATACTTGTTCTGATATCCAGGGTTAGGCTTAAATGATCTTTTAACTCTTTCTTCAAATCTTGAATTCCTTTCAGGACATCTAGATGCAAAAAGACCAATCTTATTACATGCAAAACATTTAAAAGGTGCTTTACTTCATACTTACTTCCTACTAGTCCTTTCAGTACTCTTGTAGCAAATAGTGCTTCAAGTTTCTCAAACTCATCATCTTCTCTCTTCATATCTTCTAATTCCTTTGCATATAAATCTTTCCAGTCTTGCTTACCGGTTGTAGATGTAGATGCATGAAAAGCAGGTTTAGTCTTCACAGCTCCAGAAGATCCAAATTCCTCAAGCTCAAAAGTAGATAGTTTCCCAACTAAAGTATCTCTGTTGATAGATGTATTAGCCATTGTTCTCAACTCATTAATAATAGTAGCCTTCATGTTGTAAGCCGGTGGTAGGGTTCTCAGGACTTTAGAAACAATTTCCTCTTCACTTAGAGTTTCACCACAACATTGAATGCCCATAATAATCTCATTTACCCTTTCCATGAATGCAGTAATCCTTTCATCTTCTTCCATCTTCAGGTTTTCATATCTCATCTGATAACCATCAAGTTTAGCAATCTTCACTGTAGGGTCACCTTCATTAAGAGTCTGCAACTTATCCCATATAGCCTTTCCAGATGATTTGTCTATTAATCCCATTATTTGCTGATCAGAAAGTGCACACAAGAGGGCTTCTCTTTCTCTACAATCATTCTCAAGCTCCTTGTCCAGGTTAGCCAAAGGAGGATTTCCAGATCCTAGATTAAAAGGTGTGACACGATTTTGTGTCATCTCCCAAATCTCCTTACCAAGACATCTAAGATGAGTCTCCATTTGAATCTTCCATACTATATAGTTTGTTCCTTCAAGCCTCGGTATATCCCTTCGAAAGATAGCTCCAGAAGAACTGGATGAACTTGAACTGTTAGTCATCATAGGATCTTCCTCAAGCGGTTATGCTTTCTGCAGAGAGGACCAAAGCTATGATACCAATTGTTAGACAGTTCAGATAACCAAAAGACAACTGAGAGGGGGCGAGGTGAATCAGTTGTCACAGATTAATTGAAGCATTAGCAATTTAAACTTTAATACCGAAACCCAAAACAATAATACCAAAATAGTAGATAAACCAATTAATCATAAACAGTAATCACAAAATAAATACCATCCACATGACACCAAGATTTGTACGTGGAAAACATGGTAAAGGGAAAAAACATAGTGGGAAGCCTACCCACAGTCAGATAATACTTTTGTAGTAAGTATGTGAATTACAATGAAGGGGCCTACACTTGCAGGAAGGCCAACAACCTAGAGCACACTTATCATCACAAAAGGAGCCTCACTGAATACATATAAATCCAGACTATAATCCAGAGGAGTGTTCAACTACAAAAGAGAGCATCTCCTATGCCTGAGTGCAGTTCTGGTTAAGCTCAATAATGGAGGACTAAATCCTCTTACACAAACCCAATTCGATCTCCAATGATTGACCAACTCCTCTGCCTGAATGATATTACATTATTCGCACATTAAATTCCTTGACCATGACCTCTTACATTAACCTTGATGATCTACAATGAGATCTTACATCTATTCATACAAACCCACGACCATAAACAATCAGGTCGACCACCAGACAATAAACCAATTACATAATTACAAACCATGTCGGCCTTAGAACAAAACAAATAATATCAACACATAAGACATCTTGAAAATACATCAATAGGTCCTATCCACATGTTACATTAATGCCGATCTATAACCTAGATCAACCGGGACCAAGTATAGGTCCACACACTTCAACAATGACCTCCAAATGCCAAGTCGCGAACATGATCACCAAGAACATCCCGAAACTCCATCAAAAGCTACACCAACACCAATTATGCAATTCATCAAAGATCTCCACCAAAAGCTCTGCCGATGAAACCCTCGCTGGAACCAGAAACCAATCTTCTAAGCAAGTAGAATAGCACCCAATCACCAGACCAAAACCAATTGACCAAATATGAGTATAAGTATCACAAACAAGCCAATTCCATCACCAGATTATACCGGAGTCCACCAGATCATGCTGGATCCAAGTTAACCAGAAACCACTAATCCTACTAAGACAAGAAGGGTGCTGGTAAAGCATCCAAACAGATAGTGTTGACATCAATGACAAAACATCAATGCAACACAAAATCAATTCCACCGAATAGCCAACAGATGGAACTATAAAACCTTATCAAAAGTCAAATAAAAATTCCTCCTCTTATAATGACAAGCCCAAATTTTGGTCTAAGAATAAAAATGTTGTTAATGATGGGGTCACTGACGCCAAGAATGTCAAAACCATCACCGCACCATCCAAGCCTGCCACCACCAATAATTTCTTCAACAATTGATCTAATCCTCGTAACCAATCTGACACTCAATCACAACATCGCAACACCACTTCTATCCAAGGTTGCCCTCCTTGACCCAACAACCAACATGAGTACACCCCGCTAAGCGAGCCCATTGAGGTTATTTTCCAAAAGCTCATCAAGGTCGGTGTCATTGTCTTCCTGATGACACACCCTTTTGATCCTAATCAACCTAAGCCTTGATGGTATAATGAGAATTAATATTGTGACTACCATCACATCAATGGTCATGACATGCATAAGTGCGTAAAACTCAAGAACTATAATCAAGACCTTATTGATAAGGGTGATATTGAAGCAATCATCAGTGAGGAGGGACCTCAAAGAGATCAATCTAGATTGATCAGCAAGAGTAAACATAACAAAAACACAAATACATGATGGAGGCAATGCAAAATAGATAGTTTTATTGCATGAAATTTGATTACATCTAACCGGTAACAACTGGGTTACAACATACCGGCTCACATGCCTGGTAGAATAGGTCACAACTAGGACCTTGAATCTTAAGATCTAACTTATACGCAGAGTCTAGCTACTTGATTATCTGATTGAGTACATTCTAATGCATAATTACAAATATATATATATCGATCCAAAGGATCCAGTTAGCCCAAAAGGGATGAAAACCTAAAGAACAAGACCTAACGTGCAAAATAAACAAGGTCGGCCTCCGCTAAGAGATTCCTCTAGAAAATTCAAAGGATGAAACATAGATCGCGGGAAAAGGTTGGCCACATGCCAAGGAACATCGAAATCAATGCCCAAGGATCCGTAAGCTTCGGAAGTGGTTCAGATAGATCACCAGAATAGGTCCAAGCAACTGGTAATAGGAAACTGTCATGGAAACCGATAGTGATATCTTGCTAGAAAACTGATCCAAATGCGATGTGGTCTGGAAGAAAGAAAGACGATCAAGTCTTCAAGTAGAATCCAACTCCATAGGATCTAGTGAGCCAAAACCGACACACATAGAACGGAAAACTGAATTTGCAAATAGAAAATAAAACAAAAAGGAAAATGTTTTTGGTTGATGCAAGATTGTTATGAATCGAGGATGCTCCTGCATTAGAAATCCGGGGTTATTGAAAAAGTGAGCCTCTCCCTTTGCTGGGGTCAGAGAAAAACCAAGGCGGTCTACCTCTACCTGATAAATCCAAGATGAATCTTTAATTGGTCTCTCCTTCCACTTTGTTAAACCCTTTTTTTTCACTTATAGACCATCAAAAATAAGGGTAATCATTTTCACAGAGCTTAAGTCTTCATCAATCGAGTTTCGTACTCATCTGTTGAACCTTTTATAAAGTTTAGAATTCGGGTTCAAAGGAAATGCGATCCATTAAGTTCTAAGTCTTCGTTAGCATAGTCGTTGGACTTGAAATTTGAACCTTTCCGGTTCAAGGTTCAAGGTTCAATCGGTCTTTTGTCTTGTGTTTTGCAGCTGTCTCTTTAGTCCTAGTCTTGTGGTCGCTTTGAACTTGAACCATTGAACCTTTTTTGGAAATGGTTCAAGGTTCAAGGTTCATTCCCGCATCATTGAATGTTCCTTTTGTCTCTTTCTGCCTGTTCGCAAATGTTGATCTTTTGTCATTGAACTTTGAACCAATGAAATTCTTTTAAAATAGTTCAAGGTTCAAAGCGGTGTTTCAAATCAGCCCGATGGTGTTTAGGAAGAAAAGGCGGCGTGATGGAAAGAGAATATTCCTTAGTTTTCATGTTTTCAAATTGTAATTATGGAAAACAATCATGAGAAAGCATGTTGACTGTGTGAAATTGATTTCTAATTAATGAGCATGTCAGAACTATATCAAATCACAAGTGGTTTTACATGGATGAATGAGCTGGGACGAAGTGTGTTTTGGTACTTTTCAGTGTTTTCCGTCCTTAAATATGATGCTTCTTAGGTAAGACAATTATTGTTGCTGCTGGCAAAGAGTAGAGACATGGAAGGTAATTTAGCTTAGTTTTTCCGAGGGTTTCACAGTTTGATGTTGAAGATAGGTGAGTTCAATTGCTTATTTTCCCCTGCTCTGTTTTAGTTCTGAAATTGGAAAAGTGTAATTCTTTGCCTCGGAGTTGAATGCTGTTTGATTGATGCAATTTTAAGCAAAAATGAGACCGACTCTTCCAAAATTGGGTCGAACATCATGCTTGATTAGTACCCTCCCAGAATTAGATGATACAGCCTTCATTCAAGATGAGTTAGATAATTTTCTAGAGAGGGCTAAGAACCCAAAAGCCAATTCCATGATTGGAAAGATAGTTCACAGTGGTCTTGTTGAGGCCGCCGCATTCCCAATTGCTGCTCCTTGCCTAGAACTAGTATATGCATGCATGAACAGATATGATGCTAGTAATAGGTGTATTAGAGCCAATAATGGAGACATGCTAGTGCGAATTGATAGAGAAACAGTAATGGCTGCAATTGGAATTCCTCACAAAGAGCTGTATGAAGATTGGTCCATAGGAACCTCATACACATTTTTCTCTAAGAAGAAAAGTGTTTATCGGAACGTCATTGCTAGAAACTGGCTCCTTAAAATATAGAAGGGAGGTTCTAGGTTGCCTAAACCCTTGACAAGAGAGCTTTTTCTTATAGAAGTAAGAGATATTGTAATTCTTTTGAATAGGCTTAAGGGGAATTCACATGCCTTCTATTGGGAAGACTGGATGTATTTTTACATTCAGGTATTATTAGCTGGTGAGAATTACCTTGACTGGGCGCAAGTAATTGCTGAGAGATTGCACGAAGGTTTGAGTAATTTTGTTGGAATAGCTGATTTTCATATGACTTCATACCTGTTTTATATTTTAGCCTGTATCAGAGAATGGCCAGGATTATATCAAGAACCTTTGGTTAATGGAATGAAGGTCTATGAGTGCTATACACATTTGCAGATACAGAGGTACACAAAAAACTTCTTGAGATGGAATGATGTCTTTGTGGGAAGATTAACTTTTGAACTGCAGGGAAATTTGAATAATAGAATGTCACTTGAGGCATTAAAGTTGGTCAGCACATATGGGAGTTGTTTTATTCAATTTCCGAGATTTACTTATATTAGAATTGGTGGCTTTGCAGATGAACCTTTCAAATTGCCCAGATATGCTCTTGATAGTTATGTACTTTTAGAAGTTTGTAGACAGTTAGCTCATGTTGATAAGAAATTAGGGATGAAAAGTGAGTCTGAATCAATTTTCCTAGTTGAACTTGGATATTATAGTTGCAAAACTATTTCTGATGCATTGAACTTAGAATTGGAGCTCAAGAAGATGAATTTGCAGCCTTATGTTGCTCGGCAGGGGTTTGACAACAAAGAATATGCAATGAAACACTTGAATGTTAATGTGAACTTTTCACATATACCTCAGTTAGAAGACTACTGGGAAGATTGCTGCGATGAATTTGAAGTCTGGAGAAGATTATGGTCAAGGTTCACTTTACAGCAAATCATTACTTTGAAATTGCCAATGAACATAGTAGAAATACAAGAAGAGGAAGGTGAAGATGTATTGGACCCGGAGTTCAATGAAAGTGTTCATGAGGAACCTATTCCTGAAATTGACTGGGATAGGAGAGAAGAAGAAAATATTCAATCTAAAACCTTTAATGTTATAAGGAGAACAGAAAAATGGTTAAGAGACCGTAGATCTGGAATAAGATTGACCACTACCTTAGCCAAGAAATCAGTTGAGCAATCTCATGCTGCTGTACCAATTTCTTCTTCTAACATTATTGTTGATATTGCAGGTGTCACTGATACACAAGGTGAGAAGGTTCAAACTAGAAGATTTAAAGAACCACTATTTGGCCCCTCAACAGTTCGAGTCACCCATTCCAGAAGTAAGAGGAAAGGTGTAGAAATTTCAGGAAAAGAAACCATCATAATTCTTGATAGTGAAGAGGCGCAAGTGATTATGGGTGAACTAGAAGCAAACATCCCTGCAGCTCAAGATGCAGGTAAAGGAAAGGAGCAACTTGAGGAAAGCCCCAGTCAAGTGACTACTTTGGTTACCATGGATTCATCTGAATATCAGACACCGCCAACAAAAGAATCTCCAAATGTTTCAAGGTGGTTGGGAGAATCAATTAGTAAGAAACGTAATGTAGTTCCTATCAGCGTACCAATGGAGGATATGGTGAGTAGATGCCTCGGGAAAACACCTAAGTCTAAAAAGCTAAAAGAAGAAGCTATGTTAGAAGTGGATGAGAATACAGGGCATTGGGTAGTTGAAGTGGCTAGGCTGATTTCAGACAAAGATCCAGAGAATGCTACTGAGAAGGATTTTGCCGTTGAAAAGGTAGATTTAGGAACTGCTTCAAGGGCCGCTAACGCAAAACACCTAGAGTCCTTCGCTAAAAGAATGTTATCCAGAACATGGAAGGATGAGAAGGACAAATGAGAGTTGAAACAGACTATTAAGCAGATGGTAGAGTACATCAATGCCATACATCATCCCAGTCCACAACCCCTGTCATAGGTTTCTCAGAGTTTTGATCCCAAATCACCCATGAACCAAAATTTGTTGGATAAGGTTCAAAGAAATCATGTGTTGGCGGAAACCTTCAAGTGGCTTGAATCCATAATTCAGCAAGGAACATAGTATATTGCCAATTTGATCAAGGTGTATGAGGATGCTATAAATGTAACTCAAGAGCTTGAAACAAAGGTGTTAGCGTGGGAGAAGGAAAGGAAAAAATGGGCTGCAGTATTGATTCAGATGAAAGATGTGCAGAAATATGTTGTCATGAACTTTCTCACAGGAAAGGCAGTAAATGATTTGGATGACAAGGTACTGTATGTGGCCAAAGAAAATATTGAATGGAGAAATTCAATCATAAAGCAAGGTCACGAAGAGTCCATTAAGCTGTTGAAAGAACTAAAAGAAATCATTTTCGTGATGTAGAAAGACTTAAAGTGCATTGATGTACAACTTCTTAAGGAAGATGGACAGACCATCAAGCAGGCAGTAGATATGGTGCAGAGTTTCAAAGGAAAGATAAACTTGGTTAGAGAATCAATGTCTTTTACCAGAGATGACTTCACCAGAGTAGCCTGAATTGAATCTATGTTAGTTGTCTGTTTGGATCACTTAGAAGTGCACAAAATTAAAGTTATGCAAGTGAGTATGGACAAAGAATTTTGGAAGCAACACATCCTGCACATTGGGCTCCCACATTACTAGGTTGTTCATAACTTCTCCATGGCTCATATGGAGTGGCGAAATATACGTGGCACCACACACACCCCTGAGACAATTTAAGTCATTTTCTGTTCTTATTGTTATAGCTCTATTTACAGCTTTTGGCCATTTAGTTAATTTCAATTACGAATGGTTGTTTCTTGAAAATTTGGTTTTAATTTGTTAAAAAAAGACAATTTAGCCTGGTGGCTATAAATATTAAGTGATGGATGTTTTGGTGGGGATCTATAAAATTTTGTAAAAAATAAATAGAGGAGCAGACTGGTTTTACTTGTAATTTCAGTGAAATACCCATCTTTGAATGGAATGGAATGTCTGATACAGCTTTTGAAACCTGTGTGTTTGAATATATAAAGATTTCTGTTGGAATAATTATGTGTTCATGTATCTGATTCCTTTCTCTGATTTTTCATTTTAAGTCTGTGAATCAATTTGATGAATGAAATTAGTTGAAAGCATTTGAATATTCTGATTCCCCTTGTCCTGTGAGTCATGAGTGAGTATCAATCAGAGTTCAAATATTTTTGATCATCCTGTGAGTTAATCTTCATTTGAGGTCTAATGTCTTACTATGAATTTCATTATCTATCATGAAGCGTTCACGTTGTGTTGACAAGTGAATGTTGAAGACTTTTGTTTGCTTTTTGGTTAAAAGTGAATTACATGATTAAATTTATTCAAGATTCATTGAATATCATATAGGGAGCTGTACCTTTATGCAAAGGGTAAAATAATAATTATTTACCCAACTGTTGGTTCTCATTGGTTTTCTATTGGGCAACAGGAGTATTTATTTATAAATTTTGAGAGATCCAATCCGTTAACCAACACACTTCACAAGATATTCCTTATACTCACTGCTCCGGGTACTACGCCCAATCCTACTGTCCAAAATCTCTTCAATCTAATCCGGTTCCTTTCGGGGCAACCATTTCTCCAAGTCCACAACACTGTTCTCACTAAATTCTAGTTCATGGTACTCATTAAGATCTACAATGTTGAATATAGATGAAATACTCAGACTATCCAGTAACTCCACTTCATATGCATTTCTAGAACTGAACTTCTTCAAAATCCTACAAGGTTTGAACTTCTTCATCTGCAACTTGCTATAAGTTCAAACCGGGAATCTCTCTTTTCTCAGATATACCATCACTTCATCTCCAACCTCAAATTCCTTATGTCTCCTCTTCTCATCTGCCTTCTCCTTATACTTGTTCATGTCTTCCAAATGTTGTTTAACTTGAATATGCAATGCTTCCATGTGATCTACAAAGTCTTATGCTTCTGAACTTCTCTGGTCTTCATTGCTAACACCTCTCAACTTTGATATACCTCTAGGATGCACTCTGGTAACAATCTCAAAAGGTGTTCTTCTGGTACTTCTATTCACTGAATTTTTGTAGGCAAACTCTACTTGTGAGAAAATCAAATCCCAACTTCCGGTTTTATCTCCCACTAAACATCTCAACAAGTTTCCCAATTTTTGTTAACAACTTCTGTCTGTCCATCAGTCTGTGGATGAAAAGTAGAACTGAACTTCAAATCCATCTTCATCTTCTTCCAAAGTGTTCTCCAAAAATATCCAACAAACTTAGTGTCTCTGTCTGAAACTATGCTCTTAGGTAATCCATGCAATCTCACCACTTCCTTGAAAAATAGGTCTGTTATATGCAATGCATCTGATATCTTCTTACAAGGTATGAAATGAGTCATCTTCAAGAATCTATCCATTACCACAAATATAGAATCATTCCCTCGTGGTGTCTTAGGCAATTCAAGTACAAAATCCATGCTTATATCCTCCCAAGGTCTTACCGGTACTATCAAAGGTTTATACAATCCTACATTCTGACTACTACCTATTGAAACTTGACAAACTCTACAAATTTGCACATATCTCTTAACATCCTTATGAATTTGGGGCCAAAAGTACTACTCAATCACTAATGCTACTATTTTGTCATTGCCAAAATGTCCAGCTAGTCCTCCACTATGTTTCTCCTTTATCATATTCTCCCTCATAGAACTCTTAGGTATGCATACCTGAACTCCTCTGAATAACACCCCATCCTAAATTTTCTTCTGTCTACCATAACCAGTTCTCTACATGCTTTCAAAGGTTCTGCAAAATCCGGGTCTTCATCATACAAGGTCTTCAAATATTCAAATCCTAATACTGTCACTCTCATCTCTGTCAGCAAGTTTCTTCTCCTACTCAATGCATCAACAACTTTGTTAGATTTCCCACTTCTATGCTTCAACACAAAGGTGTAACTCTGCAAGAATTCTACCCATCTCATATGTCTCTGATTTAACTTACTCTGACTATTCAAATATTGCAAAGCTTGATGATCTGTATACAATGCAAACTCCTTAGGCAACAAGTAATGTCTCCATTTCTTAAAGGCTTGAACTATGGCATAAAACTCCTAATCATACACTGAATATATCCTCCAAACATAACTAATTTTCTCACTGAAATAAGCTACTACTCTCCCTTCTTGACTCAAGATTGCTCCTATTGTTGTTCCACTTGTATCACAATCCACTTGAAATAATTTATTGAAATCTGGTAAAGACAACACATGCTTCTCAATCACTTTCTTCTTCAATAGTTCAAAATTTTTGTTTGCTCTGGTGGTCCACTTGAATTCCTTCCAATCTCCTCTCATGGTCTCAGTCATAGGGTTACAAACTGAACTAAAATTTCTGATAAACTTCTAGTGAAAACTAGCCAATACATGAAATGATCTTCTCTCTCCAATTCTTTCTAGTGTAAACCATTCAACAATTGCTTTCACTTTCTTAGGGTCCATCTTCAAACCATCCTCAAATATCAAAAATACCAAATAGACTAACTCATCCTTCATGAAAGTACACTTTTTGATATTGATTAGCAACTTCTCTTCTCTCAACTTCTGCAAAACTTGTCTTAACTGCAACAAATGCTCCTCTTTTGTCTTACTTAAAATCAGAATGTCATTCAAATACACAATAAAAAAACTTACCCAAGAATTTTTGCAATACCTCATTCATCAGCCTCATGAAAGTACTCAGTGCATTAGTCAATCCAAAAGGCATCACCAACCATTCATATAGTCCTTCATTTGTCTTAAATGTTGTCTTCCACTCATCACCTTCTCTGATTCTGATATGATGGTATCCACTATTCAAATATATCTTTGTAAATTATTTTGTTCCACTCAAATAATCCATTATGTCATCTATCCTAGGCAAAGGAAATCAGTATTTCATTGTGATCTTGTTTATTGCTCTGGAATCAGTACACATTCTCCATTCTCCATTCTTCTTAGGTGCTAATACTACTGGTACTGCACAAGGGCTTAGACTCTCCCTAATCAACCCTTTCTTCAACAACTCCTACACTTGTCTATTTGGTTCTTCATTTTCTACCAGTGTACAACTTTGTTAGGCAAACTAGCTCTAGGAACCAAGTCCATGCAATGACAAATACTTCACACAGGTGGTAATCCATCAGGTACACTATCTGAAATGATGTCCTCATATTCCTTCAGCAAATCTCTTATCTCTTCCGGGTGTTTGTTGGCATTGGCATTAAGTTGTCATTGATGTCAACTGGTATGATGGCAATTCACATAACAGTGAGTAGATAGAATGAAAGCTTACCGGTAAGGCATAAACTGGGATGAAGGTTGTGTGTGTGTTAACATGTTGAGAAATAAACCGGTTTGGAAGTTGGCTGCTTGTTTATGATGAAGAGGCAGAATGTTAAAGTTATCACAAACCACTGGAGGTGAAGATGGGTTACCGGTATAGTGTGCACTGCCGGTTAGCAGAAGAAGAAGGTCTTACCAGTAAAGGTGTGTATTGGTATGAGTTTGTTGTGATGAATACTGAGAGGGGGGGGGGGTGAATTAGTATGCCAAAAATCTCTGTACTTAAACACTTAAATAGTCTGAAGATAAACTGGTAAAACAGTTTAACAGACAGACTGATTATTACACATGCAAACCAAAATACAAATAAAGTATTCACCCACAAAAGCAATACAACCATAGCACAAGATATTTGACATGGAAACCCAAATGGGAAAAACCACGGTGAGATGGAACTCACAAGTCACTATCTACAGAATAGAAACCAGACCGGTTAAGGTCAGACTAGTTAAGGTCTTACAATGTTCTTCACCAGAACAGATCCTGTTAGGAATCTCAATCTTTGTTAGGAGATAAGTCTGATTAAAGACTACCTTGCTAGAGGATTTTAGATTCATAGAGGTGAACCACCTTGTTAGAGGATTTTACAAAGGCTTTTGGGCCTACCCGATTAAGGGCTATAGACTTGTCAAAGATGTGAGTAATCAACAAGTGTTTTATCTATCTAATAGCACAAACTGCTTGGTTAGATCCAATATTGCTCACAGTTAATCCATTCCAGCATTACTTCAGTCTTCTCTATCTCTCTCTCAATTACAACTTGATCTTCTCAGATAAGATCGCTCTTACAACAACTCAACAACCACCTTAAACCCTAGCACGACATTAACCCTTTCAGAAACAACTTAAAACCCTAGACATGATGTCCTTTTAAAGGAATCTGATTTCATGTCGGTCCAATAGGATTACATTTCAATTTCTTAGGTTCAATGAATCTAGACATACTCAGTAACACGACACAAAAAGCACCGTCAGTGTGTCGGCACCATCAAACAATTGGTGGATTGGTAACTCATCACAGAGTATTACCGGTTCATACAAAATACTGGTTGTCGGTTTGACAAAAATGAAGACTGGTAAGAATGTGTTATGCCAATTTTCTCCCTCATACTGCTTGAGATCTACGAACTGCTTGGGGTCGACATACCGCTTCAGACCGGGAAACACATTCTGCAAAATCACCAATAGTCTAAAGACTAGAATACAACATACCGGTTGGAACAGATACCAATTGAGCTCTAGCTCATACATATAAAGGGGATCTCAATGCAAGTGTGTGTCCATCAATGACAATCACAACATAAACATCAAAAATGCCAACAATCTCCCCCTTTGGCATTGATGGCAACACTTAGGAAAATAAAATTTTGACATCTAAGTGTTTTACAACAAAAAACATGCCATTAACAAAATTGCTCCCCCTAAGCAGATACACTATCCCTTAATCAATACAATGTATAGCAATTTTGCATACAGAGCATAAACATTGAGATATCAGAGCATATAGCATATATCAAAGCATATAGCAAAATTTTAAAACCAAATACTTCTCCCTATTCTTCTCCAAAATAGATAGAGTACTTCTCCCCCTTTGCCAACAATGAGAAAGTGCCGCTGAACAACCCTGTTTCCATTTGATATTAAAATAATAAAAGTTTTATGACAATAATGAATAATACTTGTCAAAAATCGATTTATAGTCCTGCAAAAATTGTTTCATGGATAGAGACTAGGACTCAAGTAGAGAGGTGGCCACTTCTTTCTCTGTTTGCATCTGGGATACCTGTTCTTCCATGACATCAACTGTGCTCATCTCCTATGTAACTATCAAGGCATCCCGGTTTAGATAACACTTCTAAAGAATTTGCAGTCGTGGAAGTAAAACCAGTTGTAGCTCCTGCAAGTCTCTAGACCGTGTACTGATCTCTTGCTCCACTTTGGCTGACTGGATTTGAAACCGGTGAACGGTTTGCCCATAAGTTGCAAAGGAATCATAAGGTGGTTTAAATGTGCTCAAATAAGACTATAAGTCCATTTGAAGCTTTTTCTTCTGAGCTAGCACATCATCTTAGAATAGATGGGGTTGACAGATTTTGCTTGGTAGCAGATTTCCCTCATCCAAAGGGTCCCTTATATCCTTTTGGTCTTTTAGAAGTTTAGACCGGAGTTCATTCAACTTTTTCACCAGAGCAATGTTAAGAGCCTTTTGATGCTCTTTCTTGACATTTGCCTCAGCTGCTTCTTCCAAGCTCTGCACCTAATCATCCACTATAGTACATAGTAGTTTGAGCTGTGCTAGTGATGATTTAGTGTTAGGAAGATTGGTACCGGGGATCAAACCGGTAAGGGTGTCTACAGCCGCTTGAATTATGTCTTGCTCCTTTTTCCTTCGAATGACTTCAAGGTGCTCTTGAGCAACCTTGATGCTCTGCATAAGCTCTAACTCACTTGCAGACTAGAGATCGATAGGACTGGAGATATCAGCCGGTTTGGCTTGACTCCCGGTTGCCTTCGGAGTCTCCATCTGTGTGCTCTTCATCACTTCCGCTGCCTTGTCTGCTTCTTCCTTCTTCCTTTTCTCTGCTTCCTTCTTCTATTCTTGTTCTCTGTCTTCCTCTTCTTTCTTTTTCCTCTCTGCTTCCTTCCTCTTCTCCTCTTCTTTCTCTTCCTCTTCCTTCTTCTTCTTTTCTTCTTCCTCCTCCTTCTTCTTTTCTTCTTCCTTCTGCTTTTCCTTTTCTTTATCATCCTCTTCCTTCTTCTTCTTTTCCTCTTCCTTCTTCTTTTCTTCCTCTTCCTTCTTCTTCTTCTTTTCTTCCTTCTTCTTCTTTTCTTCCTTATCCTCTTCTTCTTTCTTTTTCCTCTCATCTTCTTGCTTCTTTTTCTCTTCATCTTTCCTTTTCTCCTCTTCCTCTTTTCTCTTCTCTTCCTCTTTCTGCTTTTTCTCATCTTCATCCCTCTTCCTCTTCTCTTCCTATTCCTTAGCCGCTGCCTGTCTGTCCTCGGCTTTCTCACTGCTTTGTTTGGCCTGTTGCCCCTATTATGGTCCCTCAGAAGGTATGCCCTGAGTGACATCTTCTATGTCCAGGGCATCGACATCAATAGTGTTGATTGGTTCTTCAACCAAGTTTCCTTCTTAATCAAAAACTTCGTCCGATTTGGATATGACCGGTTCTTTTTTCACTTGCAGGTTGGCCATACATGCTTTGTGACCTTGAATAGCATGATTCATATGCTGATGAGTGTCTTTTTCAACATCATCAATTCTTCCCTCTAACAACTAGTGTTTTCTTCTCCTTGTGAAGAAGAGTCCTTTATTTTGGTCCAAAACATCAAATAATTCTGAGTTTGAGAGGTCGGGAAAGTACTGTGCAAAGACTTTCTCCCTAATCTCATGTTCTTTTTCTATGGCAATGCACCATTTATTATCTAATGCTTTATATAATGAATCCGGTGTCTGAGATTTAATCTCTGATGGCAACTGGTCATTTTTACACAAATAAATAATAATCTCCTGTAGTACTTCATCTTTCTCCTCACCATTAAAATCATCATAATAATTATTAAATCATGCAATAATTTTCTCCTAATATTCTTTACTGTCCTTTGATAATGTGTCAAAGGTTTATATGAGGAGATATCTATATTTACTGGTTCAGACACTGCCGGTTCATTCTTCTTCATCTTCTTTGTCTGTCTGGCTTTCTTTGGCTTCTCCTCAGAGTCCGATTCATTTGACTTAGTCTTCCTCTTTCTTTCAAAGACTTTTGCTGGTGCCACTTCCAGTTTCTTCTTTGCAGGTGACTGCTTGGTCACTCTTGGAGTTGTAGTAGTAGTCGGTGCCGATGCTATAGGCACTGCCTTTGCTTTCTTTGCTGCCGGTTCTTTTCCTTTCTTAACAGAGGGTTCCTCGGCCAGTGCAATCCTCTCCAGATAGGTTCTGGTCCTCTTAGCCTTGGGATCAAGAGGTGAGGCAATAAGGGTTGAGGCATACCCTTCCAGCATATCGTACATCACCTCATAGCCCATTGGCTCCACTTCTTCCATTCTAGGCTCAACAGCCTCCATTAGGCATTTGTCCACCTAGATGGTGAAACATATGTCATCTTCATATTTCTTAACAATATCACCTGAGATCCTCATCCTTTGGCTCATTTTCCATCTGAACTCATCAAAATATTTGTTCAACACATCAGGGTAACCGGTTCCGATAGCTTGAATGCTTTCCTTGATCTGCTTGGTTACCGGTTGGTCAGGAGACCACTGGACATCTCCTACTCCAGGAAAGTAGCTTTGAAAATAGAAGAACAACCCGATCAATAGTTGTCCAAACTTGAATCTCAGTGCATTATCCTATTTAATCAACTTCAAATTAGACAGGAGTTGCCTCTGCATACCGGTGCATAGGTCAAATGATGCATCATCTTTAATCATCTGGTAAGCGGCATTTACCGCTGCAACAGATACATAATTAATCCTACTGGCTGAGAATGTTCTGTAGCCTATCACCATGTAGGCGTACTTCACCAGATCATCCTTGATAGGATTAACTATCATACCTCATGAGTCGCTTGTTGAACCAGTGAGCTTGGCCATTTTCATTTTGCTTACCATTCTTAGGGCTGGCACTTCCCCTGAGTTGCAGAAACCGGCGACTGCATGGATTGCTTGTGGCATGATATCATGCGTCCTCTCTAGGTACATCTTGTCACCATTGACTCTACTCAAAATGGTCCTAATATGATCCTCCGTAAAGTCTTCCAGAAAGTATACTGCATTGTGGAGTTTCTTCTTTTCTAAGATATTGTATTCCAGTTTGATTTTCTTGTCCTTGCCACAAAATAAACCTAACTGGGTGTGAATAGATAAAGACCCTAGGTCTTCTATTTTGCAATCAATATAGTCTAAAATTCCCTCTTCTACTTTTACTCCAGCTGGAACTTGTGATAAGGCATTATATTTGGACTTCCTTTGAATGAAACTTTCCGACTCAATGGATGTACTAGAACTGGTATGAGATGCGGAAGCCATTGTAGAGTATTTCAAGAATACGAAAAATACCTTTAAAACACGAATTTAGGGCTTCCTAATTCTCCTTCACTCCATAGTTCGTTGGTTGCCAAATCACCACTTTGTGTTCTCCACTTGACCGTTTGCAAACTGAATTTGAATCACCTTCAAGATTATTCAATTTCTTGAAATTTTAGCTCAAATCGCCTTTTCTTCGCTCTGCACTTTGAAAAACTTTTCTTCGCTCAAAAACAGATAGTGAGAAATGATTTGAAATATGCTTTTATATATGTCTCTCACCTACCACCATTAATGCTCCTCTATTAGGGCGTAAACCCTAATTTGCCTTTTTTTTTTAACCATTTTCGGTCTTCTACCAAGCGACAGGTATCACATACCAGTTAAGGTCTTTTGCTAGTGTAAAGTGGGGGTTCAAAAACATTTCATCGTTTGCTCCCCCTAAGCCTTTTGAAGCTTAGTTTGCCGGTTCCGATATTTCTACACTAGGTGCAGAAACCGGTTCCTCTTCCAACATTATTGGTTTCTTCCTCTAGGTTTTGTTCATGTCTACTTGAATTGTTTCAACATCAATTTCTCCTTCCTGAGTGACCGGTATATCATCAGATATACTCTTTCTGCTTCTGCAAAATCTTGCAATGTGACTCGGTTTGTTGGAGTGATAGCAAACCAATATAGGTGCTCTCCAAGGTCCATTGTTCATGTTTCCATTCTTCCTTCTGCATGTTGCAGCAGTGTGACCATGACCATGACAGATCATACAATTTTCTCTCCATCCAAATTCCGCTTGATGGCCATCGCTTCTTGACTGATGATTGAAGACATTAAACTGGTTGTGGTTCTGGTTCACAAAAGGTTCAGAACCAGTTCCTTGGGTCCTTTGAGGATATCTTCCAGTGTTATCCATCACAGACCTGCATTCAAATGCTCTATGCCCAAACTTGTTGCATGCATAACAATGAGAATTGAACTTATTGGATCTAGGCACATTATTGATAAAGTAAGGAAAATTATTATAGGCTTTGCTCCTACATACATTGGCAGTGTGTCCTTCTTTAAGACAATTAAAGCAAATAGGTTTGAATTTTTGCTTACCTTTTCCTTTGAGTGCCAGTTGCTTCTTTGATGCTTCAGCATTTGTTCCTGAGGATTCTCCTTCCTCATGTCCAGAGAAACCAAGTCCATTGGTATTCTTTACTGGCCTAGATGACTCAAGCTTTTGCTCTAGCTTAACAGTACTTTTGTTGAACTTAGCAAGTATTTCCTTTGACTCAGAGAGTTCTTTGGAAATAGAAGTATTTGTCTCCATTAGGCTTGCATTTTCAGAGATGGCTATGTTTAGTTCATCTTGTACTCCTTCTTTTTCCATTCTTCTCTCATGAAGGCAAGCAGTCAGTGCACTAATCTCTTGTTTCAACTTGGAGATCTCATGATCTCTGTCCTTCACCAGATCTTCAGCTTTCCTCCTGTTCTCAAGCTCTTGACTAAACTGTATAGTCAGTCCTTCCAACTCCTTTCTCAGGTTGGAGTTTGATTCATTCAACTTATTTACTTTTGCTATCATGGCTTCCATATTTGCTTCATCTGCAGAACTATTTTCAGATAGCTCCATCAACTTTTCTGCATGTTCTCTCCTTTTTGCTTGAGATGCCTTGTATTTGACCATAAGATCATCATAGGCTTGCTCAGACTGAGTGAGCTGCTGAGTAAGTTCCCTCAAGGTGTATCCCCCCATATCTCTTTCCAAGTGGTTAAACTTATAGAAAGGTAGGCTCTGATACCAATTGATGAATACTAAGAGGGGGGGTGAATTAGTATGCCAAAAATCTATGTACTTAAACACTTAAACAGTCTGAAGATAAACTGGTAAAACAGTTTAACAGACAGACCGATTATTACACATGCAAACCAAAATGCAAATAAAGCATTCACCCACAAAAGCAATACAACCATAACACAAGATATTTGACATGGAAACCCAAATGGGAAAAACCACAGTGAGATGGAACTCACAAGTCACTATTTGCAAAATAGAAACCAAACCGGTTAAGGTTAGATCGGTTAAGGTCTTACAATGTTCTTCACCAGAACAGATCCTGTTAGGAATCTCAATCTCTATTAGGAGATAAGTCTGATTAAAGACTACCTTGCTAGAGGATTTTAGATTCATAGAGGTGAACCACCTTGTTAGGGGATTTTACAAAGGCTTTTGGGCCTACCCGGTTAAGGGCTATAGACTTGTCAAAGATGTGAGTAATCAACAAGTGTTTGATCTATCTAATAGCACAAACTGCTTGGTTAGATCCAGTATTTCTCACAGTTAATGCATTCCAGCATTACTTCAGTCTTCTCTATCTCTCTCTCAGTTACAACTTGATCTTCTCAGATAAGATCGCTCTTAAAACAACTCAACAACCACCTTAAACCCTAGCACAACATTAACCCTTTCAACAACAACTTAAAACCCTAGACATGATGTCCTTTTAAAGGAATCTAATTTCATATTGGTTCAATAGGACTACATTTCAATTTCCTAGGTTCAATGAATCTAGACATACTCAGTAACACGACACAAAAAGCACCGTTCGTGTGTTGGCACCGTCAAACAATCGGTGGATTGGTAACTCATCACAGAGTATTACCGGTTCATACAAAATATCGGTTGCCGGTTTGACAAAAATGAAGATTGGTAAGAATGTGTTATGCCACTTTGCTCCCTCATACTACTTAAGATCTACGAACCGCTTGGGGTCGACATGCCGCTTCAGACCGGGAAACACATTCTGCAAAATCACCAATAGTCTAAAGACTAGAATACAACATACCGGTTGGAATAGATACCGGTTGAGCTCTAGCTCATACATATAAAGGGGATCTCAATGCAAGTGTGTGTCCATCAATGAAAATCACAACATAAACATAAAAAATG
The DNA here is from genome assembly GCF_030272615.1 of Cryptomeria japonica. NCBI lineage: Eukaryota > Viridiplantae > Streptophyta > Pinopsida > Cupressales > Cupressaceae > Cryptomeria > Cryptomeria japonica. Next base: position 321,757,809 of record NC_081415.1, read on the forward strand.
CCAACATGTTGAATGTTCAAGTTTGAACCGACTGTGTGTCGGTGAGCAGAGTGTTTGACCATGGCAATGCCATGTGGAGATGAGGTGACAAATATGTAGAGGTTGATAAAGCGACCATCGACACAGTTGGTGAAACTGTTAGTAGACATAAATGAAACAACCATAAATCATGGGATTGCAACTGACTAATGCAGCTTGAGGAAGAAAGGATGACAGAGGAAGATCAGAGAGTAGTTGGCGCTTAGATCAATGCAAAGGAAATCCGATTCAGGAAGACCTCGAAAAGGAAACATCTGAAGCATTTTATGAGTCGATAGATTTCAAGGCAGGAAATCTTGTTCGAGATTTCTATCTTTAGCAAATATGTGTTGGATAATGGAAATCATGTACAGATGCATCCTTGAAGGAAAGGTGATTGATCCAAGACAGGCTAGATCAGATCTCATGAAGATTGTGTCGGGAAGAGGAAACCCTAACCGCTCCGAATTTGAATTGCTTTTTGGTGGGAAATCACAAGATAAAGAGGAGAGCTTGAGACAGAGCAAGTTGATGCTACAGAGAAGAGAAAAGAGACATCAAGTGAAAGAGAAGAATTCCTAGCCTTAGAAATTATTCTAAGAGAGTTGCAGAGTAAGTGAGCAAGCATACCAGTGAGAGGGTTCTACCGACATAATTGTAGTTTCATAGTTAAGCTAAACTGACAAAGTGTGGCAGAGCAGGCAACATCCAAGTGTGACACAGTGTGTTGGTAGACTGAGAGAGAGAGAGATAACAGAGGCCGAGAATCAAAGAGAGTAATCTCTGAATCGATAGTGTGAGATTCAATGGAGGAGAAAAGACTGTCAACCGATAGTGAGTTTTTGATCAAAGAGTTGCAAAATTCATTTGCAACAAGAAGCCTTAATTGTATTAAAATAGTATTTCAATATACATCGCCAAGTTGAAGTTTGGTGCAGGGGTTGGTGCCCTAAACTTTGTAATTCAGCATTTTACCTATGAGGCTAGATTGGAGCAGTAGTCTCCAGCAACTTTTCTCACTGAGGTTTTTCACACATTGGGGTTTCCTCATACATATAGTGTTGTGAGTTGTATTTGTGTGATCGATCTCTTTGGATTTCCTTCTTTCTTTATCGGTTCGATTATTTAAGTGCTTAAGTTTTTAACTGGTATTCTGAAGTTGTTTTGAAAGTCAATAAGTTTAGGAATCCCCCATTCACCCCCCTCTCAGTAGTACTCTGTGTTCAACAATTGGTATCAGAGCCTAGGTTCTTGGTTATCTTTAAGCCTTGGGTAGATTCTGGACTTTGAACATAATGGAAAGAAATGAGTGCTTCCTCAAAAGCCCCCATGTTTGATGGATCCAACTATGCCTTCTGGAGTAGAAGAATGGAGACCTATATTTCCTTCCTGGGTTTTGATGTGTGGATGTCTATCAAGAATGGGTATGTTGTTCCTAATGCTCCTCCCAGTGATCCGGATTCCAAAAAGGAGTATGAGAATAATGCAAAGGCCAAACATGCTATCTTGAGGAAATTGTCTGATAATGAATTTGTCAAAGTCATGCACTGTGTTTCAGAAAAGGAGACTTGGGATAAATTGTAGAGGTTGTTTGAAGGAGATACAAAAGTCAAAGAATCCAAGCTGCAAGCACTAAGGGGCCAACTTGAAAGCATCAAAATGAAAGATGATGAAAAGATTGCAGACCATCTTCACAAATTTGATGAAACTGTGAACACCATCAGAGGACTTGGAGAAGAGATTGTAGATGAGATTCTTGTCAAGAAGGTACTTAGATCTCTCACACCCAAGTATGATACTAAGGTGTCTGCCATAGAAGAAGCCAAGGATCTAAAGACTTTTACAATGGATGAGTTATTTGGCTCTCTGACAACCTATGAGATGAGAACAACTGGTGATACTTCCTCAAGGAAAGAAGAACATTCAACATCACCAAAAAGGGCAAAGAAGAAGCTACTCATAAAGATTCCAGTGAAGAATCTGATGCAGAAGTAGAAAAATTTGTCAGGAATCTCAAAATAGGATCCAGACGATATAAAGGAAAGCTACCACTTAAATGTTTTAACTGTGGGAAAGTCGGACACTTTGCTGCTAATTATCCTCACAAAGAAACCGGTGGAGGTGAGTCAAGAGAGTTCAGATGATCTGCTAGCAAAGACAGAGAGAGGAACAACTATCGGCAAGTAAGGAGAGGCTACTAGAACCAAAACAACCTATATACTATTTAAGATGACACAACAGATGAAGAAAATGCATCGGAAGATGATTACTGTGAGAATGACAGAAAAGTCAATCTCTTCATGGCACTTGATAGACCAGTTGATGTAGATGAGGAAGAAGAGGATATTGAAGCTGAAGTGGATTTGGAAAGCAAACATATCAATGCCCTTGAGGAATTGAGTAAACCAAGAAGATAACTCAAGAGGGTTAAGCTTATTGCAGTAGATGAACAAGATCTCTTGAAGAAATCCCTAGATGAGTCCAGTCAAGTTATATCTGACTTGAATTTGCAGCTGGAAGAAACTAAGAGGATATGTGAAGCTATAGCCTCTGATCTGACAAATAAAGAAAAATAGCATCAAGAGTTGGAAGCAAAAATAGTTAAGCTCAGAAAGGAGCTTGAAGAAATTAAGGAAGAAATAAAAATAAGAAGCAAGTATGAAGGAAACATCGAGGCCTTAGACAAGATGTTGAGCAAATAGAAGCAATCCAAAGACACTAGTGGCTTAGGCTTTGAAGAAGGTCAAATTTCAACCCACAAAGATAAATCCAGCAAAGAAATAATGCTCACCTCTTCAATTAAAAGTGAATAAAAGAAGACATTCACTGTAGGCAAGGATACCGACAAAAAGACATATGCAGATGCTGTTGGAAATCGCCACTCAAATTGGTATACAACAATGAACCAGAGGCCACACTTCTTATATCAACATGCAGATCCAAGGAGAAATGCAAGAGTTGACTGTGAAGGATTCACCAAACTCAACAACATGAAGGGAAGACCCCCAATGAGTCAGTTCTATTTAGGACCAAGACAACCTAACCGATATTTTTCAAACTTTCATGGTTACTATTACCGGTTGAACAAATTTGGGCATATAATAGTTGACTGTAGATTATTCAATAAGCCCTTTATGAGTTATGAAAGTAGAAATCCATTTAATGCACTCTAGGATATGAATGTTGTCTGTTATCAGTGCAATGGATATGGTCATAAGAGTTTTGAATGTAGTAAGAATAAACCGGTACCCTACAATAATTTCAAGGATGTTCCCTTAAATGGATGTAAAATGCTACAACTATCAAGAGCTTGGACACATAGCAAAGTTATGTAAAAACCAGAAGATCAAGAAGAAGAAGACAAATCCTGATCAAGAGCCGGTAACTGAACCCAAGCACAATATAGGAGCTGACAAGAAGAAGGAGACCAAATCAGTTTGGGTTGAGAAAGAAAAGGAAAAGGCAAAATCAAGTCTCATAGTACAAAATGCCTTACATGCTGAGAGGAAAAATCTATGGGTTGTAGATAGTGGTTGTTCCAACCACATGACTGGTAACAAAAAGAAATTAATCAAATTTGAAGACTGGAATTGTGGATCAGTATTGTTTGGAGACAATTCTTCCATCAAAATGAAAGGAAAAGGAACTCTAAGCATTGATGGAAAACTGAAGGCACATAATGTACATTATGTGGAAGGCCTAAAGCACAATCTGCTGAGTGTGAGTCAGATGTGTGACAAAGGTTACAAATTCACCTTTGACTCAACCGGTTGCCAAATAAAGAAAGACAATACCAGTAAAGTTGTGGCAGAAGGAAATAGAACAAACAACAATGTTTATAATCTGAAGGAATTCTATGAGTCCCAATGCATGTTAGGATAGGTTGATGAAAGTTGGCTATGGCATCGAAGATTAGCCCACATAAACTTTGATAACCTAGTTGCAGTAAGTAGAAAGGGGTGTGTGAGGAATATTCCACCCATCATCGATAAACACATTTTGTGATTAATGTGTAAAAGGTAAGCAAACTAAAGTGAGCTTCAGGAAAAAAGAGCACAACACTTCAAGACCACTTGAAATTGTGCATACAGATCTGTGTGGTCCAACTAGAACAAGAGCACTTTCAGGTGAAAGATACTTTATGCTCTTCATTGATGACTACTCAAGAATGACATGGGTCACCTTCCTACAAGATAAATCACAAGCATTTGAAAGATTCAAGATCTTTAGGAAGATGGTGGAGAAAGAAAGTGGGTGCAGGTTAAAATGCCTAAGATTAGACCAAGGTGGAGAGTTTACATCAAATAAATTTGAAGATTATTGTGAAAAACATGGAATTAGAAGGCAATACTCCACTCCTAGGACACCACAACAGACTGGTGTGGTAGAAAGAAAGAACAAGATAGTCAAGGAGATGGGCAGAACCATGTTAAATGAGGCCAGTCTACCAGACACATATTGGAAAGAAGTTGTTCATATTGTTGCATATACTTTGAACCGGGTACAATTAAGAACAAATAGCAGAATGACACCTTATGAGTTGTGGTATGACCATAAGCCATCTGTCAAATAATTCAAAGTATTTGGAAGCAAGTTCTTTATAAAGAAATATATGGATAGTCTAGGAAGTTTTGACTCCAGGAGTGATGAAGGAATCTTTCTTGGTTACTCATCTAACAACAAGGCCTAAAAATGCTACAAAAAAAGACTAAGAAGAGTTGTTGAGAGTGTGGATGTAAACGTTGATGAGGATATGCACAAAGAAAGTCAACCATAGATCAACTGATATGATAACTCCAGTGATGAAGATGATGAAGCTTAGTTAGACAATGAACTAGAAGAAGCATCCAAAAAGGGTCCGAACCAGTATGTGCAATTGAATAACCCGGAAGAGAAAATTCTGGGAAATAAGAGTGATGGTGTGTAGACTAGAAGAAGACTTGCCCGGAATGATGAACAAGTCAACCTATGCCTCATGACTGAAGTTGAACCCAAAACATTCAATGAGGCCAGCAAAAGACAAGAATGGATAGATGCCATGGAAGAAGAACTACAACAGATTGAGAAGAACAAGACTTGGGAATTAGTCCCTAGACTAGAAGACAAGAACATAATTGGCATAAAATGGGTCTACCAGAATAAGATGAATGAAGAAGGTAAGATTGTTAGGCATAAAGCTAGACTAGTGTGCAAGGGATACTCTCAGGTAGAGGGAATTGACTTTGAAGAAACATTTGCACCGGTAGCTAGATTAGAAGCAATTAGAATGTTTATAGCCTTCTCTACCTACAAGGGTTATAAAGTATTCCAAATGGATATAAAATCTTCCTTCCTAAATGGAAATTTGGAAGAAGAAGTGTAGATGGAGCAATCGGAAGGGTTTCTGATGCATGATAATGAGACATTTGTGTGCCGGTTGAAGAAGGCCTTGTATGGTCTAAAGCAATCTCCTAGAGCATGGTACTCAGGACTAGATCTGTATCTGAAGGAGCAGGGATTCAAAAAGGGAAGTGTTGATAGCAATTTGTACATAAAGAAAGATGGGAACCACATGATCATTGTGGTTTTGTATGTAGATGACATTATCTTTGGAGGAAACAAAGATACCCTCTGCAAAGAATTTGCTGATCAGATGCAGTCAGAATTTGAGATGTCAATGCTTGGTGAATTGACTTACTTCCTTGGTTTCCAGATATTATAGCAAGATAAAGGAATATTTATCTCACAAATCAAGTATGCAAAGGAGATGTTGAAGAAATTCCAACTAGAAGATTGTAAACCAGTAAGTACCCCCATGATGACCGACAATAAATTGAGCAAGAATGATGAATCGCCGGTGGTGGATCAGACTTTGTATAGATCTATGATAGGCAGTTTATTGTATCTAACTGGTTCAAGACCGGATATAGTTCAGGCAGTATGCATGGTGGCTAGATTCCAAGCTGCACCTAAGCAGTCACATATGAATGCTGTAAGCAGAATATTTAGGTACCTACAAAGGGCACTCAGCTATGGATTGTGGTATCCTAAACAAGGGGATTTTAACTTGGAAGCATACATTGATGCTGATTGGGTAGGTTGCATTGATGATTGAAAGAGCACAAGTGGTGGTGCATTCTTTCTAGGTGACCGGTTGGTTTCATGGCATAGAAAGAAGCAGGACTTAGTGTCTTTATCTACTGCTGAAGCTGAATACATTGCTGCTGCTACATGCTTCTCTCAGGTGCTTTGGATGAAGTAGACTCTCAAAGACATACATGTGGACATCACTGATCCTATTCTCATCCGGTGTGACAATTTGAGTGCAATCAACATAGCAAAGAATCTAGTCATGCATTCCAGAACAAAGTACATTGCTATTAAGTATCACTTTCTTAGAGAGAAGGTTGAAGGACATGAGGTAAGGATGGATTATGTCCATCCTGGAGATCAAGTAGTAGACATTTTCACCAAACCATTACTGGTAAGCACTTTTGAGTACCTTCGACACAAGTTGGGAGTTGTGTCATCTGTCTAGGAAGGCTTTATGTGGTTTAGGGGGAGTTGTTAGTGGTCAAAGGGGGAGCTTGGTATGGATCAAAGGGGGAGAATCGTATTGGTATGAAGTGTCTTGCGAGAAGTTGACATTAATGCCAAAGGGGGAGATTGTTGGCATTTTGGCATTAAGTTGTCATTGATGTCAACCGACATGATGGCAATTCACATAAGAGTGAGAAGACATAATGAAAGCTTATCGATAAGGTATAAACTGGGATGAAGGTTGTGTGTGTTAACATGTTGAGCAATAAACCGGTCTGGAAGTTGGCTTCTTGTTTATGATGAAGAGGCAGAATGTTAAAGTTATCACAAACCACTGGAGGTGAAGATGGGTTATTGGTATAGTGTGCACTTACGGTTAGTAGAAGAAGAAGGCCTTACTGGTAAAGGCGTGTACCAGTATGTGTTTTCTGAATGTTCAAGTTTGAACTAACTATGTGTCTATGAGCAGAGTGTTTGACCATGGTGATACCATGTGGAGCCGAGGTGGCAAATATGCAGAGGTTGATAAAGCCACCATCGACACAGTTGGTGAAACTGTTAGTCGACATAAATGAAACAACCACAAATCACGGGATTGCAACTGAATAATGCAGCTCGAGGAAGAAAGGATGATAGAGGAAGATCAGGGAGTAGTTGGCACCTGGATCAATGCAAAGGAAATCCAATTTAGGAAGACCTAAAAAAGGAAATAACTGAAGCATTTTATGAGTTGACAGATTTCAAGGCATGAAATCTTGTTCGAGATTGCTATCTTCAACAAATATGTGTTGGATAGATGCATCCCTGAAGGAAAGGTGATTGATCCAAGATAGGCTGGATTGGATCTCATGAAGATTGTGTCGGGAAGAGGAAACCCTAACCACTCCAAATTTGAATTTCTTTTTGGCGGGAAATGACGAGATAAAGAGGAGAGCTCGAGATAGAACAAGTTGATACTGCTGAGAAGAGAAAAGAGAGATCAAGTGAAAGAGAAGAATTTCTAGCCTTATAAATTATTCTAAGAGATTTGTAGAGTAAGTGATCAAGCATACCAATAAGAGGGTTCTATCATCATAACTGTAGTTTCACAGTTAAGCTAAACTGACAAAGTGTGGCAGAGCAGGAAGCATCCAAGTGTGACATAGTATGTTGAGAGAGAGAGAGAGAGAGAGAGAGAGAGAGAGAGAGAGGCCAAGAATAAGAGAGTAATATCCCAATCGGTAGTGTGAGATTCAGTGGAGGAGAAAAGACCGTCAACCATCATTGAGTTTTTGATCAAAGAGTTGCAGAATTCATTTGCAATAAGAAGACTTAATTGTATTAAAATAGTATTTCAATATACATCGCCAAGTTGAAGCTTGGTGCAGGGGTTGGTGCTCCTTTGGGTTGTAGCCCATAAAGTCAAGGTTTGGTGCTCCTTGGGTTGGTGCCCTAAACTTTGTAATTCAGTGTTTTACCTATGAGGCTGGATTGGAGCCTTTTCTCACTGAGGTTTTTCCCACATTGGGTTTTCCTCGTACATTTGGTGTTGTGAGTTTCATTTGTGTGATTGATCTCTATGACTTTCCTTCTTGCTTTACTGGTTCAATTGTTTAAGTGCTTAAGTGTTTAACTGGTATTCTAAAGTTGTTTTGAAAGTCAATAAATTTAGGAACCACTAATTCACCCCCCTCTCACTGGTACTTTGTGTTCAACAGTGTTGTCCTTCCAGTTCTGGTCTCTTGGTTTTCTTAGGAATTAAGGAAAAACACACATTCTCATGTCTCAGTCCATTCATGAATTTCCTTCCATCTACCAAACAGATTCTAGCATTCATACAAACTTCATTCTTCAAAGGTTCCTCCAAAGGCAACAAGGTTTGCTTCATCCCATTGGCCACAATGGTGTATGTATTCTTTCTCCCATCATGTACTGCCTGCCTATCAAACTGCCAAGGTCTACCCAACAAAAGATGACAAATATCCATAGGCATAATGTCACATAAGACCTCATCATGATAATTCCCAATTTTCAATTTCACCAAACATTGTTCACTTACTAACAACTTATGTTCATCCTGAATCCATGCTATCTGATAAGGCTTAGGGTGTTTCAATCTCTCCAATTTCAACTTATTCACCATCTCTTCTAAAGCAAGATTATCTAAACTACCACTATCACTAACAACTTTACAAATCTTACCAGATACCTTACATTTGGTCTTGAATAAATTCTTCTTCTGCAAGGGCTCTTCATCTCCTCCGGTATGACATGAAGCTTGCCCCATCACCAATAGTTCTCCATCTTTCGGTTTATTGTCTGATCCCGTGGGGTTTTCTTCCACCACTACTACTCTTTTGATAGTTTTTGTCTTCTTACACTCAAATGCATGATGTCCTTCTCCTCCACACTTATAGAAAGTTCCTCTAAATGTCCTCTTGTCGTGTCTTCCAAAGTTTTCATTCCGGTAACCATCCGGTTTTCTCTTCCAGTAAAAATTTCTATCATTCTTCTGGTATGAATTACCTTCTTTTCTTACTTCCTTGTCCTTGTTCTGATCTTTACTGGTTCCTCTTCCTCTGGTATATCCTCTTCCTCCTTGAAATCTTCCTTTGGTAAACCTTCCACCTCTACCTCTCTGCCTTTGTTCATGTCTTTTGTTTAACTTATCTTCTGCCTTTAGGGCATACTGGTAAGCCTCTTCAACACTCTCCAATTTGATCAAAATCAATTCATCTTGTATAGACATCCATAATCCATTCAAATATCTTGCAACTTGTTTAACTTCATCATCAACATGTTCAAATCTGATATTCAACTTCTAAAATGCTTTGGTGTACTACTTCATACTAGATTCCTTCTGTCTCGAATTCTACAACTTAGGAAACAAATCCACTTGATAATTTGCTGACACAAACTTTGATTTCAACTTAGCAATCATATGATCCCATGTCTTAATCTTCTCTTTACCTCTTCTTTGTCTATCAACTTGCAAATGCTCCCACCAAAGAGATGCATGACCTTTCAACCGGGTACATCCATATTTCACCTTCCTCTCTTTTGCAGTGTTTTTAAAATCAAAATACTTCTCCATCTCCGAGATCCAATCCATCAATTCATCTGAATCTAACTTCCCATCATATTCTAATTTGGTAAAATGAGGTTTAGTATTCGCCCTACTCAAAACCCTCAAAAAACCTTTCCTCATCTGGATCAATCGCCAGTAGGTTTGCTTGTTCTGCTAGGGCTTCTTCTCCTTCATCTTCACTTACATCTCTAATATGTTGGCCTCTTCCTAGGCTATCTCCATGGCTTCCAACCGGGTTGATATGCCTCACATCATCTCCATCACAATGGGGTCTGCATCCTCACACGCTCCACCATTCCAAGCTCCTCTTCGCACCATCATTCATGCTAGTTCTTTGATGAAACATAAATTGTGATAAAAGGTCAGCCACACACCAAGGAACATCAGAATCAACACTCAAGTCTCTGCAAGCTTCATAAGGGGTTCTGGTAGATCACCATCATAGGTCTAGGCAAACGGTAATAAAGGACTATCAATTGGTAATATAAAATTGTATTGGAAACCGATAGTGATATCTTGCTGGAAAATAGATCCAAATGCAACACAATTTGGAAGAAATAAAGATGATCAAGTCTTCAAATAGAATCCAACTCCATAGGATCCAGTGAGCCACAACCGAGACACATAGGAAGGAAAACTGAAACTACAAACAGAAACCAAAAAAGAAAGGAAAATATTTTTGGTTGATACAAGATTGCTATGAACCGGGGATGCTCCTGTATCAGATATTGAGGTTGATGCTGAAAAACCTGGTAACTGCAATGATAATATTAAAATGTACCACGACCCATTACCCAAACATGGCAAGGAGAAGGCCTCATCATCTAACAATGTTAATTATGAATACACCAATTACATCTCTGGCTTTGATTCCCTGGTAGGTCACATAGAATCTATCGATACCCATGTGAATACCGTCACCATCCAAGGTACCGCACAATCATCCACGCAAACTTCCAAGCCAAGATATTCATCCAAGGAGCTGCACCATCATATGATTGCAATGTGACCACCCGTCGAGGGAGAGTAACTGTCCAAGGAGCTTCTCCTCGTCTACAACCTCCTATGCCATCCACCCACCGATATGATCTCCTTGATCACCTTGGGAAAACTCCTGCACAAATCTCCATACTAGGTCTCCTCAAAACATCCCCCATCCATAAAGAGATCCTTGAACAGGCTCTTCTAGAGTCTCACATCCTTGATAACATCAACACAACCCAATTTCAAACTCTCATCGGAAACCTTGTTTCCCAACACCATCTCATTTTCACATCCAAAGATGCACCTGTCAATGATCCATCCCACACCAAACCTCTCCATATTGAAGCCCTTGTATAGAAACATAAGTTTAAGCGAGTCCATATAGACGGTGGATCTAGTTTGAATCTATGTACATACAAGTTAATCAAACAATTGGGGATCTCGGAGGATCTAGTTGATCCATCTGGGAAGATCATCATAAAAGCATATGACGATGCAGAGAGTCTCCAAAGGTACCATCACATTACCTCTACAAGTGGGCCCAGCTGTTGTGGAAACAATTTGTCAAGTTTTGGACCTTGAACTTCCCTATAACATCCTCCTTGGCCAATCATGGATCCATTCCATTCAAGTCATCCCCTCCACCTACCATCAGTGCCTTAAATTCCCATTCAATGGAGGAGAAATTACTATCCATCTAGACCTGAACCCTTTGAGTATTGCTAACTTCTTGAAGGAAAGAACCCCTACCATTGCCCACTCAATAGGCCTGATCTGCTTCCCCCATCTAACTCATCCAATTTTGCATCCACCTCATCCGAACATGAGAACAAGGTCAAATTCATTTATAATGGTTTTGGAGAGTATACCTTGCAAAATGTTCTCTATGTGGGTCAAGTCCCACCCTCTCCTAAGACATATGGAAAACCAAAGGAAATCAAGAAGAAAGAAAAACCCACTATCTAATGCAAAGAAACTAACTTACAACATTGGGGCCTACTTGATGAGGAAAGTTTAGAAACAAATGTCACTTCTTGGTTATACCAAGAAGAAGATGAAGAACTAGAAGACATCCCAAAATAGATGTATCCAAAAGCATCTGCCATAGTAGATAATATGGGCTACAAATTACATGGTCTTTGACTAGAAGGAAAAGGCAGAAAGGTGTCCATCTCTCCAATCTCTTATAAGTACAATAGAGGCTTGGGTTTCTCTACAAAACCTAAGATCACTATCGTTGGTGTCCAACCAGACCTTCATCATGAAGTCGAAGATTCCAATGAAGAGGATTTCCACAAAATGCCTTTTGAATACCTCAACAACATATTTCATGACACCCATGTAAACACCATCACCCTAGTCACCCCTTCCAATTCATAAGAACTTAAACTTGTCCACCCTAAACTCATTGATGAGGACCAACAAGGAACACCTTTTTTAGACATTTGTACTAATGATGATGATCTTATAGCATTGATTAACATGAAAAACCTTGAGAACCACACATCCATCAATGGAATTAAGCTTTATCCAGAAGCTTACTTTGGTAGTTAGGTCAACTCCCCCAGTTGCAAAAGTGGAAACAAAAAGAAAAATCAGAAGTCCCCTGTTGAAAATGTCTTTGAGGTACTTCAGACATAGAAAAAGTAAAAATAAATGACACATCTTCAAGTGAAAACATAAATTAGGTGCTTGAAGATGAGGGAATTGATCTCCCTACCATGGCTCCCTTGCAATAGGAAAAGTCCCCTCTACTCATTGAGGAAACTGATACAATCAACATGGGCACAAAAGAAACATAAAAGAATGTGCTCATCACCAAGTCACTCACTAATCAAGAGAAACAAAATTTTAGAAGCTTTCTAAAAGAAACACAAAACAATTTTTCCTGGTCATATGCTGACATGTCAGGCCTTGATCCTGACTCGGTGGTACACAATCTTGCATTTCGTCTGGATGTCAAACCTGTTAAGCAAAAATTACGCAAGATGCATCCTCAAATTGCCCTCCTAGTTAAAGCAGAGCTACAGAAGATGTTAGAGGCTTCATTAAGCCCATTGATTATCTTGAATGGATCTCCAACATTATACCTATTGGAAAGCCCACTAGGGGCATTAGACTCTACATAAACTTCAGAGACTTGAACAAGTCATGTCCTAAAGATGACTTTCCTTTGCCTAATATACATATGATAGTAGACCTGACAGGAGGGCATGAGATGCTCTCCCTCATGGATGGATTTTCCAGCTACAACTAGATTAGGATTGCAAAGGAAGACCAACACAAAAATACATTCACAACACCATGGGGTACATTCTGTTACCAAGTCATGCCCTTTGGACTAAAGAACGTGGGACAAACCTACCAAAGAGTGATGACTACAATCTTTCATGACCTGCTACATAAAATAATGGAAGATTATGTTGATGAATTCCTTGGGAAATCTAAGACAAGAGATGAGCATATCCCAATCCCAAGGCAAATCTTTGAAAGACTTGAAAAGTACAAGCTACACTTAAACCCTAATAAATGCATCTTCGGTGTCACACCTGGAAAACTTCTTGGCTTCATAGTTTCTCGAAGAGGCATAGAAGTGGAACCTGCCAAGGTAAAAGCTATTATGGAAATGCCTCCCCCAAAGACTCTAAGGTAGTTAAATAGTCTCCAAGTGAAGCTTCATTCTATCAGAAGGTTTATTGCACAACTTGCTGATAAGTGTAACCTAATGTGTGCACCTCCTCATAAAGGATACAAAATTCAAATGGGAATGTTTGTGTCAAAAGGATTTTAAAAAGTTAAAAGAATACGTAGCTTCACCACCAGTTTTCATGCCTCCTATTCTAGGACAACCACTCCTCCTGTACATATCAGCAATTGCAGTGGCACTGGGGGCATTATTGGCACAAATAGATGATCAAGGTAAATAGCATGCTATATATTAAATCAGCCGCACTCTAGTGGGGTATGAGCTCAATTATACCCTCATTGAAAGAGTATGCTATATATTAAATCAGCCGCACTCTAGTGGGGTACAAGCTCAATTATACCCCCATTGAAAGAGAATGCCTCACACTTGTCATTAGCACACAAAAGCTCTGCCACTACATGATCAACAATAAGACAAAATTGATTGCAAAAATTGACCCCTTGAAGTACCTACTATCAAAAGCTACTCTCATAGGAAGAACCACAAAACGGGTCATGCTTTTAAGTGAATTTGACATCAATTATGTAGATAGAAAAGCAATCAAGGGAAAAGTAATTGCAGATCAACTGGATGATGCTCCACTATAAGGAGATCATCCTCTCATCACAAAATTCCTTGATAATTCCATAATGACTGCCACCACATCATCCAAATGATAGTTATACTTTGATGACTCTTGCACGTAGAATGGATCAGGGGCAAGAGTCCTATTGCTCACACCTCAAGGAGATTGCATCCGTAAGTCATACAAAATAGCCTTTTAATGCACCAACAATAAGTGGAATGCAAAGCACTAATCACTAGACTCTGCTTGGCTATTCAATGGAAGATACTAGAATTGCAGGTTTGTGGTGATTCCCAACTGGTCGTAAAGCAAGTCAATTATGAATACCAGACAAAAGATGACAAGCTTCTTCCTTATTGGAGTATGGTTGAGGATCTTAAACAACACTTCACGATCATTAAATTTGAGCAGATCCTGTGTACAAATAACAGAGCCGTGGATGTTATGGCTCTAATTGGCTCTCTCCTAAAAACATTGGCTAATAGTCAGAAGTATGAGTTCTTGACCTAGAGACTGTTGGCATTTTGGTATGGTTTTGTCATTGATGTCAACACCTACTAAACTTTATCAACTATAGCACTTTGGAGAATCATCAATATTCACTAGCAAGCAAGTGACTTATGCACAGTCACTGGTATCTGGTACACTGGTAGGATATAATGATCACCAACACTTGGAAGGGCATGGAAAACACTTGGTTATGTCGAAGACATCATGTGGACACCTTGTCTTTGAGATTTGTTTATTGGTATATTCATATTTGCATATTTGTTGTTACCGGCAAATAGGTCCAGGTTATACACCGGCATGTTTATCTTTTCCAGATCAGCATGGCACGCTATGGAGATGACTTATTATTGTTGTAAATGCATTAAGCTGAACTACTAAAATTGGTCCTAGGTTATGATATAAATGTAAGATCTTATTTGTAAGATCGGTAGAGGAATGCGAAGAAGAATTGTGTGAAGGTATATGGGAGATTAAGCAGAGCTATACACACAGACATCATTTGAAGGTGAAGCAAGGCTTTTGTGAAAGCATATCAGAACTACACTGGTACTGAATCTAGCATATGAAGATGCTATTTTGAGAAGTACATCCTTATTGGATTTAACCATCCAATTGTAGTCAGTGTGACTCCTATTTTGTGTTTGAGCAGTGAGCTCTAGGTGCTTGGCCTTTTTGCATGTGCAGACCCCATTTGTATACACTTACTATCTGCAGTAGTATCATATGATTGTGGGTAAGGTTTCCCACCATGGTTTTTCCCCTTACAAGGTTTCCACATACAAATATTGGTGTTATGTGTTGTAGATGACTTTGTCTTTTTGTTTCATGCATTAATCTTTACCGGTATTGCAATTATCTAATAAAAGACTAGTTCACCGGTATTAAGCAGTAAGTTGGTTAAGTTATTTTTATTTTGAATTTATTTGACAACTGATTCACCCCCCCCCCCTCTCAGTTGTCTCCAGGACCTAACAATTGGTATCAGAGCCTAGTCCTCTTTTGTAGAAGTTTAACAACTTGAGGAGATAAAATGTCTACTAACTATTTCAGGAAGGACAGTCCTAAACTTGATGGAACCAACTATGGCATATGGAAGATCAGAATGGAGACACATTTAAATTGCATTGGAAAGGACATCTGGGATGTTACAAAGAATGGCTATACTGCTCCTACTCAAAGCCAACCTAGTCCACCTAACTTGACTAAAGATGAATAAAATGACCGCAAAGCAAGAGAAGCACTTTTGAGCACATTAACACATCAGCAAATCATGGGATTATCAGATAGATCAACTACTAAATCTATTTGGGATCATCTGGAAACACTAAATGAAGGAGATTCCATAGTCAAAATTGCAAAGCTTGAAAGCTTCCGGGTCAAGTATGAAAATCTAAAAATGGAAGAAGATGAAAGGATTTCTGCTTTTATGGAAAGAGTTAATGAAATTGTTTTGGGTATTAAATGTTGTGGAGGAACCTTAAGTGAAGATGAAATTGTTTCAAAAGTTATAAGAGGATTGCCACCGGCATACAAAATGAAGGTCACTGCTATAAATGAGTTAAGAACAATGCCTAATACATCAATAACTAGAGATACATTGATTGGAAAACTTTCAGCCTTTGAAATTGAGGAATTTGGTCCTGTTGCTACTATAAAGACAGATTTAGCCTTTAAAGCATCAACATCATCTGCACCATCATTTGACAAATCTGATTGGAAAGCCTTTTATGCAAGAGAACTTGAAGAAAGCAGGAAAGAAAATGAATAACTTGAAGAACTTGAAGCACTATTTGCAAGGAAAATGCCTAAAGGTCTAGTTGGAAGTAAGTATGAAGGTAAAGCACCCTTTAAATGTTTTAATAGTAATAAGATTGGTTAGATGGCTTCAAGATGCCCTGATAGACATGCTAGACGAAGAGAAGAAGCTAGAAGGACATACAAGCCTAACCTTGAATATCAGAGATACAAATTTAAGAAGAATAAAGACAAATATTGTTATCTTGCTGATGAAGGAGTGACTAATGATTCTGATGAGGATCCGACAGACAATGGATGGGTTTTTGTTGCTATAACAGAAGATCAACTGACACCTACAGTCCAACTAGTAGAGCAAGCCTTGGCAGCTAAAATCAAAGTAAAGGATGAATGGATCATTGATTCAAGATGTTCACATCATATGACAGGTGATAAAGGTAAATTCTTGAACTTTCAAGAATATAATGGAGGTCTAGCGAGATTTGGAGATGATAAAGCTTGTTTGATCAAAGGTAAAGGTACAATATCTCTTGATGGTAAGCATAACACTGACAATGTTTACTATGTTGAAGGTTCAAAGCATAATCTTTTGAGTGTTGGTCAATTAGTTGAGAAAGGATTTCAGTTACAATTCAAAAATGGAAAATGCAAAATCATGAATAGAACTAGTTTAGAAATTGCAACCGGTAATCAAACTAGAGGAAATATCTTTCATTTGAATAACAGTGAAAAGACATGCTTGATTGCACATATTGATGAAAGTTGGCTATGGCATAAGAGACTATGTCATGTAAACTTTGATTGCATGGTGAAAATCAGTACTACTAAGGCAGTTAGAGATTTACCTAAAATTGTCAAACCTCACAATGCAGTATGTAAGGAATGTCAATTTGGAAAACAAGTTAGAACTACCTTTAAAAGTATTCCAGAAAAATCCAACAATGCTCTTGACTTAATTCATATTGACTTATGTGGTCTAGCTAGAACCAAAAGCTTGCAAGGTGATAGATATTTCATGCTCATCATTGATGACTATTCTAGAATGTGTTGGGTTACTTTTCTGAGAGAAAAATCAGAAGCACTTGGGAAGTTCAAATTGTTCAAAGCAATGGTAGAAAATGAAACCGGTAAGAAAATTAAATGTCTAAGATCAGATCAAGAAGGAGAATTTACATCTAAGGAATTTAATGCATTCTATGAAGTGAATGGAATCAGAAGACAGCTATCAACACCTCAGGCACCACAACAAAATGGAGTTGTTGAAAGGAAAAATAGAACCATCTTGGATGCAGCTAGAAGTATATTATTAGAAGCAAATCTACCACATGTATATTGGAGAGAAGCAGTAAGTACAATGGTCTATACATTCAACAAAGTTCACATCAAAGGTGAAACCGGTAAGACCCCTCATGAACTATGGTTTGGTATCACTCCTACTCTTAAATATTTTAGAATATTTGGAAGTAAATGCTATATTAGAAGAGATGAGTATATTGGGAAATTTGATCCTAGAAGTGATGAAGGAATATTTGTTGGTTATTCATCTAAGAGTAAAGCATATAGATGTTTTAACAAAAGATTGCAGAAAATTGTTGAGAGTACACATGTGAAGATTGATGAACAATTCAAAGGAAATTCAAGGTATATAGATTCTGAACCGGAAACAAAAATTCTAACAAATGAACCTACACTGAACCCACCGGTACAGAATAAAGATCCAGTTACACCGGTACCATCTGAAAATTCCACTATGACGGAGGAACAACAACAAACAAAGACACCCCGGTATGTAAGACTAAATCATTCTGAAGATCACATAATTGGAAACAAGTATAAAGGAGTTATGACAAGAGAAAGATTGGAAAATGAAGAGGTATGTCTTATTTCTCAAATTGAACCATCATCAGTTAATGAGGCATGTGAAGATAAATATTGGATTAAAGCTATGGAAGAAGAATTAGAACAAATTGAGAAGAATAACACTTGAACATTAGTTCCTCGGCCTAAAGATAAAAATGTAATTGGAACCAAATGGGTATTCAGAAACAAACTTAATGAAGATGGTAAGCTTATCAGAAATAAAGCAAGACTAGTGTGTAAGGGATATTCTCAGAAAGAAGGAATTGATTACAATGAGATCTTTGCACCGGTAGCCAGAATTGAGGCAGTCAAATTATTTTTGGCTTTTGTAGCACACAAGAACTACAAAGTATATCAAATGGATATTAAATGTGCATTTCTAAATGGAGATCTTGAAGAAGAAGTTTACATTGAATAACCTGATGGATTTTCTTTGACAGATAACAAAGATATGGTTTGCAGGTTAAGGAAAGCTTTGTATGGATTGAAACAAGCTCCAAGAGCTTGGTATGCAAGATTGGATAAGTATCTTTTGAAGATTGGTTTTTCTAAAGGTAACGCTGACAACAACTTATATTATAAAGTGACTAATGATGACATCTTGGCTATAGAATTTTTTGTTGATGATATAATCTTTGGAGGAGAAGATGAACTATGTAAAGAATTTTCTATTGAAATGCAGCAAGAATTTGAAATGTCTATGATTGGAGAAATAAAATTCTTTTTAGGATTGCAGATTACATAGACTGACAAAGGTATATTCTTGAGTCAATCCAAGTACTTAAAGGAGTTACTAAAGAAATTTGGGATGGAGAACTCTAAACCGGTAAGCACACCTATGATTACAAGTGACAAACTATCACTAAGGGATGAATCTACACCTGTTAATCCAACTAGGTACAAATCTATGATAGGAGGTTTACTATATTTGACACAAAATAGACCTGATATCATGAATGCAGTATGTATTGTTTCAAGATTTCAGAGTAATCCTAGAGAAAATCATGAATCAACAGTAAAAAGGATTTTCCGATACTTACAAGGCATAAAAAATCCTGGATTATGGTATCCTAGAGATGAAAACTTTGAATTATGTGCATACACAGATGCAAATTGGGCAAGAGATGTGGATGATAGAAAAAGCACCACCGGAGGAGCATTTTTTCTTAGAAACATACTAGTTTCTTGGTTGAGTAAGAAACAAAGCAGTACATCCTTATCAACAGCAGAATCAGAATATGTTGTAGCAGCAACTAATTGTACACAGGTACTATGGCTTAAACAAATGTTGAAAGACATAAAGGTAAAATGCAAGGAACCTATTACTATCTATTGTGACAACATTGCAACAATTTATATATCTAAGAATCCGTTACTACATTCTAAAACGAAACATGTTTCTATCAAACTAAATTTTCTAAGGGAGAATGTTGAAGCAAAAGAAATTGAACTGGTTTATGTGAATACTAAAAAGTAGATTGCAGATATTTTCACTAAACCTCTACCTAAGGAGACCTTTGAATATCTTAGAGATCAGCTTGGGGTCATTCCCCCACTGGTAGATACTTAGGAAGTTGATATCTATCATCAATCGACAGAATTAATAGAAAATTTTTTACTCCGGTCCTTGATGAGGAAGCTACTTCTCAGGGGGAGTAGTTGGTATACTGTATTGATTGGTATTTTGTATATGAACTTGGCTTGGTAGTAAATTTGGCAGTTGATGTCAAAGGGGGAGAGATTGGTATGGAAAAACACAAGGAAACACATGTTACTCTCAGGGGGAGAGATTGTTACTTTGGAAGAGCTTACTTATATTTTGATAATTATTGGTACTTTAGTATTTGGCATTTCTATTTTGGCACTTTGATGGTTTTTCCATCTTGTGTTGCCATCAATGCCAAAGGGGGAGATTGTTGGTATTTTGGTATGGTTTTGTCATTTATTTCAACACCTACTAAACTTTATCAACTATAGCACTTTGGAGAATCAGCAATATTCACCGGCAAGCAAGTGACTTATGCACAATCACCGGTATCTAGTATACCGACAGGATATAATGATCACCGATACTTGGAAGGGCATGGAAAACACTTGGTTATGTTGAAGACTTTGTGTGGACACCTTGTCTTGGAGTTTTGTTTATTGGTATATTCGTATTTGCATATTTGTTGTTACCGGCAAATAGGTCTAGGTTATACACCGGTAGGATTATCTTTTCCAAATCAGCATGGCACACTATGGAGATGACTTATTATTGTTGTAAATGCATTAATCTGACATGTTGAATCGGTTATTGCATCGGGCAATAATTTATTTGTAAAATTTTATTGTAATATCTTTTAGAGCCGACCTACTAAAATTGGTCCTAGGTTATGATATAAATGTAAGATCTTATTTGTAAGATTGGTAGAGGAATGCGAAGAAGAATTGTGTGAAGGTATATGCGAGATTAAGCAGAGCTATACATGCAGACATCATTTGAAGGGGAAGCAGGGTTTTTGTGAAAGCGTATCAGAACTACACCAGTACTGAATCCAGCATATGAAGATGCTATTTTGAGCAGTACATCCTTATTGGATTTAACCATCCAATTGTAGTCAGTGTGACTCCTATTTTGTGTTTGAGCAGCGAGCTCTAGGTGCTTGGCCTTTTTGCATGTGCAGACCCCATTTGTATACACTTACTATCTGCAGTAGTGTCATCTGATTGTGGGTAAGGTTTCCCACCGTGGTTTTTTCCCTTACAGGGTTTCCACGTACAAATATTGGTGTTATGTGTTGTAGACGACTTTGTCTTTTTGTTTCATGCATTAATCTTTACCGGTATTGCAATTATCTGATAAAAGACTGGTTCATCGGTATTAAGCAGTAAGTTGGTTAAGTTGTTTTTGTTTTGAATTTATTTGACAACTGATTCACCCCCCCCTCTCAGTTGTCTCTGAGACCTAAGAGAGACACTTGTTATCCCAACATATGACATCTCTAAATCTGAAATGGTGTGTGTCCTTGTTGGTTTTGACTCCCTGTGGTATTAATAAACCTTCACTTATCTTTGAGACAATGTCATCCCACCCCATCTCACCAAAACCCAACAACAAACCTTCATCCGCCACTACACTACACTATCCTTGGTGACACCCATTTTCGAAGGGATATTGATGGATCCCTCCTAAGGTGTCTAGACAAATAGGAAGTTAAATGGGCACTACGTGAAGTGCAGGAAGGTATTTGTGGAGCACACTCAAGAAGCCTCACATTGGCTAAAAAGCTCTTGCGCATGAGATACTATTGGCCTACAATAGAAGAATACACATACCATTATGTGAGGAAATGTGTCCCCTATCTGAAACATGGTGACAAAATCCATGCACCTTCTCAGGATCTATAGTCA
The DNA here is from genome assembly GCF_030272615.1 of Cryptomeria japonica. Classification (NCBI taxonomy): domain Eukaryota; kingdom Viridiplantae; phylum Streptophyta; class Pinopsida; order Cupressales; family Cupressaceae; genus Cryptomeria; species Cryptomeria japonica. The sequence continues at coordinate 321,779,187 of NC_081415.1, forward strand.
TTCATTATGCCTTGGCCCTTCTTACAATGGGGTCTTGATGTCATAGGGAAAATCCATCCCACTTCATCCAATGGTGACAAATTCATAATAATTGCCACTGAATACTTCACCAAATGGGTGGAGGCCATACCTCTCACCTTCACCACTAGAAAACAAATTTCTAAGTTCATCTTGAATTACCTCATCTGCTGATATGGAATCTCTAAAGAAATCATCACAGATAATTGCAGACCATTCAAGAATCAAGATGTTAAAGAAATTAGTTAGAAGTTTGGCATCCAACATCGCTTTTCCAGTCAATGAAGTTGGTCATTATTGGCACTTGCAACTCCATCTCGCCCTTTTGGCCTACCGCATAAGAAAATGCAAACCCATAGGCGCCACTCCATACTCCCTCGTCTTTGGCTCCAAAGCTATCCTACCCCTTGAGATTGAGATCCTGTTCCTAAAGGTTTCGCTGCAGAACATTCTCCCAGATGAAGAATACAAAGTCACCAGGCTACAAGAGCTTGAACTGCTAGATGAAAGGCATCTGAAGGCCTTAAATTGCCTTCGAGTATATCAGAACCATCTACGATTGAGTTATAACAAGAAGGTCCAAAACCAGGAATTTGTCCAAAACCAGGAATTTGACATTGGTGATCTTGTGCTTATGGACAATCAGAGAAATCTACATGACCGTGAAAAGAAAGTTAAGTTTGAGCCTAATTGTCTTGGACCATGTGATCACTGCAAAATATGGATCAGGTGCCTATCAGCTGGCCACTCTTGAAGGTGAACCCTTGGAGGAGCCTATGAATATCATGCACCTAAAGAGATTTTATGCCTAGTCCTCAGAGATCACGAGTTTTCAAAAAAATAAAATAAAAAAATCAAGAAAAATACAATTTTTTTTTTTAAAAATGGAAAAAGTAAAAGGAAAATCAATTCGTCCATTAGTGAAAACCACTTTGTGGTGCTATGGGAAAGTGCCTTGGTGAAAATCTAGTTTTAGACATCAACGTAAATAAAACTAGATCCATCATCTGCTTAGACAAAATGACTCCTACGTCCCACAGTTTTGCCACTTTTACAGTGTTTGGGACCAAATTCCGCTTCACACCATATCCTTTCCCCGCCCACCCGCCCGGTGTCCATATTCCATAAATCAAATAATCTGATATGCACTTCACAACCACTCACCCATGGAGACAACCAATTTAAGTGTGTGAAATTAATTGACATGGCTCAAACAGTCAAATTAATTGTTTCAAATGCTCTGACATGACATGAGTCATTTTGTGATCCTCCACTATACCCCCGTTTCCTCCCACCCACCCACTTGGTTCTCATATTCCATAATAAAAATTGAATATTTTGACTGTAATATTCCCCTTAAATTTTCTTTTTGTTTTTTACAATAAGAGTTAAAAGCAAACACCATAACCCGTTAAGGTTAGAGAAATAATCCAAACTGTTGAAAGGGAACCCTTCCACCTTTTGTTCACCGAGAGCCCAATCTGGGAGGGTGAGAGCATACAGTGTTCCAGGGATCATTAGCACCATAAATAAAACTAAATTTACAATGCAAGGGTGGCAAGCCAATCCCTCTTGCTTATCCAGCAGGATAGAAACAGAACTCTTGGCAGTAAACCATCCAAGGGAAATAACAAGAAACTGTAACTCAATCACTCTACCGGGTATTTCAGCAGGAGGACATTACATTAAGCTATCACTCTACCACATATATCAGTAGGAGGAAAATTGCATAAAACTTATCACTCGACCACTTATTTAGTGGGAGGACTGAGTACATAAACTAAATTACAAAGCAAGAAGGCGACTAAGTCAGCCTCTTCCACTTATGTAGTCGAAATTACAAATAATAAAAGAAAGAATGATTGATCAATACTATTGAAACAATCTTACAAAATAGAGATATGAGATAAGATAAGAAGCTTAATGCTGATCTCAAAAAATCCACCATCAATTATTACACCACACTCGAACACTACTGTTGTTCTAATTCTGCAAGCTAGAAAACACACTATCCAGCCACTACTGGAAACACCAAAAAACTCATAAATTTCTCAAAACTAACCAGAATCACACCAAATAAAATGAAAATGAATAATATAATATAGGCAACCAATCCAATACCTCAAACTCACAACTTGAAAGCCCCAAATGTGTTGCACACATACCAAGGTAGTTTGAAAATGGCGCTACAACAACAAACTTCAATTTGCAACCAAAAATTATGATGACCACCAAAAGCCACACCAAGATAGGAGAATGGTTGTCTTCCTAATATGCTTCCAAAGAGCCGATACTGAGAATGATGCAATCACTTGGTAAGGAGGTATGAGAAAAATATGGTTTCAGCAACTCCATGACCAACAACAAGGAAACACTCCAAAATCCACACAAAACTCTCCAAATTTTGCAGAACACTCACAGACAACACTGGAATTATAGGAACATGGCTAGGTACTATCTTCCAAGTACGAAACTAAGACTTAGCTAGGAAGCCACACTTCAAAGCTCAGATTTTCAATCGCTAAACCGACAACATAACAATGCAATTTCATAAGTTATCCAAATGGGAGGCCAAGCACCTGTATTTAGAATTTTTTTCCTCTGAAATTGAAATGTAATTGCCCTCAATTCACCCCCCATTTGCATTTTATTTCACTCACACATGGCATCCAAATGACATTTCATTTCATTTCCCAAGGTGGGCACCCAAGTTGCATTTTTACCAATAATTTAAACAAGTTCAAACTTGCCTACGTCTTCAATAATAACATAATATATTTTTCAAATTTCAATGCCTAACTTAGGAAAATATAACATTGATATTAGATATAAATATGTCTTTTCCTAAGTTGCCCAATATATCATCAATCAGTAATAAAATAATAAAATATTAAACCTTAGGATAAGGAAATAATATTTAATTAAATCACTTATGACTCCAATACTAATTATCAACAAAATCTAGGATGAAGCTGAGCATTAAAGACCACTGAATTGCTACAGGATCAGGACCCTGTCCAAACTGCTGAAAATAGAATTGCTCAATACTTCCACTTAATAAAAATAGTAAGTCATGAAATACTTCTCCGAAAATCATGATATTTTGACCCAGTGGAAGATCTTGGAAAGCTCAGTAAGACAACATCATCCAAACAACCAAACCCTAACTTACTAAAAATAGTAAGTTCTCACTTCCATGAAGAATCCAATGCATGTTATGCTACCCTAGAGCTCATGAAAAACCCAGAAGGAAACCATAGACAAAACTTAAGAATTCCCTCCTGATAACCCCTAAAAATATCGAGCATAAATCCACAAAAGTTGGAAACCCTAATTCTCCTTTCCAAATAGCCTACGGGTCTTCGGAATAGGCCAATGGACCACTGAACTAATCACTGCAGAGAAGGGGAAATTACAATGGCATCATTTCTACACCCTAGCAATGAGGAGGATTGTACATGCCTATTTATAAGGTCATCTATGCAAGATGACTCCCATGTTGATTTACCATCATTCCTCCCAGCCTCACTTGCACTTGGTTGTCTCCTTTATTCTCTAATCCACCCCATCACATAAGCTTTCCCATCCCACTCCAAGAATCTTTGATCTATTAATGAATCTACATAATGGTGACACTCTTTGGTCTCACTTGCAATTGGTTGCCTCCTTCATTCTCTAATCCACGCCATTGCGTAAACCTTCACCACCTTGCCAGTAGATATCAAGGTTATTTGTATCTTCATGAGATGATGAGTCCTTGTCCCAACCATGAATAAGGATTATCCCAACATACTAAGCTTTCATCCCACCATCCTGAGCTTTTCACCCATCACACTGAGCTTCCATCCCAATACACTAAACTTAACCCTGATTCCTAATCTTGAGCTTCTTCTTGACATGTACACCATCTAGGCTCTCATCCACATGAGGTTAACTGAATCTTTGCAGTCAGTACCACATCTACATACATATTTCCATACCATCTGCTCTATTGCCTATTCAGTTTCATCACTCACCCCTGCCCATTGGGATGCATCCTTCTTGTGTCTGATATTTTATCCATAATCCTAAGTCCTACTCTTGGAAAGTGATGTCAGTTGGCCTTGTGCATTTTATTTGCATGATTGGGTCTTTTGCTTTGATTTGCATCTTTGTGTCATACGTCTACTCCTATCTATGACTGCCAAGGTCATTCCATATCTTGGTATGTTTTGGGTAGGTGTACACTGGGGCATGTTTTCGTAGTGTGGCATGTTTGGGGGTTTTCTCTTGTATGAACCTACAACCTTGTATCTACATCTACATGGTCTTTACATGGTTGTGTGCAAGGGATACCTATTGTCTGAGAGTTATTCCATGCCTGGGGTTTTTCTTAACATCCTCATTCCTATAATCAATGGTATAGACTACCCTCAACAAAATCAAAACTAGGTTTTCTCTCCACATTTATCACAACAACAAACTCCTCCATCTCAATCCCATCATTTTCATTTCATCCTACATTTTACATTTTGGAGACCTCAATTTATTCACTTTTCTATTTTCTTCTACCTAATCCTATATCATTGTACTACGATTGGCACATTCTTAAAAACTGTTCCACTTGCATTACATGTTCATTATCATATAGTTTCATTATCATTTAGTATATCTTCATTGCATTAATCATTTTCATATAGTTTCATTATTATCTAGTGGCATTATCATTTAGCCATATTTATCATTTAGTTACATCTTCATTGCATTAATTATTTTCATATAGTTGCATTTATCATTTATCGCTTTTTCATTTTAGTTGCATATTCATTTTAGGTGCATTACATTTTAGATTTATGCAGTTCAAACATTAACATCTCACACGAATGGTAATGCATGCCATTAGTTGGCCTCTTTTATTTATGCAATCATTAATAATCACTCTATTCAATATAAAACATTTAAAAATAATCACATTTTGGTAAGTTAGTCGAGAACAAGTTCAAAACACTTTCAAGACCACTGTGTTTTTAATACTAGTGGCTGAATAAGTTTTCTCATGAGGCATTATGCATTAGGATCTCACTCATTAATTTTTACGCTAATGGTCATGGATGTCATTAAACAACCACATTGTTTTGGTTTATTATCTATTTAGTGGCTAAATAAGGGTTCTCATTATACAAGTTCATTAATGCATACCATGTAAATCATCATCTTAGGTGCATTGCATTTTTAGAAGCATTAATTACACTGTATTTTACCACATACATGCATATCATATTCATCTACATTACATCATGACATAAGCATAAAAAATTAAAAAAATTGCATATCATATAGGCATACACACATGCATCTTGCTTCCACAAACATGTTACCAACATCGTAAATAACATATGCATATATACATCTCATAATCATCCATCTTACATCACAAATAGGTTAGATCATATGCATCCATACATCATCATATAATAAAATCATAGAATCATCATCCATCATATAAAATAATAATCAAAGTCCATCAATATCCATAATAAAGTCCATACATACACATACGCCACCAAAATTGCACCTTATATATATATATATAAAATGAATGTGTTAATCATAGTACAATGATATATCTCTCCCAAAGGGTCAAAATAATCAAAATGTCACATACATCTAGAGAGTGCTATCCCACACTCCCTGTACCCTCATCCCCACCTCCCCCACCTCCCCCACCTACCCATCCTCCTCCTAATGGTCTTGCCCCAGGTGCTCAAGGTGGCATCATCACCGCTGATCATCCCGAATGCTCACTGTGGGCCCTGTGAGATTAAACACTCTCAATATATGACACAACCCTTTGATCGGTCGACACTGCCCCATGATACAAGCCCCTATAATAAGCTACCTCCTATACCAAGCTCTCTGCCCTTTGCTACTAGCTGGTTAGATCAGCATAAACCTATGCAAACCTTGCTAGATCCAATAGCTATCGGGTTACATCTCACTCACCCCACAACCTAACTGCATCTGCCTTTTCCCTAGACACCCTAATCCAAAGCACTTTAAGCTCCTCATCCTATGTGTCTAGCATATCTCGCAGTTGTGTCATAGCTTCTCTGCTCTATGCCTCCTCTAAGAGAGAATATGTGTCATCTCTCTCCTGCCTCAGGGATGCTACCTCTATCCAAGCCATCTATAGGCTCTTGATTAATTCATCTCTCTCACTCATCATCTAAGTTACCTCTGTCTGCAGACTATCACCCCTGGCCCTCTCCATACCCATATTCTCATACAATTGCCTTGTCCTCTCCCTGGCAGTGTTTCTCTCTCACAATACCCTGTCATACTCAACTCAAGGTACCACATCCATCTTGGTACCTGTACATGTCCTCCCCCTCCTGTCCCTGTGCCTCTGGGATGTCCATCGACGTAGCCTAGTCATCTCCACCCTCGCCCTCCCAAGGTACCTATCCAATCTGCATCATCGGTGGTTGTACCTGTAATGGTACCTCAACTCGAGGTACCTATTGTCTCCCCCTCCCTCTCCGAGGAGCCTTCCTTCTCACTGCTCCTCCCCTCCTTTAATGTTATGCCTCTCCTCCTCCTACCGCTTCCCTATCTGCAAGCCCATCCTCCTCTCCTCCTACGACCTCATCAACTAACGGTTGTAGCTTATCCTCCTCAAGAACCCTTGGTATACACAATCTCACTGGTAGATGAGCCTCCCACTAGCACTTGTATGCAATGGTCATTCCTGGGTCCTCTCCTACTCCATGATGCTCATCTCAAACCCTAGTACCTGTCCCCTCCCAGTTGACCCAAGTCTCCAATAGAATAATGGCCTGACCACACACATTTGCCTATTGTATGATCCTTGAGTAGATGTACTCATAACCGACCACATCTTGTACATCCCCGAACTGTCTGGCTATCATGTGGGGTACATAACGCTCAATGATGTGGATAGTCCTCCCAAATAACTAGATCTCTGATTGTGCCTACGCTAACTGCCGATCCCCCCACCATCGCTCGTTGCCTAAGAATGGCTGCCAAGTAAAGAACATAAGCTCATCCATGATTCATCGCCAGAACCACATAGCCCCTACCCTGGTGTAGTGCAGAAGCCCCTATATTAGTCCACATAGGGGAGCCAACATCTTCAATCCTACACTCCAATGGGTCATCACTACAATATGCTCCCATGCCCATATGTGCAGTAGTTTCACTCATGTGCCTAGGTTCTAATAATCTCGATACAGTCATAGATGCATATCATGGTAAAGTTATCCTAGCATAATTTCTCCCCATGTGTACTCCTAAGAATCCTTGACCATATAGTACACACACCTTCTCCATCCCACTGAAAACCCATGTCCACTCAGATTCGGCATTAGATGCCCACTAATCAATCCAAAAATGAATAACACCAACCGTTGGATGTGTCGAATCCACATCGCCTGACCTAAGTGTATCCTCATCCCATCCATTGACAATGCATCATACTTGCACACTTATCAGAGATAATAATCCCCTCCATCCAGTCTGTACTTTGGGATGACCCCTCTAATGGGGATCTTCAAGATCCTCCATACATCAAGCAATGTGATCGTAGCCTCTCTGGTGGGCAGGTAGAATGTACGCATCCAGTTGTCCCAACGCTCCACCAATGCTATCATCATGGCAGTATGTGCCTTGATCCTAGGCCATCTCCCCACAAATCCTAAGCCCATCGCACTCAAAATATCTCACTCATTCACCCGTAGACATCTGTAGAGCCTCATGGTTAGAGGCCAGTGCTCTCGTGATGTGAATAGTCCTACCTCCTCCTGCACCAGCCAATCCACTTCATTAAACTTCATATTCTATCCTACCTTACCCTATCCTAGCCTATTCTAACCTATTTCTTATCCCATGCTATCCCCGGGGCATGCATACACCCCCTTGAACAATCCCCATCCCTTTTCCCTTTCTCATTATTTCCCCCCTAGCTTCCCTGGTGGAGTCGTTGATCCCCACTAGCAGAGGCATTAATTTACAATCTCTGCCCCTTTGACCCCCCTTTTTGGCGTAAATCAACACAAGCGCCTGCATTGATCATAGATGCATGCGCCGATTCCCCCCCCTTTCATCTCTTCAACACCTGCATAGGCGTTATTCTCTCGCACAGAGGTTGATCCCTAGGAAAAGGCATTGAAATGATGATCAACGCCTCCATTGCACTAGCTTTTCTACCCTATATTCTACCCTAATAAATTCCCTAATCTACCAAATCATGAAGTGAGGTTGGGGTACCTACTTGTGGATCATAGTGCTCTGGTTTCTCATGTTGGTGAACCCTCTCAGCGCAATGCTGGCACACTAGAATTTGGTACATCTCTCTCCAATGGCTCTGAGGTCTCTATATCTCCAAAGGTGTGTGACAATGACCCTTCCTTGGGCCTCATGTGGCTTATATAGCCCCCCCATGGCCCCATTCTCTTGCCCTTATATTAATTCTCTCATTTTCTTCTCATCATTATTTTTCTTGTCTCATCTCCCCTTTTTCTCTCTTTTTGTGTCATTTTCTTCTTTTTGAGAATTTTCCCAAAAATTTTGCAAATTCTCGGTTAAGTTCTCGAGGGGGCATATACCACCGCTTCTTCACACTGGGGCATCTTTTTCTGCCTTTTACCCTTCGCCAATTCTGCACGTAAAAGAGGCAAAATTTAGATGTCTAAAATTAATTAAATTAAATATTTAATTAATTTAGCCTTACTACATAATTAATTTATTTAATTATGTTATCCCTTTATGCTTCTCAGTATTCATCAAATTTAATTTAATTAATCCTATCACTATAGCCCAAATAATTGATTTAGTTAATAAATTAATTATCCCTTATTCCTCTAAAGCCCCTCAATTAATTATTTCTTCTAAATTCCCTTTAGTTAATTAATTTAAATTAACTAACTAAATCGTGTGATTCTTACAAATCACTCTCCCCAATTCTTCATTAAGCTAGTCAATTCTTCTAGAAGGCCCACTTGACATTATTTCCTAATTTTTAATTCCTACACCCATTCTCTCTCCTCTTGTCAAATCCTCCTACAAATATCACTTGTCTTCTAATCTTTCATGACCCTACCTAATCACCCTTTCTAATCATTTTCTAGTGGCTAATCCCCATGATTAGCCACCAAGTCAACCAATAGCCATAAATGGTTAAGTCCTCTTGTCCCCTCCTCACTTTCCAACCTTAAATGCACCTAATTGGGTCATTTCAAGTATTTCAAAATCTCACACTCTCCCATGTTTCTCACCTTCCCAAGGAATTTTTAATTCCTTTTCCCATTTCCTTTCCCCATGCAATCCATTATTTGGGATTTTTTAAATTTCCTTGTCCTCTCTCCAAGGAATTTTTAATTCCTTTTATTCCCCCAAGGTAATTGAGGATATCTTCCCCATGCACCTTGTGGAGTGTGGAGACAAGAAATGCCTTTATGGAAAATCTCTTGATCTCCACACCATGTCCTCTCATGTCCTCTCAATCCATGTGCATCCTCTCCTTCAATATCCACCCTTCATCATCTTTAAATCTCAACTGTCCATTTATCTCTCTTCCAATCTATAAATTGGGGTCTCCTCCCCTTAATTTCTCATCCCATATTCATGAAATCTTATGCTTCCACAATAGCTTTAGAATTCTCATTTGTGCATCCATACTATAGTCAATTAATCATCCATAATCACTTAGCACTCATAGCAATCCACTTCCTCCATTCATCTTGCATCCATCATCCAATCACTTATCCATTTGTTGTGCATTTGGAGATAATTCCACATTAGTCAAGAAGGGAAAATCCAAAGCATACCTTGATAAACTAGAGCATTCTAAAGCAAATCCCAAAGTGAGATCTTAGGGGGAGTAACATGAAGTTGCTCAATAAGATCGTAATCACTAGATTGCTTAACTGAAGGCTTAGGTGCTTGAGGAAGATTTGGTTGAGAATGTGGTAAAGAAGCATTAGAGTGATCAATATTTTTCTTAATTCTACGAGTGTTATAAGTGTGGGCTACCATTTTATAAGAAGGATCTTTAGATTGTTAGTATCTCGTAAAAATATCTGATGAGTCAATTTTAAAAGGAACACCACAAATAGAAATTACCTTCTTTGGAGAAGGACTGGTTGCAATCACACAAATGATATGTCTCTTAGGCCTGCTAGGGGCAGCAGAGACAATAATAAAATTTATAGACTCAATACAACTTGTAGAAGAATGAATTGAAGGAATTTGCTTGACATTGACTTGTGGGAGATTAGATGTGAGGTGAGATTCATCATCCACTAATGTGTCAACTCTAGAAGAGAGTACATTGGAATGAAGAGAAGGTAGAGTATTTCATCCTCCCGCAACAAAATATCTTCTAAGACAGAAGAATTTTTACAAGAGGGATCAAAGACATACAGTGACATAGGCAAAGCCAAGTCACCATCACATGCATGAAAAGGAACATCATTGCCACTTTGAATAGAATTAGAAATAGAATTAATAAAAGAAGATAACAAATGCATTTTGAAAATAGTAAACTAAATTAAATAAGAAATGCATAAATGAGTCAATGGAAGGCTGATGTATCATTTAAAAATTGATGGCATGGAATGGGGTTCGGTGCAGCGCCCTAAATTTTTATTTTTATTTTGGAAAAAGGGGAAAGATTTAGAATTGTCTTTTTTTTAGGGGGGGATATTGAATGAATGAAGGAATGATAAATAATGCTTTTGAAAATAATCCAGAAGAAGTGTTCACATCGAGTTCACCAAAATGTAGAGGATGGGATTTGCTACCCTTGAAGTGATGGACTTCAAGGAATAAAACTACCTTTGCTCTACCTCACTTAAATTGGAACTAAAGGTGAGACAAGGGATACAAACAATAGAACTAGATGATCATGCCATAGAGAAGACCTCTGGATGACTCTGCGAAGCCTCTATCTTTGAGATAAATGCACAGAATTGTGACACCAGCGCGACACACTATCGTCCTGTACAAATAGAGTATAGAGACCCTACAATGAACACGAATGCAATAATTTAACTAAATTTACAATACTATGATAAATAAAATAAAAGGGATAGAATGTTAACAACTAAAAAAAGGTAAAGGAAAGTTGAAGGAAGCTTACAACTGGTCCATGATTGAAGCCTCCAACAAGATAATCTGCTTTCTTTGATTACGATCCTGCACACAAGCAAGAGAGAGAAAATGTTGGGGGTTGTGTTTAGAGGCCTGCCTTAGACCCCTGTTTTGGTGTTTCCATCTCCACATACAACTCAGATAGATAGATTAAAAGATAAATAGCTAGAATGATAAAATGATCAAATAGATAGGGAATGTGATAAATCCCAAGATGCTCAAAGATGAGATGGATAGAATGATAGAAATATATTACCAAAGAGACTTGAGAAAGCCAAGTGAGTTGCAAAAGATTATTGTGAGAGCTTGAGAGTTTTGTAGAAAACTAGAGACTGTTGTAGCAAGCAACAGAGAAAGAGAAAGCTATGAGAGCCAAGAGAGATTGTTTGAAGAACCAAGAGAGATTGCATCGAGAATCTAGAGAGATTGAAAGAAGAGAAAATATGGATTTAAAAGAGAGAAGAGGAGGCAAAAAGAGGTTTGATGAGCCATTTTAGAAGATTCTGAGTCGTTTCCACCGATTGAGATAGGTGACAAGTGTTGAAATGCGCAAAACCAACATTTGAACATTAAGATGTTGCGGGATGAATGTGTGGCGTGTAGACATCCACATGGCACGCTAGTGTCTAGATGAAACATGCCCAAAAATGACAAGTGGCAAGAGAAACATGTGACTAACATGAAACAAAAGCTAAATGAGAACTATTGAAAGGTGTCTTGAGCATCTTGAGAGGGAAAAGGCTGATGTAAGGGCTGAAATGAGACTACTCAAATTCTAGGGGAATGGACATCAATTGTTGGAATAGAAGAACCACCCACATTCTTGTGAAAAAGTTATCCAAATTAGGTTCCATATCCTTAGTAATTAAACCTTGGGAAGCCTTAATTCTACAACTTCTTTTCACAGGAATATTATAGGTAGGACTAATAATAGTGAAACTCATGCACAAAGGAGGGAAATTTGAATTTGAATTTGAAAATCGTGATTAAGAACTACAAAATTTTATGAAAAATGATTGATTAACCAATTAATTAAGCAATTTGAAAGAGAAATGCGTCTAGATCATAGTAGAATATTCATAAAAATCAGATCTAAAAATTAATTTGAAAATTTATGCAACCCACATGGTAAATTTTAGAATTATAAATTAAGGTTTTTATAAATTCAACCACTAAATTTATGTAATTCAATTTGAAAATGAGATCGAGGAGGAAAAATTTAAATTTAAATTAAATAAATAATTAGATCCGAAATGATAAATCCAAATTAGACAACCCACAAGCTCAATTTTAGAATTAAAAATTAGGGTTTTTTGTGAATTTAACCTCTAAATTTTTAAAATTCAATGAAAATTTGAATTTGAAATTGCATAAAAACTCAAATCTAAGAACATAAATTAGAATTGCAGGTGTAAGGAGTCGGGTTCACCAGAGATGTATTAGTGAAAAATTAGGGTTTCCACCATAGATGTATGAAAACCACTAATTTTTGCTTAAGACCAATCATATTTAGGGAAAGATAGTAATTAGATAGATTTAAACCTAAGAGGTCTGAATAGTAATCAAATCCCAGGGGTGTTGAATGTACCTCTTCTTTCCCTTGAGTTGAATTGAATTACTGAATTAGCTAAAATTAGGGTAAATGTGTTGGAATTGGTGTAAGAATGCATAAACAATAAGTTGCAGTCACTAGATCGAGCCACAAACCTGAATATTTGGATTGTAAGAGGATTCATACCTATTTCCAAAAAGAGCTTCTGATTTGTTGGTACAAGTGTGATGGTTGCTCTGTTCCTCCCTACTTTTCGCACTCCAATGGGGGATCGATTCGTCTCTATAAATAAAGGTTATCTTGAAGATTGTAGTTTTGTATCTACTCCTGCACACACTGGAGAAGGGAAATAGGTTGGGAATAGGGGTTTGCCTTAGGTCAAACCCCAATTTTAGAATTAACCATGAAATAAAAATGAATTAAATTGAATGGCAGTAATGGAAATGTTCTCCTTTTGAGGTAGATGGTAAATAATGACTAAATCATAAATGATATACCTCCTTGTGAAGTTTTATTTGTCTCCACATGAAAAGGGTTTCATGAAGTTTTCAATAACATAGAACATGCATGTCAAATCCAATGCTTGAATCTTGACTCTATCTCTTCTCTAACGCTTGAAGGAAGACTGATTGCTTGTTTTCTTGAACTTGAATGCTTGATGTCGGATTGAATTTCATGTGTGTGCATCATCGAATGAGAGGGGTAGACCTCCTTTTATGCTTGCTTGTCGAAAAACAACTTAATTTTTCAGCATGAGCCGACACAAAGCTGGAATTCCCGCTCAAACTTTATGACTATTAAGGGGCCCAAATTTGGGACCTAATTGGGAGGACCAAGGCACTAGGTACTTTGGTCTTGAGGGGACCAGGACACCACACCCTATTCCTACCCAATCAAACACCAAAATCAAGGGGTAGGATGATGTGCATAATGACATTGATGATAGATTTGCATAGCAAGAGAAAAAATAGGTCCTATTCAGGCTTTGGAGTGTGAATGCCAAGGTGAGAGCCCAAATATGGTCAAAATTGTAAGGGAGTACAATTTTGGACGCTACATGAATATTACGTTATAGTCATTAGTGGGCACTTTTTTTCAAAGATAAAATTGAAATAAGTTATTAATGGTTGTGAAACTACTTGTGAGGAGAAAAACATTTTAAAGGATATTTTTATGGTAAAAGAGTTATTTTCTTTCATAAATATTTTTGAACACACCTATAAGATTAATTAGTAGTTAGTAACATATTTCATTCCTTGACAATATTGTTGGGACTTAATATGACATTACCAAAAAAAAATTAAGTCTAGTTGTTTTATGAATTTAATTATCATCTAGATTGGATCATTTATAACCAATTCAAGAAATCTTAAAGTAACTTCCCCCAGTCAAGTTGCGTAGGTTTTATCAGTCATTATCCCCCATATTCTTATAATATGTTGGAAGTTACAAGATTCTAGAAAAAATCTAAGTTTGGGAGTTATTATTCATTTCCTAATGTTGCTATGAAGTTTTAGACTTTTTATAGATCATTGGATATTTTTGACCTATCTAAATATATTGGTCCAATATCCAATCTCACTTTAAAGTTCTCCATGGTCTATCACTACCCTTCCTCCTTTCATTTTTCTTGATTTCCTCTTTTTATGGGATTCCAATGATTAATCAAACATTTTTCTCCCCTATAGTCTTGGTATCCACTTCTGCATCAATTCCTCGCATTCTCTTGTTCCACATTTTCTCCTTATGAAATATTGTACTTGACACTTGAATCTCCCTTACTTTCCCACAAACATGTTGGAAATAGCAAGAAGGAAAACTGAGAGCGGGGGGGGGGGGGGGGGGGGGTGAATCAGTTTTCACTGGATTCAATCAATTAAGCACAATCGCCTATCCGATCAACTACAATAGAAATAAAGATAACAACAATAACAACAACACACATAACACTAATAATTTGGAAGTGGAAAACTTGGTTAAGGGAAAAACCATGGTGAGAAACTTGGTTAAGTGCACACTTCCTAGAGCTCACTTCTCAAATTCTAATGACCCAGAAGGCTCCAACCCTTAGGGAAGGTTCACTACCTTACAAAAAGTTTCAGACTACAATCCAGAAATAATGAACTACAAAAATAGCATTTGCTAATGCCTAATGATAGTTTCGGTTAAGCTCAAATGTCTTTCCTTCACCAATATTTGCTCAACACACCACACCAAAAGATGAATTCACTTATTTGCACATACACCACTCTCTGATAATGCAGAATCAACAATTATGACCACAAATTACATGAATATTACACCCATTTATACAGATCATCAACTTTGACTACAAGGTCGACCAAACCCATAACACCTAATTACAAAATTACATCACATGATACATAAATTAACCACTAGACCAATAAAATGCCATAGAAATCATATCATGGACCTAAATCAACTTCTCAAACATGCACCACCACCAAAAATCTTGCTAAGAACAATCGCAACACGTTACACCGCCAAGAATATCACATAACACGAAGAATATCACCGGACCATGAAGACAAATAGGACATGATTAGAAAATACCAACAAGCACATTAGAACCATCCGCAATAGTTGCACCAACACCACTAATGCAAATATTCATCGATCAACATGCTAACATTCAAGAACACTCAATAATAGCAATTTGAATAAGAAAGATAGCTTCTGGAGCACCAAATCATGAACCATTTGAAATGAAGATACACACTGTAACGTCCTAAAATTGCACCCCTTGCAATTTTCGACTACATTTGGGTCTTCGCCTTAGTGTTTGCACCCCTCGGCCTACTCGGAGACCTAAATATGCTCATACAAGTCAAAACCCGCATTTTGCTCAACCTTGCACCTCAAAGCCACCTTGATCCTACCCAAAAATATGACAGGACCAGGGCGTGGCACCCTAGGACCCCCTATTTGGCACCTATTTTGGGATCCCTCCCTTTTTCTCATCTCAAATTAGAGCGGGAAAATCCCCCCTATGTCAGCCCAAGTTGGAAAATCAGTCAATTAAACCCACTGGAAAGTATACAAGAGGGATTTCCCCTCTCATTTGACATCTAACGAAATTCAATCAGCATCTGAGCATTCAAGAGATCAAGCATTCAATAATTCAAGAGCAATTGAGCATTTTTAGTCTTCCTTCAAGCTTTGTAGTAGCAATAGAGACAAGATTTCAAGCATTGAAGAGGAGATCAACATTCTATTTCATAAAATCTTAATTCCATGTGGAGGCAAGCAAAAATTCACAAGGAGGTATAAACATTTCATTTTCAGTCAATTCAACATCCCCTCAAAGAGGAGGATTTATACTTTCAGTCATTTCATTTACATTACTTCAACCACTTGATTAATTCCAAAATTGGGGTTTGATCTAAAGACAAACCCCTATTCCCAACATATTTCCCTTTCTTTCTATGTGCAGGAAATAGGTACGCAGTTGTACTTCTAGAATTAAGCTTTGTTCGCAGAGACGAAAAAACCCTTTTTGACGCATGAAAATTTTGGAGGACCGATAGGAGGGTGCCCCTATCTAGACACAGGGTCCCTGCAACTTTTGTTAGATTTTGCAGAGCAAGTTTGAATCGTCTCAAAATTCTCAGATCTAGGTGCATGACTAAATCCCGAATCTGTAGCTCACTGTTTTCGCATACTTTATCTTCATTTCTAGCATTTACTCTTAATTCAAATTGTCAACTTACAAAAGAGAGTTAATAACATTCCAATATACTTTGTATTAAATCCTTGCATCCTTTGGGATTGGATCTAGTAGGTTCATTCCCCTCTTTTGAATGTAAAGTCTCCCAAAGTAAAAATTGAACCTTAGTTAAATTCCCCCAACTTCCAAGTGGAGAATTTGGCTAAGGTTCCCAATTTTCCACTTTACACACATGAACATCCAAAAAATTCTCCCAAATCCACAACACAAGATATGATCATATCGGAGCTCACCAAATCAGAAACCAAACTCTGCCAGCCACCGAACATAAAGACCGTAACCTCAAATTGGATCAAATGATATGATCAAGTAAACTTCTCGATCACTGAAACCAATAATAGATGAAGTATTCCAGTATCACATATAGATAAACCAACCAGATAAGATTACTGCAATCACCGGATCACCAAAACAATTCTTTGCAATACCAAAGCACATGAATATGTTGACATCAATGACAACAACATATCCTAGTAGCAACAATATCCAATAATCCCCCCCTTTGGCATTGATGGCAACATATAAATGTGAAAAATAATCAATGCAAAGGAATAGATCAACATAAGCAAAATCCAATAGGCTCCCCCTAAGATCATGCACACAAAGCTCCAAAGATAAAACATTTTTTCACATGCTTCTCTTCCCCTTTGACAACAATGCCAAAGATATAAACTAATCAAGCTTCTCTCCCTAGTAGAAAGAATAATCTCTCCCCCTTACAATAAATTCACAGCTCTGATACCACTTGTTGGCAATAGAAAGAAGGAAAAATGAGGAGGGGGGGGGGGGGTGTATCAGTTTTCACCAAATTAAATCAATTAAGCACAATCTCAAATCTGATCAACTGCAGCAAAAAGAAAGATAACAACAATAACAACAACACACATAACACCAATATTTTTGATGTGGAAAACCCGATTAAGGGAAAAACCACGGTGGGAACCTACCCACAATAAGATGATCCTCTGGAGTATTATGTGTAAATATTACAATGGGGAATGCACATGCATTCAGGCACACTGCCTAGAGCTCACTACTCAAATTACAATGAATCAAAAGGCTCCAACCCTCAGGGAAGGTTCACTACCTTACAAAAAGATTCAAACTACAATCCAAAAAGAATGAACTATAAAAATAACATCTTCTAATGCCTGATGATAGTTCCAGATAAGCTCAAATGTCCGCCCTTCACCAATCTCTGCTCAACACACCACATCAAAAGATGAATTTATATTGCACCCATTTATACAAATCATCAACCTTGACTACAAGGTCGGCCAAACCCATAATGCCTAATTACAAAATTACATCACATGATACATAAATCAACCACCAGACCAATACAATGCCATAGACATTATAGCATGGACCTAAATAAACTTCTCAAACACACACCACCACCGTAAATCTTGCCAGGAACAACTGCAACATGTTACACCACCAAGAAAATCACATAACACGAATAATATCACTGGACTATGAAGATCATCAAGAACTCGCACAATGATCAATGTGGACCACAAAGACAAATAGGACATGATTATAAAACAACAACTAGCACATTATAACCATCTACAATATCTGCACCAACACCACTTATGCAAACCTTCATCTATCAACACGCTAATGTTCAAGAACACTCAACAACGACAATTCAGATAAGAAACATAGCTTCCGGAGCACCAAATCATGAACCATTTGAAATGTAGATACATAGAAACATCCAAAACATTCTTCCAAACTCGCAACACAAGATATAATAATAAAGAAGCTCACCGAATCAAAAACCAGACTCTACCAGCCACCAAACAAAAAGACCAAAACCTCAAACTGGATCAAATGATATGATCAAGTAAACTTTTGGATCACTAAAACCAATAATAGATGAAGTATTCTAGTATCTCAAATAGATAAACCAACCATAACAACTAATTACAATCACTGGACCACCAAAACAATTCTTTGCAATACCAAAGCACAGGAATATGTTGACATCAATGACAACAACATATCCTAGCAGCAACAACGTCCAACAAAACCTATAATGTCCCATCTTTTCTCTTTATAAACTTCAAAACATGGATCTAGAATTATTCCTTTCCCACACATCCAATTCTCATATACGCTTGCATAAAGTTTCTTCAAAATATTCTATCTCATCCCACTTGTGAACATTCAGTGTGGATTTAGATGTCATCTTCATTCACACATCCAATTTGACAAGTTTTCCTAGTATTTTCCAAGACCTTATTGTGAAATTTTCTTAGACATGTAGAATTTCACTCTAATGTACAAATCTTAGGTCCACTTTTTCAATTCATTCCTTTAAAGGTATTTCTAGGTTTTATCTAATCATTTCATTTTACACAAAGGTGAACTTGAATATTAGACCTCTTCCTTTTCATCATGTTCCTCATTAGACTTTTTTATTTCTTCCAATTGGTCCATTTCACTTCTCAAGTCTTCTTAGAAGCATCATTCATGTTCAATTGAACTCTTATAATTATAATATTGGTATTTCCTATAGACCCAAAATAACTAATTTATCCCAAGGGTCTGAATCCAACCTCAAAATCAATAATAGATGATAATGAACAATATGCCACTATGAATGAAAGGGTTGATGTTCAAATGTAGGTAATCCTACTCCATCTCTACACCACCATTTTAATATATTTCAAGGGATTTTGATTTTTTTCACATTTCATATAAATGATATCCAATTATAGATTAAATTCCTTGAATAATTTAATGACCAACTAAAATATTATAAATATAAGTTTATTTAATAGTGATAGACTTGAAAAGCACTGAGGGGGGGGGGGGGGGGTGAATCAGTGACACCAAATAAAACACTACTTCAAACACTAACCGGTAAATGAACTTAATCAAGCATTTAAACAAAATACATGCTATCCAAAATGATATAACAACATCCACAAAAAGTAAAACATCCACCATAACACAAGTGTTTATACATGGAAAACCCAAATAGGTAAAAACCACGGTGAGATGGAACTCACAAGTTAACTATCTATAGTAATAGATAACTGACTGGTTAAGGCCTTACAAAGTGCTCTACTAGGAGCAAATCTTGTTAGAGATCTTAAGCTTGATTAGAAGCTTATACCCTGTTAAGAGTACTACCCTGTTAGGAGTAACCTCGCTGGAGGATTTGAGAATCCAAACTAATGGATCACCTTGTTAGAGGATTTGTTCAATGAATCTTGTTAGAGCTTACTCGGTTAGGGGATTTGATTATGTTGTAATGATTAGAAAACAACAAGAATGGTTTGATCTATTCTCAGTAGCACAATATTTGCTTGATCAGATCATTCTAAGTACATTCAACACTGCTCTTCATCTTAACACTTATCACTCTTCAACAAAAGCTTTCACTCTTTATGCATATCAGTATTTGCATAATCTCCTCTCTATCACTATCAATTTTAAATGATTCACTAAGATGTCTTAATATAGACATTCAAATCTTATGTCGGCCTAAGGAAATCAAAACACAATTTCCTAGGTGCAGTGTATCTAGACAACTAATCATAACTCATCACAAAAATGACCGTCAAGAAGTCGGTGCTGATAACTCTTCAAAAAAATAGATACCAGTTAGAACAATCAATACCTATTGGAACAAAACATGTGATCCGTTGTCCTGGAATCTTCTGCTTGATCTCCATCTTCATCTTCATCTTCATTTTGATGCCAACTTAGTGTAGCCACAGGTTATCTCTTAAGCACATATCGGTTGACATAGAGTACCGGTTAGAGATAAACCTTTAAACATACCGGTTGACAGTGTAAACCAATTGAAGTTACACCTATAGTCAATGTAATCATATGTGTGTGTGAGAGTGTTTCATCAATGACAACAAGTGATGAATACATTACAATTATCATCAAGCCAACAATCTCCCCTTTTGGCATTGATGACAACACTTAGAATTTTTTTAGAGTAATACAATACCGCTAAATGTGCATACACAACATATTTACATGTGCTCATACTCCCCTTTAATGCAATACTCCCCCTTAATGCATGCATAAATACAAAATTTTCAAAAACACACATACATATTATTACTCCCTCTTTGACAACAATGCCATAATGATAAAGTAAAATATATACATATATATAGAAAATCTGTATCAAAGTGTTCAACATATATTACAACTTAAAAAAAGTTTCATGCAGTGGCTAATCTCATAAAAATATCATTGAAGTTCTTCTTCATCTATGATAAAGCAATTTCCCATGATTCCAGCATGTTAGCAGTATACTCAGATGTAGACATCAACTGGGAATGAAAATCTTCCATTGAGTCTAGCGTGCAGGTTTCAGGAGTAGCGAGAATAGCTTCTGCATTGGAGTAGGCTCTCAGAAGAATTTCTACCTATGAGGTGAGCTGACTCTTGAGCTCTTTTAGAGATTGGAGTCTCTTAGCCTTCTGATTATCATTCATGTTCAGTCTATCATGCAACTCATCTATAGTCCGATTAAAGGCATGAATGGAGTCCTGGAGTGGGACATATGCCTTGCATATCCTTTCCATTTCTTGCTCAGTTTCAACTTGACTCTTAGAAATGTCAGAGTAAAAGAAAGAAATGTTGGAGGTAGAGGCAAGATACTTTCCTCTAGATTCAATAGATTTCTTTAATAGACTTCCATTATTAGATAGAGCCATTTTTCCACTTTCAATGTTCTTTGCCAGTTTATCTCCATATTTATTCTTGTGGCTCTTCTCAGCAGACATTTGAGAAGCATCTTCAAGCGACTTGATTTGATCAGATGCATTTGCAGCTAACTGACCAAGTTTGCTAATGGGTGTAGGAAAATGTGCAACAACTGTTTCCGGTAGTAAACCAGACAAAATTTCTATTGCATTCTGAATTGTCTCTGCTTCAATCCTTTGCTCTTTCAGTCTCTTCTTGTGTGCTCGAGATTGCATAACATTAGCAATCTTCATCATTTATAATGCACTCAAGGTGTTCATGTCAATGGGTCCGGAAATACTTAAAGAACCATCATCATCATCTTCAAGTATTTTTTGCTTCGTCGGTTCAGGGGGTACACTTTTAATGATAGCTCTCTTTGTGTTTAGCTCTGTTGTTTCTCCAGGTAACTGAGTGACAACTTTCTCAGTAGACTCCTTTTGAGTATTTTCAATGACTGGTGGAGATTGGGGTTTCTCCAGTTGTTCTGTTGATGGTTCATTATCCACTTTTAGTTGAATACCCGGTTGTTCAACTAATGTAACTTGTACTTTAGTGATTGTAGGAGGCTCCATATCTGGTGTAGTGATGTCTCCAGATAGGTCTAATATATTCCGATCATCTTCATCAACAAGAATAATGGAATCATATTTCTTCTTGATTGGATAGATTATGTCAGCTTGAACAATCTCCTCTTCATCCATTTCTGGTCGAGGAACATCATCTGTAGTATCATCCTTATTGCTAGAGTGAATGACTTCTTCCCTCTTTTTGATTACACAAGCTAGCTGATGTGTCTCAGACTCAATAACTATCCTTTTTGCATTAAGAAGCTTCAATATTCCCATTTTAAAATCAAAATATATTTTGTATTTCTCAACTAAAGCACTAATTCCATCCTATGATAAATTGGGAAAATATTGTACAAATATTTCATCAATAATCTTCTTTTCCAATTGAATTGCTTCCTCCCATTTATCTAAAAGAGTATTATACAAAGATATTGAAATATCTTTTTCCAAGTCATGCAGAAATCTATTGTAATGACCCAAATAAGTTATTACCTATTTGACTACTTGCTTCTGCTCATCTTCAGTGAAAGATATTCTTTGACATTGTCAAACCCATTTCTTCCTAATGTCTTCATTGTTCTCTCAAAAATTGTGTCAGGTTTGTAGGTAGCAATATCTATAGGTGTAGTTGCCTTTGGCACTACCTTTACCTTCTTAGGTGTTCTGCCGGTTGCTTTTTCCTTTTTTGGTTCTTCTTCAGAATCTATACCCTCAGACTCTAGTTGCAAAATCAATTTTTGATTTCTCTTCTTTGGTGCACTCTCCTTCTTTACATATACTTTAGGTGTCGGTTCCTTTTTGGTTAGGACACTCTGAGTCACCCTTGTGGTCTTTTTCACAGGAGATTTTTCATCGGACTTCTTTTTCTTTCCTTTCACATTAGCTATAGGTGTAGTATCAATTTTTGTTGGTGCAACTTGGGCTGCCACAATGTCCAATTTTGCCTTCTTTTTATCTTTAGGCGATGCTAACAGGGTATTAGCATCACCGACCAACAAATCATGATTAACCTCATAGCTCATATCTTCCATCTCTTCCTCTCTAGGTTCAATTGCTTGCATCAAGCAAAAGTCAGTGATAACAGTGAATACTATGTCTTTTGCAAAGTGTTTTACCACATCTTTGGGTAATCTCATTCTCATGCTCATCTTTTTCTGAAATTCTTTAAAATGCTTATTCACGATAGCTGAAAAAGTATTCTTCACAACCTTAATGTTGTTCTTGATTTGTGCATTGACCGATAGGTCTTTGGACCATTCAATGTCTCCAATACTTGGTAGGAAGTTCTCAAAATAGAAAAATAACCCGGCTAATAGTTGACCATATTTGAACTTTTGTGTGTTGTCCTTCTTAATGGATTGCAAATTTTGAAATAATTGCACTCTGATGGCTTCATAAATATCATAATCTGCATTATCAACAATCATTCTATGTGCTATATGAATTGTTGTAGATGGAACACTGTTAAGTCTACTAGAGTAAAATACCTGGTAGCCTATCACTATTGCTGCTAGTTTCACTGAAGGGTCTCTAATATTGTTGATAGAAAAAGCATGCTTATCAGATGTAGAACCGGTTAATTTGAAGACAATATCCTTTGAAATTCTTCTTAGCACAAGAATTTCACCGGTTGTGAAATAACTCGTTACAACCCTAATAGCTTCCTTGGTTATTGTATGAGTCCTTTCCAAATACATATTCTCTCCATGGACTCGACTCAAAATGATTCTTATGTGTTCTTCCTCAAAATCTTCAAGAAAATAGGTGGCATTATGAAAACCTTTTTCAAAAACCCTAGCATATTTTGTTTCAATCTTTCTGCTCTTATCACAGAGTGATTTCAACTGTGTATAGATTTGTAGAGTTCATAAATCTTCTGTCTTGCAATCTATATAGTTGGACAAGTCACCTTTGACCACAACACCACTCAGAATTTGTGACAATGCATTATAAGACATAATTTCATCTATCTTTAGATCTTCCTTAGACTCAGCAGTGATCATGATCCTCTCTACAAACTTAGAAGTAGATGCCATTCTAGATAAATAAGTTTCAAAGCGGTATACTCAAAAAATTACCTTGTTTCTTGCGTGTCACTCCATTTCCTGTTGAAATGCCCAAATGCACACCCGTTCGCCTCTCTTCAACTTTCGATTCAACTTAATTTCTCTAATCATAAAGTAATTCACCAATTGACACCAAGACAATTTTTTTCGGCTCTGCAATCGCTTCAAATTTCTTTCTCGAAAGAGTTAGGGTAAAAAAGATAGAGTAAAACTTGCTTTTATCCCTTTTTACCAACTGTAATAAATGCTCAGACTTTAGGTTACAAACCCTAATTTCACCGCTTAAGTGAAATACTAGTTGATAACACGTCAACAAAAAGTCACCAAAATTCATAATTCAAAAATTCTTTCCCTCTCATTCGACAAGGGGTCCGGAGATGTTTTACCATTAAGCTCCCCTTAGCCGGGTTAAATAGGCTTAAGTCACCGGTGTTTGGTTCTCTTCACTAGATGAAGGAACAGTTTCTTCTCTAGGCGTGTCATCACCTTTCTTTTTCCAAATCTGATTCATATCTTCTCTGGTTTCCTCAACATCAACTTTTTGCTTGCCTTTCTGATCCTTGAAAGAGTTGACTGGTCTGCTATTTCTTGATCTACAAAACTTTGCTAAGTGCCCCGGTTTAATGCAGTAGTAACAGACTATACCAAATGATCTCCAGGGTCCTGCATTTCCTCTTTTAATTCTTCTTTTGTAGTTCATAGCCACATGACCAAAGTTATTACAGAAGGTACAAACAACATTTGTTACCTTTTCCATCTCGAATGAACTAAACTGGTTGCCATAGGATCTTTGCCAGTTCAGATTTACCCAGTTATCAAAGTTCCTTATCCGGTCACCATTTGGTCTAGGATGCATGTGTGGTACAAGATTGTTTGCTCCATATTTGTACTCAACATGTCTATACCCATACATTCCACATGTGTAGCAATGACCTTCAAACTTTCTAGACATATACCTAGCATTAGTATTGTAATTTGTATTTCTATTAGCTTTATCTCTACATACATTTGCAGTATGACCAGGCTTATAACAAACAAAGAAGACAGGTTTAAAAACCTTCTTACTGGTAGTCTTATTGACTTTAGGAGTAGTTTCGTTCTTTATACCAAAGGATTCACCTTTTTCAGTTGTATGAAAACCAAGTCCAGAGATATCACCCTTAATTCTCTATGATTGAATTTGTTCTTCTAGCATGGTAGAACTTTTGATGAACTTCTCCAATTTCTCATTGGCTTTAGTAAGTTTTTTGACAAGATCTTCATTACGCTTAGATAGGTTCTCTTTCAGAGATGATGCCAACTCAAGGTCTAGCTTTAGGTTCTCCTTTTCTTCTGTTTCTGCAATCAAGTTCTCATGGATAGTGTCTTTTTCCCATTTGATCTTTATAATCTCTTGATCTCTTACCTTGATAAGATCTTCAACAGCTCTCCTTGCTTCTAGTTCCTAACTTATGCGGATAGTGAGACCTTCTAGCTCTCTTCTTAGATTCAGTTTCTCACCATTCACCTTTTCAACTTCATCTACTAAAGCTTCAATATTGGCTTCATCTGAAGAACTATTATCAGATATTTCTAACAGTTTTTCAGATAGCTCTCTCCTTTTGACTTGAGAAGCTTTCAGTTTGCCCCTAAGGGATTCAACTTCATTTTTGCTAGCTTCTAGTTCTCTAACCATCTCGAAGTAGCTCCTATCCCCCATGGTAGTTTCAAGACTACCTTCTAAGCATTTAGGCTTCAAAGAAGTTAGGCTCTAATACCAATTGATGGACTTGAAAAGCACTGAGAGGGGGGGGGGTGAATTAGTGACACCAAATAAAACACTACTTCAAACACTAACTGGTAGATGAACTTAATCAAGCATTTAAACAAAATACATGCTATCCAAAATGATATAACAACATCCACAAAAAGTAAAACATCCACCATAACACACGTGTTTATACGTGGAAAACCCAAATAGGTAAAAACCACAGTGAGATGGAACTCACAAGTTAACTATCTGTAGTAATAGATAACTGATCGGTTAAGGCCTTACAAAGTGCTCTGCTAGGAGCAAATCTTGTTAGAGATCTCAAGCTTGATTAGAATCTTATACCCTGTTAAGAGTACTACCCTATTAGGAGTAACCTAGCTGGAGGATTTGAGAATCCAAACTAATGGATCACCTTGTTAGAGGATTTGTACAATGAAGCTTGTTAGAGCTTACCTGGTTAGGGGATTTGATTCTGTTGTAATGATTAGAAAACAACAAGAATGGTTTGATCTGTTCTCAGTAGCACAATATTTGCTTGATCAAATCATTCTAAGTACATTCAACACTGCTCTTCATCTTAACACTTATCGCTCTTCAACAAAAGCTTTCACTCTTTATGCATATTAGTATTCGCATAATCTCCTCTCTATCACTATCAATTTTAAATGATTCACTAATATGTCTTAATATAGACATTCAAATCTTATTTCGGCCTAAGGAAATCAAAACACAATTTCCTAGGTGCAGTGTATCTAGACAAGTAATCATAACTAATCACAAAAAATGACCGTCAAGAAGTCGGTGCTGATAACTCATCACAAAAATAGATATCGGTTAGAACAGTCAATACCGGTTGGAGCAAAACATGTGATCTTTTGTCCTAGAATTTTGCTTGATCTCCATCTCCATCTTCATCTTCATTTTGATGTCGACTTAGTGTAGCCACAGGTTATCTCTTAAGCACATACCGGTTGACATGGAGTACCAGTTAGAGATAAACCTTTAAACATATCGATTGACTGTGTAAACCAATTGAAGTTACACCGGTAGTCAATGTAATCATATGTGTGTGTGAGAGTGTTTCATCAATGACAACAAGCGATGAATACATTACAATTATCATCAAGCCAACAAATAGAATAACAATCAATGATTTCTATATTTCCACACAAATACAAACATTCAAGAGCTTATAGGGTTTTAAATAGTATTCCAATCACTTATCAAGAAAAATGTTTTGCATGTCATAGATAGCTAGGTTGTAGTATATGTGTGTAATTTAATGTCTCGTTGGCCATTTATGGATCTTTTGGGAATCTAAGCAACAAAATGTTTTCTTTCTAGATTAGGTTTTTCTCTTTCTATATTTGCTAGTATGAGCTTGTAATGAAGATTTGATAATTGTTGCAATACTTTAATACATTATAAATATTATGAGTAATGGTATTTTATTTAGTGCATATAAATTTTTGGAGTTTGGAGAGGAATAATTAAAAAAAATTATTTATTAGATGCCATATCTTTGTTGTTATTTCAATATGTTGTTTCTTATAGTTCATTGTTACTCTATTACCCAATATTAAGTCATTGGTATAAGAAATATTTAACTCTCAAAATGAAATAAACATCTTTAAATATTAGTTTAGTAGTAGGAGTCCAGTTTATATGCATTTCATGGTTTAGTATTATTCCCAAGGAAACATCTCTATGAGCTTCAAGAGTTATCCTTAGAGAATCATGTTGTGTGTGTTTCCATCAACTTGATAGAGGTTATATTTGCAATAGGTTAGTTCTTGGTCTAGTTACAACTTCATGAGGCTAATAAGACCCTATATATTGCTCTTTTGTCTATAATTTATCTATTTTCAATTGTGATAAATATTATTAAGGATACATTTAAGAATATCCTCCTAGGTCTAGGTAAGCTCGAAGTGAAAGATGACAGTTCTGATACTTAATGTAAAGTACAGATGCCAATAGCTAACAAGATGAGAGGGGGGGGGGGTGAATCATACAAACTTAAACTTCCATAAAATCAATAGATTCAACCTCGGTAACTTATACTTCAGCAATATAACCAAAACTGCTAAACATGCAAACTCATAAACACATAGTCATCATAACACTCATAACACCAGATTTAACGTGGAAACCCAAATAGGGAAAAACCACTATGGGATTTCGGACCCACTAAGAAATATACTCTTCTAGAGTATGCTTGGTTAAAAGAAAATCCTGTTAAAGATTACAAACACATTGCTAGATGTGACCCAGTTAAGGGATTTCCTTTAGATCTGTTAGGATCTTCACTTTGTTAGAAGTGACCTTGTTAAAGGATTTCAAACACTCAACTAGAATGTTACCTTGCTAGAGGGTTTACAAATAAGACTTGTTAAGTGCACTCGGTTAAGAGATTTTCTGTCACTTACAAAAGAACAGTAATAAAAATATATCTGCAACTTCACATCTAAAATGCTAAAGCAGATTCTTATTTGCTCAAAACAATCTAGTCATAGGACTTATCTTGTCCCTTTGTTGGGCTCTCTACTCTGTTATTCAAATAGGTCTTCAAGCTTCTGTGCTTGATAATCACTATGTAGCATCCCCTGTGCATACACTTGCCCACATACATTGTTTATCAATAATTCCTTATTTATAAATAATTGCTAACCGCTTATCTCCTTGATCACATTTCCCATGATCAATCTTAGCCATCAGATCTTCAAACTTGACTAGGTTCAATGTATCCTTTCGATCTGAAAACGTTTTACCTTGCCTCGGGACTTGCAATCCTTTCTTGGAACTTGCACAAGGTTATTGCGGTTCAATTTGCAATGTAGATCTTCCTGCCGATTTTCCTTTGCCATAGAACCTTAACAAACTTCATGCACGACATACCAATCATTTATACATCTCCAGCTAATCATTGTCCTTCATTAAATAATGCTTTTATCCATCCAATGTGCACTATCATAACTCGGTTACAACTCGGTAAATACTAAACTTTACTCGGTAGACATTTTTCCTTCATTAACCAATATCGATAACCTTAGGGTTTACTGACTAGGTTCCTTAGGGTTTACCGACTAGGTTCTTTGCTCAGTTGCATAGTATAGTATTAACCTTACAATCAACAACATATGTAGGATAGCAAAATAATCTAAACATCATGATCTCATCATTGTCTAACTCAGTAATAGTTGCCCATTGAATAACTTATTTCTCCCCTTATTCATCACATTCTTTCTATGTCTTTTACTGACATCTTAATTCTCTTCTAATCAATCTTCTCAAGATATGGCAACATCATACTGAATCAGATAATCAATTTCTTGACATCAATGAAAAAATAATGTTATAAAGATAGTTATCATCCTTCTTCAGTTATATCAATAATCTTCAACAACCTTCTCAATATCCTTACTGAATATCAACAATCTCCTGATATTGAAATGCCAACAATCTTTCTTACTATAATGCCAACAATCTCCCCCTTCGGCATTGATGGCAAAACCAACAATTAAATGGTAATAGGAAAAAGATATTTCAAATTGATTCGGATTTAGATTGCTATTAGACTTCTCCTGTTATCCTTGAGCTGTTAAAATCTTCTGAAGTCTTCTCCCTTTTTCATTAGGCTTCTAAGCTATTGACTTGCAATCTTCTCCCCCTGTCATTAGTCTTCTATTATTTCCATCATTCAAGGCTTTGCCATTTAGTCAACCATTTAGTCTTCCAACCATTTAGTCTTCTCCCCCTTTGACAACAATGCCAAAAAGTAAAAGAACTAAATCATGATTTCTTCTTCTATGAAGTGATTTGCCTTGCTGTGTATCATCTCAGTCTCAGTCAGAGTAACTTATCTCTATTCACTATTTCCTGCACAACTTTAGAAAACCTTCTAAAGTGCATAAATCAGCATCAATCCACACATAATATTCTATAGATTCATCGAATTGATGCTTTAACCGAACTTGGTCAGTGAGTAGAAGATAGGGGTAGGACCCCTAACTTGCTTCTAAGATACTCAAAAGTGTCCCTTGGCAATGGCTTTGTGAAGATGTCTGCTAATTACTCCTTTGAACTGATATATTCCAGCACAACTTTCTTCTCTTGAACTTCTTCTCTGAGATAATGATACTTTATGGATATATGCTTTGTCTTAGAGTGCATTATTGGATTCTTTGAAATGTTAATGGCACTATTATTATCACAGAATACATTTACTGACTCGGTAACTTTCTCATTTATACCTTCCAACAGTTTTTTGATCCATGCTATATTGGTACAATTCAATGCTGCAGCAACATATTCAGCTTCTGCTATTGACTGTGAGATACATCCTTGTTTCTTGCTAAGCCAACTCACTAGTCTTTCTCCTAAAAAGAAAGCTCCACCACTTGTGCTTTTCCTATCATCTATGTTGTCTGCCCAATCAGCATCAATATAAACTTTTAAATCAAAATCATTTCTCTTTTCATATACTAAGCCATAATCTTCAGTGCCTTTCAGGTATCTAAAAATTCTCTTGATTGCTGTCATATGTGTTTCCTTGTGATCTGTAGAGAATCTTGCTACAATACCTACTACATGTGCTATATCCGGTCTACTAGGCACAACATATTGCAATTTCCCAATCATAGATCAGTAAAGTGTCTCATCAACAGATGCAAATTCATCATTCTTTGATAATTTATAGTTAGTAGTCATAGGAGTACTTACTGGTTTAGAATCCTCCATTCCAAATTTCTTCAGGATTTCCTTTATGTACTTGGATTGAGTAATGAAAATCTCATCTTTCATTTGCAATATCTGTAAACCTATAAAATACTTAATCTCACCAATTAGTGACATCTCAAATTCTTTGCACATTTCATTTCCAAAGTTCTTGCATAAGGAGTCATTACCACAAAATATAATATCATCAACAAATATGGCTGAGATCAGTATTCCATTGTCCTCATCTTTCTTCATGTACATATTGATGTTCTCACTTGTCCTTATAAAACCAATCTTGATTAAGTAAGAGTGCAATCATTCATACCATGCTCTAGGTGCTTGTTTCAGACCATATAAAGCTTTGTTCAGTTTGCATACCTGATCTTTACTCATGTCTTCAACAAATCCTTCAGGTTGTTCAATGTAAACTTCTTCTTCTAGTATACCATTCAAAAATGCAGATTTAACATCCATTTGATATACCTTGAAATTTTTGAAAGCAACATATGCCAACAATGTTCTTACTCCCTCAAGTCTAGCTACAGGTGCAAAAGTCTCACCATAATCTATTCCTTCTTCTTGAGCATAACCTTTGCAAACTAGTCTTGTTTTGTTGCGAATGACCTCACCTTTCTCATTTAGCTTGTTTCTGAAAATCCACTTAGTACCGAATACATTTTTTTCCTTTGGTCTTGGGATCAGTGTCCATGTGTCATTCTTTTTGATTTGATCAATCTCTTCTATCATAGCATTTACCCAATCTTCATTGTTAAATGCCTCTTTCACTATTCTCGGTTCAAATTCAGATATTAGACATGTGTTTTGTCTCAGTTTGTTCCTTGTCATCATTGGATCATCCTTATCTCCTATAATCTGACTTGATGCATGATGTCTTCTGACATACTTGGCTAATATAGGCTTGGTAGGTTCTGTATGATCTTCTTCATCACTTGGTCACTGAACATTATCTTCATTTTCTTCAGCAGTCTTCTCGGTAGGACTTCTCGGTTGGACATAAACAAATTCTTCATAATCTTCTGGTTCTTTGGAATTTCCTTCATCATTTCTTTCTGCAAATTCATCAATTTTCACATTTGCACTTTCCACTATTTTGTTAGATGATTTGATCAGACATTTAAATGCTTTACTTCTAGAAGAATAACCAACAAATGTTCCTTCTTCACTTTTCTGATCAAACTTTCCATTTTTGTCATCTTTGTGAACATAGCATCTACTTCCAAAGATTTTAAAATAACTTACATTAGGTTTCTTGTCATACCAGATCTCATATGGTGTCTTCATAGTTCCTTTCTTCAATTGAACTCGGTTCAGGGTGTAAACTGTTGTGCTGATTGCTTCTCTCCAAAATGTTTGAGGTACCCTCTTTTCTATCATCAGGGTTCTGGCACAATCCACAATTGATCTATTTCTTCTCTCGGCTATCCCATTTTGCTGAGGTGTTCTCAGTGCAAATCCTTGCCTCTTTATACCATGATCATTGCAGAATAAGTTAAATTCATCAGAAGTGAACTCTCCTCCTCTATCAGATCTAAGACATTTCAGTTGTTTTCCTGTTTCATTTTCAACTCTTGCCTTGTACCATTTAAACATTTGAAAAGCTTCTGATTTTTCTTTTAAAAACATGACTGACATCATCCTTGAGTAATCATCCACAAATAATATGAAATATTTATCACCATAATAACTTTGAACTTTCATAGGACCACAAAGATCAGTATATACTAGATCTAAAATTCCTTTAGAAGTGTAGGACTTACTTGTAAAGCTTGATCTTGTCATCTTACCCATCTGGCATCCTCGGCACATAGAATTCTCAGGTTTTTCAAGACTCGGTAGACCTCTTACTCAGTGCTTCTTACTTATTTTGATCAGATTATCAAAATTTACATGACAAAACCTTTTATGCCATAACCAGGTATCATCTATCTTAGCATAAAGACATTTTTTCTGAGTTGAGTCAAGATGAAATGTATTACCTTTTGTTTGTGTCCCGATAGTAGCTAACTTTCCATGCTTGTCATGAACTTTGACAATTCCTTTCTGAAATTCTATTCAGTATCTTGTATTGTTTAGTTGTGCTACACTCAACAAATTGTATTTCAATCCTTCAACCCAGTATACATCATCACATTTAGCATTGTCAAGAAGTGTTATAGATCCTTTACCTTTCACCGGACATGGTGCATCATTACCAAATCTTACATAGCCTCCATCATAGTCTTCTAATTTAACAAACTTGTGTTTATCACCTGTCATATGATGTGAGCATCCACTATCTATGATCCAAGAATCATTATTATTTATGTGAGATATTAGAGCTTTTTCTTCATACCTTTCTTCATAAGATCCATCCTTAATAGCCACATAAACAACTTCCTCAATATCAGTTTCATCATATTTGTCATCGTTGGATTCCTCATTAGCTACTAGACATGTCTTTCTATCTCTCCTGAAGTCTCGGTGTGCTCTGTATTGGTTGTCTTTCTGCCTGTTATCTCGGTATTCTCTCTTTTCACTAGATTGTTTGTCAGGGCAGTTAGAAGCCATATGTCCTATTTTATCACAATTGAAACATTTTAAAGGTAGCTTCCCTTTATACTTACCTTTTCCTCTCAGTAACCTTCTGGCTAATAATGCTTCAAATTCTTCTTGCTTCTTGATTTCCTCATACAATTTGTGCACTTCTTCCATGTTCTTATGAAGTCTTTCACTTGCTCCACTATGATTTCCTTCAGAGTACTTACTCATTCTATAATTGTAATCATCATATTCACTAATATGAAAAGAATTGAATGCAGATTCAACTTTATTTACCGAAGACCCACTGTTATCATAATTACTTAACTTAAATGCATGTAGCTTACCAATAGTAGCATCCAAAGAAACTGGCTTGCTAGGTACAAACCTCAATTCATTGATTGCAGAGACTCGAATAACATAAGCTGGTAGAAGGGTTCTCAACAACTTACTTGTTATATCCTTTTCTTCAATAGTTCCACCTACTCCTTTAATTTGATTGACAATCTCCTTTAGTCTTGTACTGTATTGGGTTATGTTCTCACCTTCATTCATTCTCATTGATTCAAGTTGTCCTCTTAGACTATCTACTTTTTCTCTTTGAACATGTTCATCACCTCCATACACAGATATGAGCTTAGTCCACATTGCTTTTGCATCATTATAGCCTTCTAGATCATTAAACTTTGAGTCAGTCAATGTTGATGTAATTTCAATCATAGCTTGAATATGTTCTTGCTTTGCCTTTATCTCTTCCAAGTTCATAGGGTTGGTGCTCAATGCAATGTAATAATTCTCCAGATAATATGTTGCATATTCTCCAATTCCTGATAAATGTAGCTTCATCCTTTTCTACCATGTGGAGAAACTTGACTTGTTTAGCTTCAGTGCATCCCTTTTATACATCATTGGATCTTTGCCTCAAGTACCTTTAAACTTTTCTTCCGGAGTCCAAAGCTCTAATACCAATTGATAGTTCTGATACTTAATGTAAAGTACAGATGCCAATAGCTAACAAGATGAGAGGGGGGGGGGGGTGAATCATACAAACTTAAACTTTCATAAAATCAACAGATTCAACATCGATAACTTATACTTCAGCAATATAACCAAAACTGCTAAACATGCAAACTCATAAACACATAGTCATCATAACACTCATAACACTAGATTTAACATGGAAACCCAAATAGGGAAAAACCACTGTGGGATTTCGGACCCACTAAGAAATATACTCTTCTAGAGTATGCTCGATTAAAAGAAAATCCTGTTAAAGATTACAAACACATTGCTAGATGTGACTCGGTTAAGGGATTTCCCTCAGATCTATTAGGATCTTCACTTTGTTAGAAGTGACCTTGTTAAAGGATTTCAAACACTCAACTAGAATGTTACCTTGCTAGAGGGTTTACAAATAAGACTTGTTAAGTCCAATTGGTTAAGAGATTTTCTGTCACTTACAAAATAATAGTAATAAAAATATATCTGCAACTTCACATCTAAAATGCTAAAGCAGATTCTTATTTGCTCAAAACAATCTAGTCATAGAACTTATCTTGTCCCTCTACTGGGCTCTCTACTCTGTTATTCAAACAGGTCTTCAAGCTTCTGTGCTCGATAATCACTATGTAGCATCCCCTGTGCATACACTTGCCCACATACATTGTTTATCAACAATTCCTTATTTATAAACAATTGCTAACCACTTAATCTCCTTGATCACATTTCCCATGATCAATCTTAGCCATCAGATCTTCAAACTTGACTAGGTTCAATGTATCCTTTCGATCTGAAAAAGTTTTACCTTGCCTCGGTACTTGCAGTCCTTTCTTGGAACTTGCACAAGGTTATTGCAGTTTAATCTGTGTTGTAGATCTTCCTGCCGATTTTTCTTTTCCATAGATCCTTAACAAACTTCATGCATGACATACCAATCATTTATACATCTCCAGCTAATCATTTTCCTTCATTAAATAATGCTTTTATCCATCCAATGCGCACTGTCATAACTTGGTTACAACTCGGTAAATACTAAACTTTACTCGGTAGACATTTCGCCTTCATTAACTAATATCGATAACCTTAGGGTTTACCGACTAGGTTCCTTAGGGTTTACCAACTAGGTTCTTTTCTTGGTTGCATAGTTTAGTATTAACCTTACAATCAACAACATATGTAGGATATCAAAATAATCTAAACATCATGATCTCATCATTGTCTAACTCGGTAATAGTTGCCCATTGAATAACTTATTTCTCCCCTTATTCATCACATTCTTTCTATGTCTTTTACCAATATCTTAATTCTCTTTTAATCAATCTTCTCAAGATATGGCAACATCATACTGAATCAGATAATCAATTTCTTGACATCAATGACAAAATAATGTTATAAAGATAGTTATCATCCTTCTTCAGTTATATCAATAATCTTCAACAACCTTCTCAATATCCTTACTGAATATCAACAATCTCCTGATATTGAAATGCCAACAATCTTTCTTACTGCAATGTCAACAAAAGAGAGAATATCCACTCTCAATAATTGACCTATCATCACTCACTCTTTATTGATGACTTAATCTATCCAACCTTCAAGAATGACATTTCCCAAGCTTTGAATTTTATTGATCACTGTAGAAGTGTGAGCATTGATTTCAAGACCCAACATGCATCAACAAGAATCATTTGAAAAGTAAGATTAAATTGTTACTATCTAAAATAGAATGGATTATAAGAGAGGATTCCATGATCATAGACTTAATATTTTCTATTGTATCTTTCAATTTCATAGTACATAGCTCATTTTTGTATAGCTAGTATCAGTATAATAGTTTATATAAATCATAATTTAATAGAAGAATTATATATAATAATGTCCTCTGTACAACATAGAATCTCTAAGATTTCTAATATGATCGTATCAATCATATAAATAGAAAAGGGCATATGATCCTTATGATTTCTATTTACTCATTAAAAAAATCATTTACCAAATGGGATGTTTCGGAATAATATTTTACATCATAGCATTGACATTTAGTCTTGTGACACATTTATACTATGTATTGTTAATAATTATTTGATATGTAAATCAACAAATGATAAAATGCTTGTCAAGATGGACCTTATGAACACTTGAGAACTTATGAGTGAATATACAAAAATCATAAGAAAATTCATGATCAAGTGTAATAGTTACCTTTTTTATTTATTTAGAATATCATAACTATACAATATAAGTGTGTCAATTATAAACTAAAGTGTCATGCAAACAAGTATTTATCTTAGTATTATTATGTGAAAAAATATTGTTATTATATGTACAAATACTTGTTGTGCCTATTGTCACTTGGATATGAACCCTTGTTAAGCACCTAGCTTAGATATCGAATGAAACATGGGAAGATCTCTTAAAGTGTAGGCTTTGATACTTAGAGATCAACCTTTAGAGAGGATTGGTTCCCTTGGCTTATCACCTAATTTAAAATATACTATTGTTGATTACAAATAAAAGGATAAAAAATAATATGAAATGAAACCTAAATCCTAATGATGTGATACACCAAATTGTTACTAAGATTCATGTTGCTATTCCACACAATTTATTGAACAACTAAGTTATTTTCAAGTACAAATTAGGATTTTTGACATATCCATGCATCAATCTTTCATAAGGAGGTTTGTATGTTCATAATTTTAGAAGGAATGACATATTTTTGTAATTAAAACCCTTTTTAACCAAAAACACAACCTATGAATTATACGATATATGTGTTATCTTTATTTGAAGGTACTTAAAAAAGAGACATAAAATCAGGATTTTATATATAAGATAACAAAAGTCATGTTTGTTGAACACACTTTGGGGATGAGAGGGGGTTGTATTAGTCTAGCCAAATAATTAAAACTTTATTTCACAATCCAAAATTAATTTATCTACATTCTTATCAACAACAATGAAAGATGAAACAATGAATCACCATGCACAATAAAAAACTAGATTTACGTAGAAAATCCAAATAGGAAAAAAACCACAGTGAGAGTCAATGCATAATATATGAAATGAATAAAAATTGTTTTTAGGCTCATTTACAAGGAAGCATACTGCACCTTGAAGGACTTGTAGGCTGAGATACACTATCCTAGTGCAAGATACAAAGGACTTGCAAGCCGTGACACATTGCTTGAATGCAAGATACAAAACTTGTAGAGAAGACTCGTTGTCTACAAGAAAGGAAGATGAATATATGAATTAGGAATGAATAGGATTTCAACAACAATACCTTTTACAATATCCAAGTATGAAGTTGTCCTTGAATCTTTGTCTCAAGTAACCAACTTCACAACAATCATTGCACACTTTCTTTGTCACAACTTTGCATCATTGAATTCTACAAAAGATATAATCATGTAACTACAACACACATATTGATCCACATACTCATCCACATACTAAACATCAACTTGATCTTCTATATATACCATCTTCTTCATTGCAAACATCAATTAGGCTAGCCAAAATAGAAGACAAAGAAAGGTCTTATCAAGGTGGCCACCAAAACATAAAAGTGGTGAAAGCAGTCCAATCAAAGAGATAGAGAGAAACTAAAAACATTATATCACTTATTTCTAAGTAGTTTATTGAAATTCACATGCTATCATACATCCTCCAAGGTCAACAACAAGGTAATGTATAAATACACCAAGCAACACATCACTAGTCAGCCCAACACATATCTTCTAGATGAACAACCCCAATGTGAATCCTCACATGCCAAAATACGATAAAAAAAAATAATGCAACACATTCTTAAAGGAAAGAAAAGACACCCAAGGATTCACCATAGGATAAAAGACAAACTCCTATCAGTCGAAATAGAGCAGTTACCTTGAAACACACATTCTAGTCATAATGCACCATCAAATACACCATCTAGAATTATGTGAAGCATACTAGGAAATTCCTTAAACACCCAAAAATGATTCTTAAATCCTTCTTTCATATTTCCATATCAAGATCATACTGGCACAACACAACTAACACTAAATACTCAATTCCAAAGATCTAGTCAAACACAGAACACCATTATCACTACTTGAAGACAACATCAACTTCTAAAAATTGGACTAAGACATAGAAACTATATTATAAACATTTCCTCTAAGCCACAATACTTGAAAAATCTATATGAATAAACACGAAGCATTTTTTAACCAATTTTAATAGACAACCAGGCTATCAACCAACTATAATGATGCAACCATGACCCAGAGGATCCTCAAAGAGAATGATCCAAATCATGCAACAAGAGTAACACAATGGAAGCAACAACATATAATGTAAAAAATGTAGAATTATACATCCACAACATCATAGATTCATTACAAACTAGTCAACAACATCTGGTCTACATACAGGCTTACATGCCTAGAACAACATACATTCCTGCATACAATCCACCTGGACCTCTACAGGAGTTCAAATTATAAATCATGAATCTAAAAAATCATCTATCTTGACTTCTCTACCAAAGGATCAAATACAACAACATATATAGAATCCAAAACACATACGAGTCGGCCACAAAAGATTACATCCTCTAATAATAGGAAAATGAAACGTGTAAATGGTCGGACCTAAATCATGAAGATCTCCTCTACCAAAGACAAAAACAAAATGTGGACCACCAAGGAAGCTCAGCCAAATACCTAGGAACATCGTATGTGGTGCCAATTAGACACGCAAGTCGAGATACTTCGCAAGAGAATAAATCTCCAACTAGTCGTTAAGCTCAAAATTGCTCTGGGAATCAAGAAACAACCAATCTGGAAGTGATAACTTGTTGGAAAAGGATCCAAATGAACTGATAATAGAGAATAAGGAATAAGAACATGTATGGAAGCCGCGAATCTAATCCACAATAGAAAATAAATAGAGATCGAAGAATGTCGGAAGAAACTGCAACACAAACTTGAATAGAAACAAAACTAAAACAAATATTTTTGGTTGATGCAAGATTGCTCAAAGATCAGGGATGCTCCTGCATCAGACACCCCAAGTAGAAAAATATGTTCCATGAGAGCAATCTCATGAACATCAAAAAGAATACAAAATATAAACTCCATGCTCATTTGTGATCCAAATGTCTTCTTTGTCTGTAAAGTTATTCCTCCTTACCCCTTTTGGTAACTTAGTTGAATGCTCCAACTTCATTTCCACTTATCCTCTTTTTCCTTGCTTCATATTTGCACACTATCTCTTATTACCACTCTCTTTTTCTGCAAATCTGATTTTTTTATTCCACCAGAACT
The DNA here is from genome assembly GCF_030272615.1 of Cryptomeria japonica. Taxonomy (NCBI): domain Eukaryota; kingdom Viridiplantae; phylum Streptophyta; class Pinopsida; order Cupressales; family Cupressaceae; genus Cryptomeria; species Cryptomeria japonica. Next base: position 321,818,340 of record NC_081415.1, read on the forward strand.
CTTCTTATCTGTTGCCACAATTATGACCTTACTGCCATCCGTACCACCTTGCTAACAGATCCATCTGCAAGATCCTTCTTTAGATCCATACCATCATCTCGTATAACCTTTGCATCCTGCTTCTCAACACTAGAACTCATCACAAGACTCAAACTCTTCACTTCCTTCTCTTTCTCCTTCAAAGAAACCAAAGTGAACTTCTACCCATCCTTCTCAATAGTGATCAGGTTTCTTCTACAATTATAGATAGCTCCTTTATCATACTGCCAAGGTCTACCCAACAAAACATGACAAGCACTCATAGGCACAACATCACACAATAATTCATCGCCCAATATTAAAATTCACCAAGCACTGCTCTCTCACCTCTACCACACGAACAACTTGCAACCAACTCAACTTGTAAGGACAAGGATGCTCAAGCCTCTTCAAAATAAGCTTCTCTACCATCTCCTCTAATACCAAATTTTTAGTACTACCACTATCCACATTAACTTTACAACACCTACCTCCCGATTTGCATACAGGCCAGAAAAGATTCTTCCTTTGAGTAGGTTCGGTTTCTTCTTTTCTCTGCTCCATCAAGACTCTTTTGAACATAAGGGATTCTCCCTACTCCGGTGCTCTCATGCTCCCATTTGCAACTCCACCATTTGGTTCCTCACGTGCCATGAACCTTGACATTCCTTTGTCACCAGTTCCCTTAGAACACTCATAAGATCTATGTCTGATTTCTCCACACTTGAAACATTTACCCAAGAATTCCCTACTGCTACTGCTATTCCCTTTTCTTTATGTCTTTTGATTTGGCTCTTTACTCCATTTGGATTTTGGTTCCTCAGTATTTTGCTTCTCCATACTACCACTCATCTACCCTCTACCTACTACATATATTTATTTTTCTCTAGGGTTATTCTGATGTCTTCTTTTCACTTTACCTTCAACTTTCAAAGCATATTGATAAGCCTCCTCAACTATAGAAATATTCAGCATACTCATCTCATCCTAAATGTTAAATTGGAGTCCATTTATGTATCTGGCCACCTTTTCCCTATCCATCTCTCAATGTCCAGATCTAATCATCACCTTGTAGAACTCTTCAATATACTCTTTCACACTCATGTCCTTCAACTTCAAATTCTGCAACTTCTTGAACAGTTCCAACTCATAGTCTCTCAGAATGAATTTAGCCTTCAACCTTGCAACCATCTGCCTCCACTGGGTGATTTTCATCTCAAAATTCTCTACTCTATCTCACTATAATTCTTTCTACCATAAACCAGCATGCCCTTTCAACTTAGTTTGTGCTAACCAGACCCTCTGTGGGTCTTTAACATCTACAAACTCAAAGTATCCCTCCAATTCTTTGATCCAACCTATCAAATCTTTTGGATTAAATGTACCCAAAAAGTTAGAAACCTCAACTTTATGAATTCTACTTGCTTGTGCCACCGCTCTAAGAAATATTTCTTCTCCCTCTTCTACTAGTCATTCAACTTCTCCAACCTCTAGATCTTACCCTCTCTCTTTATACTCATCATCTGATTCCAAATTCCTCTACAAACTCACCAATGTGTTTCGGATCTCATTCCTCATCTCATTCTTGAAATCCTCCATCATCTGCTCTACCCTTCTAGGATTCATCCTTCTCGACAGCATGTCCTCCTTTGATCCGGTGCAACTACCTCAACTTAGCAATCTGACTACAAAGTTCCAATTGCCTCTCCATCGACGATCTATTGAATACACTTGTAGCCTGCCTCAACTCGACACTCTGTTCACCCAAAGGAATGCCTCAAGGTTCGCAACTAGCTCTAATACCATCTGATGCAACCATGACCTAGAGGATCCTCAAAGAGAATAATCTAGATCATACAACAAGAGTAACACAATGGAAGCAACAACAAAGAATGTAGAAAATGTAGAATCATACATCTGCATCATCATAGATTCATTACAAACTAGCCGAAAACATCCGATATACATATAGGCTTACGGGACTAGAACAACATACATTCTTTCTTACAATCCATTTGGACCTCCAGAGGAGTTCAAATTATATATTATGAATCTAAAAAATCATCTATCCTCACTTCTTGACCAAAGGATCAAATACAAAAACATATATAGCATCCCGAACATATCTGGGTCGGCCACAAAAGATTACATCCTCCAATAATAGGAAAATGAAATGTATAAATAGGTCGGACCCAAAATATGAAGATCTCCTTTTCCAAAGACAACAACGAAGTGTGGACCACCAAGTAAGGTTGGCCAAAGGCCTAGGAACATTGTACATGGTGCCAATTAGATCCACAAGTCAAGAAATCACTTTGCAAGAGAAGAAATCTCCAACTAGCCATTAAGATCAAAATTGCTCTGGGAATCAAGAAACAACCAATCCGGAAATGATAACTTGCCAAAAAGGGATCCAAACGAACTGAAAATATGGAATAAGGAATAAGAACATTTCTAGAAGCCATGAGTTTCATCCGCAACAAAAAATAAATAGATACCGAAGAATGCCAGAAGAAACACAGAAATTGGAACACAGAACTAAACATAAACAAAACTAAAACAAATATTTTTGGTTGATGCAAGATTTCTCAAAGACCGAGGATGCTCCTACATCATGCAATCACCAACCATATCAACTGCAACACCATGGACCTAAAACAATAAGAATACAATATCCACAAATAATAAATATTATATTCAAGTCTAAAAGACCATATTAGCTAATGCAGAGGAATGCAAAGGATTCTTACACACACACATCAATACATACTTCTACAACAAATTACTTTAACAAACTTCCAAGGACCAAAAAGTACCAAAAACATCACCTTCTTACTTAGAATAATATCTTAATTCTTTTGTCATGCATCTAATCCTCATATTAATATCTCAAGTTATCTAAACCTCATCATGCTATCATTTCCATCAGCCACATTATCAACATCATCTACTATATCAGCATAGCATACTTGTGTAGATATCAGACACCAAGAGGATTGCCATCCACAAACCATCTGCAAATAATATCCATCTATTCTTTGCATCAATATTTTCATATCAGACATGAAAAACACAATGACAACTAATAATCAACTCCTTGAACATTGACAAACATGAACATACAACTCCATCATCACTTCCTCAACAACTGCAACAATTCTTTATCTAGCCAATCACCATATCATCAATGACAAAAACAATCATATATTGTTAAACATTAGGTTGACATTAATCATAACACATATTTCCAGCAATCTCCCCCTTTATCATTGATGGAAACACTAACTGATGTATACATAATGCAATGTTCTCTCTTCCATATCTACATTCTCTCCCCTATCAACAATATCTTTTCCACAATATCTCTTCCTCTTTGACATCAAAGACAAAGGGAATATATATTCACTTAATTTTGTATTTAGATCCATTTGTACTTTTTCTAATTTACATTCATCCCTTTCAATAGCAAGAAACTAAACATTTTCTCCCCCACATAGCAACAAACTATGTCAATCCAAGACAAGGGATATATCTTGAAGTTCTCCCCTAGATGGATGCACCAATATATGCATCTTAGTTTGAAGGAGGGACAATAAACCCTAGATTCTATCAAATATACTCTAAAGAATCTTTTGGTAGACCCTTAGTGAATATGTTTGTAATATGATCCTTGATACATACATACTCTAATCTAACTTCCTTCTCTACAACTTTATTCCTTAAGAAATGATGTTGAATAGAAATGTGCTTGGGCCTTAAATGCATTACCAGGATTTTGCGACAATATATTCTACTTCTATAGTGGATAACAAAACTGAGTCTTGATTCTAACTAAATCAGGAGACCAGTCTGTCTCCCAAGAAAAATGTGCTTCCACTACTACTTCTTCTATCATCAGCACAATTGTAATGTCGTAAATTGCACCCCATGCAATTTCACACCACATAAGTGCCTTCACTTCAAGCCAATTGGAGTCATTCTTTGTCTCCATGTTCTTTTGTCCACGTGGATTGGCTTGTCAGCTTATAATTTGGCCTTTACCCAACCATGCAAACCATTTGATTTAAGGACTCTAGTGTGTCACAAAGACATTAGTGCACCATGCAAGCTCCCACAAATATGTTAGCCTATAGGTGGTCATTTGAGTCTTACGCCTATGCCTATAAGAGTTTGCATTGGAATGCCTCTGTTTTTGGCCACTGATGTCAAGATTCTTCCTTGGACTTTATATATCACTCATTTGAGATTATTTTGGGACCTCTTGATCATTTGGAAAAATTCTTGAGCTCTTGGCATATCATTCTTCATCTTTCATAGGTTTTTCCAGCATCCAACATCCACCATTGTCATAGATTTAGGAAGTTTTGGGTTCTTGATTTTACTCCCTTAAACAATAGCTTCTTGGGTGTTGAATGGAAGTTCTCTCCCTCTCTTCATTCACATTTCATAATATTATGTTCATTTTTTTCTATTTAGCATATCCATTATCTTGATTGTCTACTTCTATCTTTATGATTTTCTTTTCATTTGTGGCTATTATCTTGGTTGTCCGTGGAGGTGGAAACACCAAAACATGGGTCTAACTAAGGCAACCTATTAATGCAACCCCAATATTTTCCTTATTACTTGTGTGTAGGTATGTGATCAAGAGAAGGATATTACTTTATTGGAGATTCCAATCGTGGACCAGTTGTAAGCTTCCTTCATCTCTCTCTATATCTTTTTAGTTTTTGACATTTCATATTATTCCTTTTATTTAGCACAACATCCTTAGTTTAATAATATTGTTGTATCCACATAAACTATATAGTTCAAATACTCTATCTGTACAGACTTTTGCACGTCGTGCTAGTGTCCTAGTTTTGTGCATTCATCCTGAGAAAAAAGACTTAGCAGAGGTCGTCCAGAGGTTTCTTTGTGGCTTGCTTGTTTAGTTTCATATTTTGTATCCCCTTGCTCACCAGAGTGCTAGTAAAGTGAGGTAGAGTGAAGGTCGGTTTGTTTCGTGAAGTTAATCACTTCGAGAGCAGCAAATCCCATCCTCTACAACAACCAACAAAACTAGCATCAATATAAGCTTTTAGAGAGAAATTACTATCCTTTTTGCATCATAGACAATAATTTAGAGTTCCTTTCAAGTATCTAAATATCCTTTTGATGACCTTACCATGAGATTTCTTAGGACTGGATTGATATCTGGCGAGCATACATATTGCATGCATTATATCACGTCTATAAGTAGTCAAGCATAATAATTCACCAATCATATACCTATAGTAAGTTTGATAAACTTCCAGAGATTCATCATCCTTTCTCAAGTGACAACTAGTAGCCATGGGGGTACTCATTGGCTTGGTATTCTCCATACCAAATATTTTTAGCATCTTTTTAACATATTTTTCTTGAGAAATAAAAATTCCATCATCTAGCTGAGCAACTTGAAGACCAAGAAAGAAAGACAACTCACCAATCATTGACATCTCAAATTCCTTATGCATTTATTTTGCAAAACTCTTGCATACCTCATCATCTCCTCCAATGATATTATCATCAACATATACAACAAAAATCACTAGTTTGTCATTGCAAATCTTGAAATAGAGATTACTATATTTAGTACCTTTCTTGAACCCTTTCTATTGTAGAGACTTTTCCAATCTTGCATACCAAGCCCTAGGGGCTCTCTCGAGACCATATAATGCCTTTTTCAATTTGCATACAATGTCTATATCTTCAACCAACTAAAAGGCATCAGGTTGTTGTATATAAACTTCTTCTAATTTTTAATTCAAGAAAGTTGACTTGACATCCATCTGATACACCTTGAAATCCTTATGAGCATCAAATAATAGAAATATTCTAATTGCCTCCATTCTAGCCACTGGAGCAAAAGTCTCCTCAAAATCAATACCTTCTACTTGAGAATATTCTTTGTGTACCAATTTGGATTTGTTCCTTGTCACTTCTCCTTCTTTATTCAACTTATTCTGAAATACCCATCTGGTTCCAATAACATTCTTGTTAGTAGGTCTAGGAATAAATTCCCATGTCTGATTCTTCTCAATCTAATCAAGTTATTCTTTCATTGCCTTTATCCATCCTAGATCCTTTCTTGTAGCAAAAAAGGTCTTGGGCTCCACTTTTGACAAAAGACAAATGCTCGCTTGTTCACTTATCTTGGCAAGTCTTCTTCTAGTCTATACACCTTAATTCTTGTCACCAATAATTTGATCTTCAAAGCAATTCTTTTGAACATATCTTGCTACAGCCTTAGGGGTCTTGTCTGATTCCTTTTCTCCTATTTCCTTTTCTTCCTTTTGTTTCTCTTCTTCCTCTCTAGAGAAGGGAAAACTTTCTATTTTGTAATATTTAGTTACTTTAGTGGTTTGAATCCAGTTTTCATCCATTTTGACATTTGTGCTCTCAACAATCTTCTTGAGTCTCTTGTTGTAGCATTAGTAGGCCTTTTTTCTTGTTGAATATCCTTGGAATATTCCTTCATCAATTTTTGAATTAAAATTTCTAAGATCCTCTTCATCTCTTCTTATATAACACTTTCTCCCAAAGATTTTTAAGTACGTAATAGAGGTAGTCCTTCCATACCATAGCTCATGAGGAGTCTTTGAAGTGCCTTTTCTAACATGAACTCTATTAAGAATATAGACGACAATATGCACAGCCTCTTTCCAATAAACATCACACAAGTTAGCATATTTTAACATTGTCCTAGCCATTTCTTGAATTATTCTATTATTTCTTTCTAACACCTTATTCTATTGGGGGGTCCTAGGATTGGACAAATGTCTCTTAATACCATGACCCTTACAAAACTTGTTAAACTCATTGTTGTCAATTGAATGTGCACCCTTGTTGAAATGGTTGAACCATCCACTAAAACATGAGAATGATCTCAAGAGTGTGGGCTCTAATATTTGAGATTAGCCTCTAGTTGAAGAGTTGTCTCTTTATACTAATCGCCTAAGGAATTTGTACTAAACCTATAGATACTTGCTGGGAAAAGAGAGGAAGAAACTAAAAATGATCTTTCCAAAAACTTGAAATATAACCTAGTACTAATTAGGTGATTCACCAAAGGTGGATTTTTAGTTCTATACCTTTTAGTTTAATGCTTAAAATGACTCAATAAGATCATCTACTAGCACAAGTTATTATTTCACGTGATTCATACATCAATGATCATATGTAGGATATTTTTAATGTTGTTTTTTGAATTAAAGTGAGGTTTTCACAATTAAAACAATAATATAGGTTTAATAAGAACCCATGACCTACATGAGAGTACTACAATCTATCCATATGCTTATGTTTTGAACTTATTTTGAGGCTTTGAAAAGAAAAACACAAAAAATATTCTCATAAATTGATTTAACATAAAATAACAACCACACAAAAAGGCAAAATATAACTAACATTGCTCCAAAGAAGTGCTACAAAGTATTGGATAAAAATAATGATGTCTTTAATTTCTTGAAAACTATTTTACAACGCTAAATTAGTCATAAGAATGGATTGGTTTTCTGAGTTACAACTAGTTTTTTTGCTCTCAAAGTGCTAAAGTAAGCAACAGTGTTTACAAAAATGAAGAACTAACTAAAAGAAAGCCTAAACCTGCTTATTTAAGTACCAAAGCATCTTAAATGATTGAATCATGGGATTTTAGCTTTCCTTGAATGGTTAAATAATTCTTCATCATGTTGGGTCAAATACAACTAATTTTGCCTTTAAAAAGCTCCTTAAACTGCCTCAAACTAAAAAATTAATGAATGAAGACCTCCATCTTTGAATTGCCTATGAGTTAGACCTTTAATTTTGCCCTTAGATGCATGGAATCAGCTTGAATAGGTCTTCAACTACCCCTATATCTTCTCAACTATTTTGAAGAATTACTCAACCTCATCCTAGATTCTCTATACCTATTGTCCAACTCATCCATATGCCCCTATATTTTCTCTCCATAATGTTTCTAGCTCATTCAATTGTTGTAAGGCTGGATTGAACTATTTTATTTCCATAAAGACCTTTATAAATGTTGAACAAACAGTTTTCAATCAGCTTTAAACTCTTCCCCAATTGAATACCTACCCATTGGTCACTCATACACATCTTAAAATAATCATTACAAGGCTCGGGATCATTCCTTTTACTATTTTTCTAATCCTTTGATTGTTATCTTTGTATTAATCCCTTCATTTGCCTCTCATATTGTCCTTGAAACTTTGTCTTATCCACTGTCATGTTGTCTTGCTTTGAGAAAACTTATTCCTTGTTCTCTTCAAAGCTTTGCTTCCTAGAAAATATTAATGATCTCTACTTGGTGATGTTGTGGCTTTAGCCCTACTTCTCTGTTGTAACTATGGATGAGACTATATTTCTAAATTTCTTTTTAGCTAAGTTCCTACAAATAAATCATGATTATGTATTGCAAATGCTATTCTCACTACTTCCATGAATCATGGATTGTAATAGAGTTATTTGTCATTCAAAAACTCTTAACATTGTTTTACTACTTCAAAAGATCCTTGAATGCACTATGTTCCCTTCATGCTTAGTCTCTTCACACTACCACAGTGCAATGTCTTGTATATAGGACTATTAGAATATTGCTTGCATTCCTATTTCATTATGAAGGATTGATTCTCTCATCGCTGATTTTTTCTTGTTCTTGTAGTTGCAATTTGATTTTGTCCATCATATCATCTTTCACTTCATAACTCCTTTGATCAACTTTGTAGATGTCACTATGTCTCTTCAGCTTCTAATATATACCTTCATGATCACTTTGCATAGCTATAACTTTTTCCTTTATTTGCCAAGGCTATTGTTCCATGTCAACTATTGAACATTCATTATCACCTCATCACATAATTGTCCACAACTTTCTATTCTTTACCATTTAATTGGTCTTGGTCCATGGGACTGCTAAGTACTCCTTTTGAGATATCTTTGAGTGTCATGTCATATTAGTTTTCATGCCTTCTAGCATGATTACTATTATCCATAACCAAATTTGTCCAAACTGATCCCATAAGACTTATTACATTGAAAATGGTATAAATAGACCTTATTATTGTTGGCCATATGATGGAATTGATTATGTGTTGCATTGATATTTTTTCATTGATGTCAACACTAGTTGTTATGGTTATTTACTGGCTTCCGGTAGAAGGATTGGATTCATAAGTTTATCAGTTGATTGTCACTGGTATGATCTAGATGATGGAATAGGTTTGTATGGATGGTTCATATGCTTCTGAAGTATGTTTGAGTCAGTTGGTATTGGCTTAATGATCGGTTGCTATCTCATGTTCTAGTAAGCCTGCTTTATTGGTTCGGTAAGGGTTTCACCGACAAAGCTTTATTGAAGATCTTTGATGTAATGCATAAGTGGTGTTGGTGCAGCTTCTAGAAGGGATTCGGGATGCTGATGGTGATTGTGTTCATGCCTCAAGTGATTGGTTTCATTGCTTTGGCATAAGTGGATCTAATTTAGGTCTAATGCTATCTAGGTTATGGACCAATTTTCATTGAACGTGTTGGTGGATCCTCCAATGCACTTCCAGGATGTTTTATTGATTGAATGATGTTTGTTTGGTCTCAAGATGGCATGTTTTATGATTTTGTTTCAAGATTATGTAATGGATCTATTGAATTATCATTTGGGTGGCTGACCTAATTAGTTAGGGCTCGGGTTGGTATAATATATGTAAGATCTCATTGTAGATCATGGCAAGGAGCGAATAGTGTAATAATCATTTGTGTAGAGGATTTGGTCGATCATAGGTGATCGAGTTGGGTTTATGTAAGAGGTTTTAGACCTCTAGTATTGAGATTAACCAAAACTATAATCTGGCATGTTTGATTCTATCACAGGAAGTTATTCTCTCTGGATTGTTGTCCAAATATTTTGAGGTGGTTGACATCTCTGTAGTCAGTGAGACTCCATTGTGATGAGAAGTGCACTCTAGGTAGTGTGCCTTCCTACATGTGCAAACCCCTATTGTAATCATATACTTTCTACAGAAGCATCATTTGATTGTGGGTAGGGTTTCCCACCATGGTTTTTCCCTTTACCAGGTTTTCCATGTACAAATCATGGTGTTATGTGTTATGGTTGCATGGTATTGATTCTCTGGTTTTCAATTATGCTTTAATGCTTTATCAGTTATTCCAGTATAAGGTTTTAAGTGCTTTAATTCTCATAATTTGTTAACAATAGATTCACCCCCCCCTCTCATTTGTTCATCGGTTATCCTAACAATTACATCAAACCAAACTCAAAACACCAAGAACCCAACTTATGACCATATTGACAAATATTGACTAGGTTCTCCTGCACCATACACCTAGGGAGAAAAGATTCTCAGGCCCCACCTAAGATCAGGTCTTGGACTGTGGCTCCATGTTTCTTGATGTCTTCCTCTATCATCCATGTTGCATCTTCATGAGGAAGGTTTTACCACTTGACTAGGTACTCATTGTACACCTTATGCCTTGTTCGCTTGACTTCCTTGGTATCCAGGATGGCTTCAATCTTCAAAGGTTTACTTGGTGGTAAATCCTTGACCCAATCTTCATCTGGATCTGCTTGTGTACCTTCATCATCACCTGAAATCATAGATCCTTTGAAAGGGTAGAGATCACCAACATTAAAAATTGGTGAGATAGCCACTCCAGGAGGGAGTTCTATCTCATAGGAATTTGCACCAAATTTATTAACCACTCTACATGGCCCAATCTTCTTCAAATGAAGATTTGTATACTTTCCTTTTGGAAGCATTTCCATCCTTAGATGATCCACTACCAAGTCCCCCACTTTGAATTGAAAATCTCTTTTCTTTAAGCAGCATGCTTCTTGTACTTCTCCATACTCCTTTTAAGATTCTCTCTAACCTAATCATGTATATTCTTCATGGCTATGGAAAACCCTTCTCCTTCAGCACTTCTTTTCTCCACATCACTTAAATCTCTAAGTTCAAACACACCTCTAGGTTTCATGCTATTAGGATTCCCATAGATACTCAGAGGGGGGGGGGGGGGTGAATTAGTATCTAACCGGTAATAAGATTTTCTTAACTTAAAACATGTAGAGCAAATTAGAACTATGTACCGATAAACAGAAAGTAATGCAATAAATAGAGATAAAAACAACCACATGAAAAACACACCATAACATGGTATCTTAACGAGGAAACCCAGTGTGGGAAAAACCTCGGTGGGATTTGTGACCCACAATATTCACTTACTAGCCAATAAGAGAATATTACTACTACAAGAGGGGCCTGCACATGCAGGAAGGCCAAGTGCCTAGAGCTCACTGCTCAATTACAAAATGGGAAGTCTTAATGACTTACAAAATGGATTATATAAATCCAATGTCTTGTACTACTTCAAAATAGCATCTACTATGCCATATCCAGTACTGGTTTATAACTCTGCTTCTTACATAAACCCTTAACCTATAATTCGCATAATAGATCTGCCTTATTTTGCTTAATTCATTCCTCCATTCTTACATCTTTGTTCTACAATGATCTCTTATATAAATGAGTCATTTTACAATATGCCAAGTCGGCTTACAATGATTTTACAATAATAAACAAAATAAATTACAAACAAAATTCCTGTCGACTTCTGTGTCGGTATGCTTCGTTTTACTGTCGATGCTGGTGTAGAATCTAACTTTGCTAGTGCTGGTGGATTGCCTTGTCGATGTCATAGGATTGTAAGGTTGCCATCAATGAGAAAACCTTCAATCACCTACAATGTCTCATTGGAGTGTGCATTTGCCAACAATCTCCCCCTTTGGCATTGATGGCAACACTCATGAGAAAAATTCATAAGTGTATCCAAAAATTGAAGTCCAAAAATTGTTACCAAAAATGTGTGCTCCCCCTGAGAAGATGATCCCTAAGTTATTGGATTTTTCTCATACCACTACTCCCCCTTTGGCATCAATGACAAAGGTTGTCAAAGTGTCAATAGAGTGTAGTTTTCTGTCTCAACCTTGTAACCGATTGGTTACAATTTGAAAAAGCTCTGCCAAAACCAGATTCAAGTTCTCAATGAACTTTTTACTATCTTTTATTGCGGCCTTTGTCCTCTGAACTGTACTGGTGAGGTGTTGCATTTTCTCTGCTGGTTTTTTTTGTCCTTGTACCAATGCATCAAATATTTCTTTCCTTAAGGATGCTAGGTAGTCCAGTTTTGGACTTAGTCTTAATTTCAGATCCTTAGCCTTACTTTTTATTCTCTCCTTTTCTCTTTCTAGCTTTAGTAATTCTTCCTCAAAACCTGTTATCTTTTGCTCAAAAACTGATAATGAATCAGATAAATTAATAAAATTGTTAGCTAGTTGATTTATTTCCTCCTGTATCTTGTTGATCTTCTTGTCTATATCAACTGTCAAAAAGTTAGTCTTACAAGTATCTCTGTACAAATTTTTTAATTCCTTTAATGTGCTACATAATTCTGGTAGAAGTGTGTCAAACTGCCTTGTACACTTCTTTATTTGTTCCTCAAAGAATTTTTGTTTTTCCTTTTCTAGCCTCTCTTTGAATGCATCCTCCTTTATTTGTTCAACTGTCACTGTGTTGTCAGTAATATACTTAGACAAAGTTTCAAGTTGACTCAAAGAACCCTTATTATCTACATTACATTTTGGAGCTATCATCTTCAAAATTGGAATTGTGTCATCTATAGCCTTATATGCCTGTGAACTACAATTTGTTATTTTCTTTATAGAGTCTCAAAGAACTTCAGTTACATTTGTTGTCTTGAATCCTGCAGTTGAAGAGCCAACACTCTGAATTCTATCGGTGGGAGCAATATCCTTGCTTGCAGTGACCTCTAGTAGGTTAGTCTGTGTTTCCATTTCCTTAAGCAATGGTTTGTTTTGCTCAGCAGTTGCCGGTGGCACTGATTCTGTATTAACCTGTTCCTGTGTTGGAGCCTGTTCCTCTGCCTATTGCTCTATTTGTTGTTCTGCCTGTTGTTCTAAGTTACCACCAGCTAGTTTACCTTCAGTGTTATCTGTGTTATCAATTACCGGTGGCTCACTAGCCATATCTGTCTTACTAGTTGTGTCCTTATCTACCACAATGTTGACCTTCTGAGTATCAACATCTACTGTATATAATACCTCAGAATTAGGATTTGTATCCTCTTGTGATATATCCATACTCTCATCAGCTGGTTGATCTTCAGTTGTTGTTACCAGTGGAGTACCTTGAGACGGTGGGGGTAGATTATCTATTATTTTGATGCTTGGAGATCCACCAACCTTTCCTTTTCCCTTATCCTTGTCTTTCTGATATACCTTGATTGGTTTGGGGTTTCTATATTCTTTCTATTTTTCCTTCTCAACAAGGAAGATATCCCATGCGTTAGCAGTTTCCTCTGCAACCTCATTTACTCTACCAACCATAAGTGCTACATGTCGGTGTGCAGTGGAGAATACTTTCTGGTTAGCCTTTGAGATCATATCATCTATCTCCTTTGGTGAGTTAATGGGATAAACAACAAGTAGTTTCTCAATCTTTATTTTCTTGTCAAGCTCTATAATAGCTTGCCTTCTAGCTTCAAGTCTCTTAAATAGTTCTACTAGTACTTCATCTACTATTTGCATCAAAAATTTCTTATAGATATCCAAGTGTAGAATTACATTGTTTTCAACTTTCTCCTTGTCATCAACTGATAATGTATCATATAGTTTGTTGATGTTTTTCAGTTACCCATCCTCTATTATTTCATCTAGTAGTTTGTCAATTGGAGAAATATTTTGTTGAGTCCTTTTCTTTGGTGTTAACTTTTTCTTCTTTGGAGTTATCTTCTTAGCCGGGGGCCTTACTGCATGTTGTTTTTGTCTGGTTCTTCTAGGCGAAGGTGTGGATACCAGTGAAGGTTCCCTTTTCCTTACAACTCTTTTAAATGTAGCTAGCATGTCACTTTCTGAAGAAGTTGCTACCGGTGAAAGGTGAGTTACTGGTTGTTGTGCTTGTAACTCATCTTCAGTGATACCGGTTTGTTTAAGTACATCTTCTTTGATAGCCTTAGCCTGCCTTGAACCTCTCCTCACTGTTGCTTCTACTTTATGCACTCTCTTCTTGGATTGAATTTGATTTTCAATGGTTTTAGCATTGCCAAATACCTCTTCCTTAGGTTCCTTGGGTGCTTCTAGAAGGGCTTTTGCATATGTTTCAATGATGTGATCATCTGTCTCATAACCCATTTCAGTAACCCAAATTGTTCTTGGGATAACTGCCTCCATCCAGATCTCATCCTTCTTAATCACAAAACATATGTCATCTTTATATTTATTTACAATTTCTTGTGACAGTCTGACTCTAGCGTTCATTCTGGCCTTTAATGCTTGAAAGTACTCATTAATATTCTTCTCTTTGTTTTCACCCATGTTGTTCAATAAGTCAGATAACTGTTTGCCTACCGGTATGTCAAATCCAAGGTTCTTATTACCTATACCGGGCACCTGTTTGGTTATATGTAGCATTAATAAAACAAGTAAGTTTCCAAATCTAAATGCCCCTTTCTTATCCTTCTTGATCTTTCCCAGATTGTTAATCAATTCATCCTTCAACCATTCACACACATCAATTTTCACATTATCCTTAATCATGTCATGAGCACTCTTTATGCATAAGCTAGAGACTGAATTTACTCTATTTGCATGTGTTGTTTTGTAGCCTAGAATCATGCTAATGAATCTCACATTTATGTCAGTTACATCATTCACCCTTAAAGACATTTTGTCGGATGTTGCACCTGTTAGGTTCATTACTAGGTCATTTGAGACCTTCTTTGTCTTGTCAGGTCTGTTACCGGTGGAGGGTAACCCTGTTACAGCTTTTACAACTTCCTTAGTAATTTTGTGAATTGAATCCAGCCAGAAAAATTCACCATGAACCCTGCTCAACACTATCCTTATCACTTCCTTAGGGAATTACGGAATGCAGAGAATTTCTGTGAATCCTAGGGTTTCAATTATTTTGTGTTCTGGTTTCACATTACCGGAATCATCACAAATAATAGTCTTGTACATGTTCTTAATTTCTTCATCTCCTAATTCTTCTATATGGCAATGAATATACATCCTAGGGTCTTCTGCAAAAACTACTCCTTTGGGGATTTGAGAAAAAGCACCAACATTATCATCCTTCTTTTCTATTTTGGGAACTAACTGAAAAACGGGCCTAGGGCGCTTGATTACTTCCACTTCAGTAGGGTTTGCTATGAATTCAGGTTCAAAAGAGGATGCCATGATTATAAATACCTTTCTCTTCCTTTGGAAAGATTGATTGCTAAATTGCTTTGCTACTTTTCTTGAAATGCCTTTGCTCGAAATTTTTGTGCTCTTTGAATGTTTGAATGCTCGGTGAAGTGGAATGGAGCCAAAAACATTGATTTATAATGTTAATTTCACCAACCACCATATTTAATGCTTGCTGGTTAAGTACTCACTTAACATATCTGCCGGTATAGAAGTAATTTTAACTTCTTACCATCAACTGAGGGAATAATAGCATGTTTCACATTTGTTTGCCAAACCCTCAAAGAAATTTTCTTTAGTTAGATGAAGACTCTCCTGCCGGTGGAGTGTTACTTTCTTCTATCGGTGGAGTGTTACTCTGTTCTGCCGGCGGAGGAGTATTTCTATCAACATTTAGTTCTGATTTCCTGATCCATTGTTTTGAGAATTCCTGCTTTACTTCTTCAACCTTTTCTTTACCTTTCAAACTAGGACCTTTGTTGTTTACCGGTGAGGACTTGCTTCTACAAAATTTAGCAATATGCCCAATTTTGTTACATGCATAACAAGTCACATTATTTTTTTGAATAGCCTTCCCATAACCTATGCCAGTTTGTGTTCTGCATTGATTAGATAAATGTCCAAATCTTCCACAAATATAACATCTCACATTCATTCTGCAATTTTCAGAATTATGACCAACTTTGTTGCATTTTGAACATTTACCAGTGGATGTACTGGTATTCTAATAATTTCTAGATCTACATTGATTATCTCTATGACCATACTTGTTACAGTTAAAGCATTTGCTATTAAATTTATAAGTAGTAGGTTGTCTTACCGGTTTGCCATGATCCTGTGTGTTTGCAGTACCAGAGCTTTCACCAGTTTCAAAGCCAAGACCATTAGTGTCACCATTCTGATTTTTCAACAAGTCACTAAGTTCTTGTGAGCTTTTCTTGAATTTTTCTTTATGTTGATTTGCAGCAGCCAGTTCTCCTTCCAAGATACCTTTTTGTCTCATGAGTTCATTTGAGTCATTTTGTGCATGCATTAGATCTGTCTTCAACATATCATTTTCATAACTAAGTCTTGTGTTTTCATTTGTAGCATCATTCAGTATTCTAGTCAAGTCTTCTTCATTCTTCTTTCTATCTTCAATTTCTTTACAAAATCTCATAGTCATATCTTGCATCTCATTCTTTGTTGTCATATTTTCTTGTTTCAGCTTATTCATCAAATCACTAAGAGTTTCCTTTTCATCATTCTCATTTTACATCTTTTCACAAAGTTCTCTTCTCTTGTTTCTTGAAATAGTAAGATTTTCTTGAAGTGCTTGAATGATATCCTAAGCAGCTTTTAGATCATCTTCAAGTTTGATATTTTTCAATTTTTCTGCATCATAGTCTGAGAGAGCTCCTTCTAGTTGTTTCATCAAATTTTCCATCTCTACCGGTGTCAAGATCTTCCTCAAGCTGTTAGGCTTTTGAAAAAAGAGGACCAGGCTCTGATACCAATTGTTACAATTCCCATAGATACTGAGAGGGGGGGGGTGTGAATCAGTATCTAACGGGTAATAAGATTTTCTTAACTTAAAACATGTAGAGCAAATTAGAACTGTGTACCGGTAAACAAAAAGTAATGCAATAAACAGAGATAAAAACAACCACATGAAAAACACACCATAACACAGTATTTTAATGAGGAAACCTGGTGTGGGAAAAACCTCGGTGGGATTTGTGACCTATGATATTCACTTACTGGCCAATAAGAGAATATTACTGCTACAAGAGGGGCCTGCACATGCAGGAAGGCCAAGTGCCTAGAGCTCACTACTCAATTACAAAATGGGAAGTCTCACTGACTTACAAAATGGATTATATAAATCCAATGTCTTGTACTGCTTCAAAATAGCATCTATTATGCCAGATCCAATACCGGTTTATAGCTCTGCTTCTTACATAAACCCTTAACCTCTAATTCGCATAATAGGTCTGCCTTATTTTGCTTAATTACATTCCTCCATTCTTACATCTTTGTTCTGCAATGATTTCTTATATATATGAATCATTTTACAATATGCCAATTCGGCTTACAATGATTTTACAATAATAAACAAAATAAATTACAAACAAAATTCCTGTCGGCTTCTGTGCCGGTATGCTTCCTTTTATTGCCGATGCCGGTGTAGAATATAACTTTGCTGGTGCCAGTGGATTGCCTTGCTGGTGTCATAGGATTGTAAGGTTTCCATTAATGACAAAACCTTCAATCACCTACAATGTCTCATTGGAGTGTGCATTTGCCAACACATGCCATAAACCATCTCAAATGGACTTTTACTAATACTTCTATTGATGGAATCATTGTATGCATATTAAGCTTGTGGAAGAACCAAGTCCCATTGTTCATGTTCCTTTGTGAGACATCTAAGCAAATTTTGAAATGATCTATTGACTCCTTTATTTTTCCTATACATTTGTAGATGATAGCCAAAACTAAAGGTCAAGTTGATGCCCAACTTCTTCCAAAGAATCCTCCAAAAGGGACCTAAAAATTTTGCATCTCTATTTGAAACAATAGTCAATGACATTCCATGGATCCTAACTACCTCTTTGAAGAACAAACTTGCAATATGTGAGTCATCATTTTACATATTAAAGGGATAAAGTGAGTCATTTTACTAAATCTATCAACAACAACAAACACATTACCATGCCCTCTTTAATTTTTGGGCAATCCCAACACAAAATACATGCTTACATGTTGCCATGGCTGGTTAGGAATGGGCAAAGGCTAATAAAGACTTGCATTTGTGCTTGAGCCCTTGACTCTTTGACAAACTACACAACTTTCAACAAATTTTCTGAAATCACTTTGCATTTTGGGCCTCCTTACCTACTCCAACATTTTATCTACACCAAAATGACCACTCAAACTACCACAATGCTTTTCCTTAATCATATTTGTCCTCATTGAGCATGTGGGGATGCACATCTAAGCCCCTTTGAACAACAATCCATCTTGTAACATAAAATTAGAATGCTACTCATGAAAAACACCATGAAATTGATTACAAACAACATATCTCTCTTTGAAATTATCATCATTCTTATACATACCTTTCAAGGAATCAATACCTACACTTAGGAGTTAAATTTCTTGAATCAACAACATCCTCTTGCTTAGTGCATCTACCACCTTGTTAGTTTCCCCCTTTTGGTGCTTGATTGTAAAGTTGAAGCTTTGTAGGTACTCCACATGTTACAAGCTAGGGTTGTCATTGCACCAAAAGATCGACCCTGTCAATGCCCAATACAACCAATAGACTTATAGAATACACAAGAGGTTGTTAAACCATGTCCCGAATCCCCATGAGGGATGATGGCCCACTGCCAACAATCCCCCTCCCAATGTAACTTGTCGTGGCCTGTGTGACTCGAACCAGTGACCAAGCTCTGATACCACTTATTACAAGCTAGGGTTGCCGTTGCACCAAAAGATCAACCTTGTCAATGCTCGATACAACCACTAGACTTATAGAATACACAAGAGGTTATTAAACCATGTCGTGAATCCCCACAAGGGACGTTGGCCCACGGCTAACACCACCCACTTCATGTGCCTATGATTGAGCTTGTCTTGTCTATTAAGAAATTGCAAAGCATGGTTGTCAATGAAAACAATGAACTCTTGAGGAAGGAGATAGTGTCTCCACTTCTTCAATGCTTGGACCATAGCATACATCTCTAAATCATAAGAAGAGTAGTTCTTTTTTGATTCATTAAGTTTCTCACTGAAAAATGCTATAGGTCTGCCCTCTTGACTCAAAACTACCCCAATGACATACTCGCTTGCATCACAATCAATTGTGAACACCTTGTTGAAATTGGGTAGGGCCAAAATGAGTTGTTGTGCCACTCTTTTCTTTAGGTATTGGAATCTTTTATCTACTTCATTAGTCCACATAAACCTTTTACTCTTATCCCCTTTTATGGTATCGATAACTAGGGAACATATATGACTGAAATTATTAATAAATTTCCTATAAAAGCTAGCCAATCCATGAAAACTTCTTACCTCCCCTACTGATTTTGGAGTAGGCCAATTGAGAATGGCTTCTACTTTTCTAGGATCTATCTTCAAAGAGCCTTTTGAGATCACAAAACCAACGTATACTAGTTCCCCCTTCATGAATTCACACTTCTTGAGATTGATCATCAACTTCTCCTCATGTAGCCTATCCAAGACCATGTCAAGGTGTTGCAAGTGTTCCTCTTTAGACCCACTAAAAACAAGTATTTCATTCAAGTAAGCAACCAAAAATTTACCTATGAAGGGTTTCAAGACCTCATTCATTAACCGCATTAAACTACTTGATGAATTGGAGAGTCCAAATGGAATAACAAGCCATTAATAGAATCCTTCATTTGTCTTGAAGGTAGTCTTCCATTCATCCCACTCTCTGATTCTAATCTAGTGGTAGCCACTTTTGAGGTATATCTTTGAAAATTTGCATTCCCCTCCAAGAAAATCTATCAAGTCTTCCATTCTAGGCATGGGAAACTAGTACCTTATTGTGATCTTATTGATCACCCTTGAATCAGTGGGGATAGCACATGGGCTTAGACGCCTCCCTTTTTAGGTGCAAAAATTGTAGGGATAGAACATGGGCTTAGACTCTCCCTTATTAAGCCTTTATTTAGAAATTCTTAGATCTGCCTTCTTATCTCTTCATTTTGTTTGGGGGTCATCTTATATGTAGCCTTGTTGGGCAAGGTTGCACCCGGTATAAGGTCTATGTGATGGCTCACATCTCTCATGGGTGGTAAAGAGTTAGGGAGCTCATCCACTGAAATGTCTTGGTATTTGTTCAATAAGGCTTGAATCTCACTAGGTATCCCATCACCCTTGGTTGTTGTCATGACTGATTTGGTTTGATTATAATGGCAAATCCTTGTCCTCCTTTCAAAAAATTTCAAAAAATGTTTCTCCAACTATCATTACACTAGATCCAATTTGCTTGTTTATGCCTTCATCTTACAATGGAGTGATGTGAATAAAGTCCCATCCTTATCTATCACATATGTGTTCATTTTCCCATCATGTTTATCCCTCCTATCATACTGACATGGCCTCCCTAATGGTAGATGACACGCATCCATTAAAAAAATGTCATAAGATTTTATCTTTATATCCCCCAATGTTGAATTCTATCCATGTTTTTTCATTAACCAAGACTTGTTGGCCTTTTTTCAACCAGGAGACCTTGTAAGAAGTGGGATGTGGGACTTTCTTCATGTTCAAATTATCTACCATCTCCAAAGAAACCAAATTATCAGTAGACCCAAAATCAACAATAACCTTACATACCTTGCCTTGAGACTTGTAAGTGGTGTTATCACTGTTTTAAAATTGGGTTCTTTCCCCATAATTGGCTATGGTATTTTGATTTTTTTTTTGAATAGGGTATGGTTTAAAGTGCTTCAGCTTTGTTCTAAACCTAGAGGGTTTAAGGGTTTTCCAAGTTTTAAACTTTATCTTTTGTATTAGATCCCCTGGTTTCTATTCCTTCGTTACTTTATTCCACTTAAGTCATGGGTCGCGGGGTCGTAAGAAGTGTCCCCCCTTGCTATTTACCTAGGCGGTTGTGTTAATTATTTGAAAATTTTCGCCTTGTATTATTTCCTTCTAAAGTGCCGGGCCCAGTAAACGCCGATCAACTTGGGGAAAGATCCGACGGTCGGCGCTATTTCGCAAGGGTTAAGTGCTCGCCCTTTAAGGCTGCGAAATAGCGAGGATGAATATCAGCCGTCCATGTGTCATGCGGAGAAAGTAAAGGATGTGGTCGTCGAAGAAGGTAGGGCCCCCCTCTGTGGTTTTCTTCTAGCGAATTAGAAGGCAGAACGTGGCACAGGTCGCAACAGTCAGCAGGTCAAGGTGCTAGGTGTCCATGACATGTCAGTGGGCCCCAAAGATGAGTCAGCTCACAGGTGGAGATGACCTGGCAGGGACAGCTCTTACAGTTCACTGAGACCCCGTGGCTCCTTCGAGCAAATGAAAAATTGACAGGTCAGCTCCGAAGGTGACAAGGCGCCAGGTGTCCATGGCGTGTCCGTGGGCCCACCATCTCTGAGAGCTTCTAACAGGGTTTAAATGCCGAGCAAGTTGAGATATGATCTAACGGCTCGCGCTATTTCGCAAGGGTAAGATGCCCACTTCTTAAGGCCGCGAAATAGCGAAAGTTAACCAGGACCGTCCACGTGTCTTGATGACACGTGGTCTAAAAGGAAACTGTGGGTCCCTACGGTTCTTGCTTGATGAATGAAAAATTGACAGGTTGGCTCCAAAAGTGACAAGGTGCCAAGTGTCCATGGCGTGTCCGTGGGCCCACCATCTCTGAGAGCCTTCTCAAGGGGTTAATATTAGCCGTCCACGTGTCTTGATGATGACGTAGGAGATAGACCTGTTGAGACGAAGGTAGGGCCCCCATGGTTCTTCTTCTGGCAAATGACAGAATGACAAATCAGCACGGTAGGTGACTGGATGCCAGGTGTTAGTGACGACTCAGCGGGCCCACCATTCCTGAGGACCTGTTCGAAGGATTAAAAGGTGATTAACTTGAAAGATGATCCAACGGCCCGCGCTATTTTGCAAGGGTAAGGTGCTCACCTTTTAAGGCCGCGAAATAGCGAGAGTTAACGAGGGCCGTCCACGTGTCATGATGATGACATGGCAAAAAGGGAAAGACATGGGCCCGCCACTGTATACAGGGATACATTCGGCCAGTATCAAAACAGAATGTAAAGGGATTTTCTAAGCCAATGATTAGATGCCGCGTGGTATTATGTAACCAATAGGAAGATGGGACCCAGACTAAAGACAAAGCCATCAAAATGCAATTCACAGTGAGACACTTGCAGGAAGGCTGCGACCCGTTGGAGTTAAAATATGAATTCTCGTATGAATTCGATTTTGAAGGGACGGCCGAAGCATGCGGAATCAATGTTACAGTTAAGGCCCAGAGTACAAGCATTTGATTTCCTAACAACCAAGTATAGAGATCTTTTAAAAGGATTTTGCAGAAGAGTAACGCAGAGTTATCTTTTGCAAATACAGAGAAGGTGAATCAGTTGCAGAGCGATTTCCTTGAAGCAAGCATCAGGTTCTTTCTTATTTTGCAGTTATTCTTGTGTGTTGTAACAAGTGGAATTATTCTCGTATTACAGAAGTGTTTAAGAAGTGATATTCGTCTGGTTGTTTTGCAAATGGCTCCTAAAAGGGAATTCTCTGGTAAAATTGATTATTTAGAAAGGAGTGTGTGTGATGACTTTTTAGAACAGTTGACGCTGTCAACCAACCAGGCATCTAAGGCCAAAGAGTTAGTACCCAGGGCTCCCCGTCTGAAGATTGGAGAAGGATTATATGACAAGGGTAATTGGTTAAGAGACCCACAGGTTGGACTGTCTGGGTTGGGGTTATTTAGAATCGGATTTGGGATGAGGAATTCTCCTGCTCCTCAAAATAGCATTTGGGAATTAGATGTTGGGAAGTTGGTAGTCCCAGGGGTGTTCATGGATACAGATTTGTTAACTCAAATGGCATTGAATTATGATTCAATTACAAGGTACATCCGGGATGTAAATGGAAAAGCCCTCGTGGAGATTAATGCAGAAGAGTTGAGAACAGCATTTGGGCTCAGTGAGTTCACAAGCTTCTTGGAACCTATAAATTTCACACAATTAGCCTAGGTGTACAGGGCACAGAGGACTCATCTTAGGAATGGGCCTCTCAAAGAACTTTTTCTGAAAGTAGGAGGGTTAGCAGTTGTAGGGCCCAACACACAAGAGCCTTTTTCATTAAGTATGTTTACCTTGAGGGCAAAAGGGATGTATTGGGCACTTTGCCAAGTTCTAGGAGAGGATGCTGAATCGAATATGCCAAACCATTACTTGCTAATGATTGTTCAAATTTCGAATCCTTCCCTTGCTATTACATTTGATTATGCTTCTTATATTGCCGATGCTATCCATGGAGGATTGATAGGGATAAAGAATGGAAAGGTAGATAGGCCATTTGGGTGGTATTCACTCTTGATGCACCTCTTTCTCTTCAAAGGTGGTGATTATTTCGCCAGTGGTATGGACCTGGTAAAAGAAAAGGAGGGAGAGAAGATGCCGGTACAACTATGGAGTACTGTGTTGTCATGGGACAGAGAGGATGCTAGTTTTCTGAAATTTGATAAATATTTTGCATCCAAAATAAGGACTCTCCTTTTCTCTAACAACCCAAGAGTCCCCAAGGTTCTTCTGGAGTTCTTAAGACCAAAAGAATTCGTAGAGAATATCAAGATAGTTCATAATTGGGGTGATATGTACTTATATCCAGTCTCTACAGTTTTTAGAGTTTTTGGTTTCAGAGGCACCCCATTTTTGTTACCATACCAGGTCCCCCTCAAAGTGGGAATAGCTGAGATTCTCAGGCAAATTGGTAACCTGCAAGAGGCAGAGTTAACAGGCAGAGGTAAAGGGACTATTTTCCCTACGGCTACAGTAGCCCACCAATTTGTAATCACCAAGGGAGGCTAGAAATGTTTTGAGGATTTCCTCAAACCCTACCATTTGTCCACTGCAGTGTCTAGATGTGCTAATCTAGAGGACTTTTACAATGGTGTGTTCCGGAAAAAAGTAGCATGCAGAGGTAGGCCTCATCAATTCCATTTTCCTGAAGACCTCATCAGGAATGAATTTGACTTAGATGAACAGGAATTGAGGAAGGAAAAGTGGGTGGCTTACAAGAAAGCCCTGGATTTTGTGCATCAATTTGATGCTAGCTATGACCCATTGTCTAGCTTCTTCCCATTGGAAGAGAAGATAAAATTTTTGATTATTTGCTTTGAGGATGTAATGCAAACAATAAAGGAGAAGAGGGAAGTTGTAATCAAGAATAACCCTGAGAAAGCAAGAATGATTTTGGGAAAATCAGCTCCCACTAAAGCAATCCCTCTTGGTGATTACACCCTGCATAAGAAAGCAGGTTACAGTGTGTTGGTGTCTACAACAGGGGAACCCTCTTCATCCAAAGGAAAGAGGAAGGTACAAGATGTCATTGACATCCAGGACAGCCCAAAGAAGCAAAGGGTGGGGAAAGAAGTGCAATCAGATACACTCTTGTATTCCCCATCCCAATCCCCTATCCACATAGGAGATGAACAAGCAGCAACTGAATACCTCTCTCAGTTAGGCAACTTGGGGGAGATTGCATATACATATGATAAAGTGGAAGAAGGGATGCTAGAAGAGCCCACTGAAGCACAGATGGACATCACTTCGACTGAACTCAAAGGCCAGGAGTGGGATCCTGAGATAAAGAAGGCCACTAGTGCCTTTCTAGCTGATGATAGCTTTGTCACATCTGAAGCATTCATGCAATTTATCTGGAAGCAACATATAGATAAATATAATGCTAGATGTGAAGCAAAAAGGGCAGAGCAGCCTAATAAAGATCCAGCCTCAGTAGAGGAAGAGATAAAATAGGAGATGATGGAAGAATTCAAAACCATCACTCCTGAACAGGGAAGGGATCTAGTAGCACAAGCTGGAGTGCTCATTCTACCAGAATGGAATATTGCTGATGCTCTGGTACTAGATGCAGTAAGAAAAGAGACTAAACCCATGGAAGGGGTTACTTTTAGTAAGGACAATGCTGCACTAGTCATGTGGTCCCTTAAAAGAAATGAGGATAAGAAAGGTAAAGATACCTCAGGGACAAGTCACATTGGTGGACTGATGATTAAAAGAGTAGAAAGTACAAGGGTAGTAGAGGCTGCTAGCACTGTGCTAGAGACTGCCAAATTTAGTGTTGCAGTAGCTGAAAAGGAAGCCAAAGAAAAGGAGACCCTCCAGCTTAAATTGGAAACAGTTTTGAAAGCTTATGATAGTGCTAAGGAGGAGATAAGAGGCAAAGATAGCATTATTGCTAAATTGCAGAGCCAGCTGGCAGGACAACGCCAACAAGGTGAGTCTTCAACATTAATGATCACCTATTCTCCTGCAAGACCTCCACCTACTAGCCCCATCATTGAGCTCCCACCATCTCCTGCGCCTTCTAGCTCTCAAATGATTGAGATAACTCCCCAAGAATTGGAAAATCTAAAGCAGACTCGGGCCTATTATGCGGGGAAGTATGAGGAGAAGGTAAAAGCCACAATCTCCAGTTTTGCAGACACTATAAATGCCTCACTCCTTCACAATAGTGTAGGAAAGGTCATGGAGATATGGACTAAATTAAGAAGAGATAAGGCCATTTTGACACCCATTTTTGACAGATGGAGGCCTAGGGAGCAAGACTTAGAGTTCATGTGTGTTTCCTGTGATGAAGCAAGAGCTAACCCCATTATCAAATCCACTTCTGATATCACTAAGAGTTTATTGCAATTGGCAACAGAAGTGGATAATGTGGAAAGAAGGGTTAAATTGCTTAAGAAGGAATACACTGATCAAGTTTGTGAGTTGCTCCCAGGGATTTTTGCCAATCTAGATCAGCTGAAAGATAAGCAGATATGGCTCAATGAGATAAATGCCAAATTGTCAGCAAGGGTCAAGGGAATCATTGATCTGGATGATACCTCGTTCTTTGTTATAACCATATAGGAAATAGAAAGAATTAAATCACACTATAGTTTTCTTAACTTAGAAGTCAACAAACTAAGGAATTCTTGGAAAAGGTTGACTAAAGTTAAGAATGATGTGATTAGTTTTGTATGGCCGACAGAGGAGACATATAGTGAGTGGGGAGTTAAATATTCCACTCGAGATCCAGAGCAAGTGGAGGGCGCCCATGAAGAGCCAGAAGAGGTTACAACTGAACAACCCGTTGAACAAACTGCTGGAGAAGCTGAAAAAGGCACATAACTGATTCACGTAGAAATTGTAACCTCTTCAATTTTGAAATAATTGTAACAAACTTTCCTCGAGAAGTCCGAAGCTTTGTGCATCCATATTGTTATAAATGGATACCAGGACTAGAGAGAGGGGGATCACAAAAATTTTGTAAGAAAACGCTGCAGAAAAATTATCTGAGCTTTTCCAAAGTTTAATGGAGAATCATACTTTTGTAAAATCTTTTCAAATGAATATCAATATACAGGCCGTCAGTTTTGAGTAAAGCTCTGTGTCATCTTCAATCTTGTCCTTAAGTCTATTTACTGTTTTCATTTTGAATAATCCAGGATTTTCTGTTTGATTGAAATTGTAAGGCAATCTCAGTATGGGTGTTTTTAGCTTTTCTCTCTAGGAGGGAAATTAAATATGCATGATCATTCTTACCAGTAAATACTTTGGGAGAGACTTTGAATTTTGAGGACCATAGTTTAGTTTGAAGTGATTGAATTCTTGGTGGTGTTAGGCATTCGCAAGGATTAATGGAAACCAAGTTGATGGGAAGTATAGGGATATTTTGTTTCAGGAGTTTTATTTGAGTTTGAGTGACTCTGTAGCTTTGGATAAAGCACTGGTACTAATCGAAGCTGTTTATTGCATGCTTTGTTGATCAAATATGCTGAAGTTGAGTATTGTTTCATTCTTTGTTTTCAGTTGTTTTTAAGGTGAATAAACCCACTGGTTTTCTGGGCTGGTTTGCTGTGGGTTTGTTGCTTAAGAGTGTGAAGTTAATTCACAAAGGGTATACCCACCTGGGCTCAAAGAAAAGCCCGAAGTGTAGAAGGTCTAACCAAACCTTGTCATATGTTGTTTCCATAATCCCTTTATCCTTGATGTCTTCTCGGCACCCATTTTAAATTGTATTATTAAGGGCATTGAAGGGGAATCAGATTTTGAGAACAACAAGTGGTTTTGAAAAAAGATTTTCTTTGTGGAGGCTCTCTTATTGTAGGCACTTTGATCAATGTCCTTTTCAACATCAAAGATTCACCTACCTCTGGAGTAGCATGTTGAGATGGGGAATTGACACTTTAATTGTCTTCTTCATGTACCAATTGTGGTCTCCTTTCACCTCCATGTGATGTAGAAGTTTGTTTGTTTGGGCACTTCCATTCTTGGTGACCAAATTGGTTACACTGATAGCATCTACCTGAGAAGTTATTTGACCCTCTCCCTTGTCCAACAAATTTTCCCCTACCATTTGGCCTTCTCCCTCTAAAATTTCCTCTTTAGATTGTGGTTTGTTCTTGGCTACTACTTGCCTTTTTCTATGGCTTTGAGGATTGTCCTCTGCCTCCAAAGTTGCTTCTACCTCTGAAATTATTCCCTCTACCTCTACCTTGTTTATCTCGTCTCCTTTTTATCTTTTATTTAGCCTTGACTGCTAGCTTGTAGCATTCTTCCATCATTCTAGGTGTGGTGAGACTCAACTCATCTTGAATATTGTGCCTCAAGCTATTGAGGTACCTTGCCACCATATCTTCCTCATCCTCTTCATGCCTTGTCCTTATTTTCAACTTATAATATTCTTCTATGTATGTTCACACATCCATCTCTTTTTGTTTAAGATTTTGAAGCCTCTTATACAACTTAATGTTGTAATCATTTGGTAGGAACTTGCCCTTGAGTTTTGCCACCATCCTATCCCAATAGGTTATCTTAGAATTCCCTTTCTTCCTCCTTTTAGTTTTCACAAAATCCCACCAAAGCAAAAAATGTCCTTTCAATTTTGATTTTGCCACCTTCACCTTTTGATCCTCTTCTACATCTTCACACTCAAAATGATTGTCCAATGCTCCTATCCAATCTAGGAGTTCCTCACCATCTAGTTTTCTTTCATACATTGGAAAATCCACTTTGGTCTTGTGACCATCTCCTTTGACTGCTTTCAAAAGCCTTGCCATCCTCAAGTCTTCACGGTCCATCTCCTCTTCTAACCCTTCTTGGGAATCTTCATCTTCCCCTTGGTAACTTACATTTCCCATGACCTCATCTCTTCTCTGACTAGATTCTAGGGCTTCAAGTCTTGCAGCCAATCTCTCTTCCAACTCTTTCAACTCCTTAGCAAGATTTTTCTTCAACTCACTTACTTCTCTTGCAATGGTGTTTCCCTTTGGAGGCATCTTGTTCCCTTTAAATTGCACTTTTCCTCAAATAATTAGAATCTATGCTCTGATACCAATTGATTTAAAGTAGGGGTGGAAATTACAAGTATCATACCAAATCTCACACTTGATGATTCATTTCTCCTTTTTATTCAAGGACTTCATTGTTTGACTATCCCAACTTGGCCTACATAGGCCAATCAAGGATTCAACAACCCAACAATGCAATTAGGGATTCAAAAAAACTAACCCACACTTGGAAATATTTTCTCAAGGTTTGAATGACCAATAAATTATAATTTTATCACACAAATTGTTTGGTATTATCATCTCAAGTCCCTTCCTTCACTAGCTACCTAGTTTCCTTGTAGCCCTCCTAAACAAGACAATCACTCATAAATTTTAGAGAAAATTCTCAAATTTTGAAATCATTTTTGGATACCAAATTGGCTTTCCTAAAACATATAAGAGAATTGGCATGGGTTGTTTCAGAAAGTCTCCCTCAAAAATGGACTGGTAATGTTGCAATTAGACCTAATTAGACCGCTTTTACAAAGCAAGTGTGCACAAATATTTATCCCAAATACCAATACCTGTTCCAGGGCTCCAGGAACATCCCATGGTTCCTATAACAACTTATTCCAACCACTAAAGCATCCACAAATTCACCTTTTCACAAAACCCTCATTGAACCTATCACTTCTAAGCCTAATACATGGGGATATTAGGCTAAGACATCAAAAAAACCCAACCAGACTCCATCCCTTGCCTCTACAACTTTATAATCCTTAAAATAATATACAAACCCTCCATTCCACCAATTTTAAGAATTTTGAATGGTGGAATGGGCCAAAACTCATAAATTTGTGAACAAACCCTCAAAACCCTAGGTTAACTGGCATCTTTTAGTAAAAATGCAACAAATCAATCCTCACCCAATGAAAAACACTCAAACCACCTTAAAATTAAAGAAGACTCAGAGATCCATTCAATAAAAAATTTCTTACATCAATACCAAGCCGTATGTGATCGTACTGGCCTCAAGAGAAGCAAAAAACCATGAAAATTGCAGAGAATAGAATGTCTTGAAAAAAAGAGTCTCCAACCCTTGTCTTGGGGTCCTCAAGCTTATATATACCTTTTCAAACAATTACTAATAGTTCCAACTTCCATTTGAACCACATGACTATTGGGCTTCCCATTATGACCACAATTTCAAAAGTTGCAAAGCAACTTTTGCAACTATTAACAAAACATAACCAAATTTGTCCAAACCAAGCCCATGAGACTTATTACATTGAAAATGGTATAAATAGACCTTATTACATCAAACAAAACTCAAAACACCCAAGAACCCAACTTATGATCATATTGACAAAAAAAATGAGTAGGTGCTCGTGCACTAGTAACTTTGTTTTCAACATCTTCATGAGATAAATATATATCAACATCCCTGCTGAGTGCACTACAAGAATTATTTTCCTTTATACTTCACAAGTGTTTTTCAATTGTTTGAAAGTATCTTTATGACTCAAAAACATGTTCCTGTCTTTCACACACCCGTAGACCACCTTTTGAATAATTGTGGACTGTCCTTTATTCATTGGAGTTCACTACTCCCTCATAGTATGATTGTCTTCAAAGAATATGACTATGCATGTCTTTTATCTTCTTTCTAACTCATTCCTTCACACTCAACTTCCTCTTACAAGAATGTTGCAAGCTCATTCTTTCTCTTTATTCACTATCCTATTGGTGTATCTATGACCATCATTGTTTGTGTTGGAATCCAATAACACTAAGAGGGGGGGGGTGAATCAGTGTTATACCAGAATGATCAATTTTAGCCTTATTAAAACATGCATACACCAACCGGTATACCGATACATACAAATTTGAAAGAAGTAAAGCAATCAATAAACCAATCACATAAATGAGAATCATAAAACACAGAATTATACGTGGAAAACCTTAAAGATGAAAAACCACATTGGGATTTGTGACCCACAATATCAATCCACTAGCCATATGAAGAGATATTACAAAATATAAGGGTCCCACACTTGCAGGAAGGCTTACAGCCTAGAGCACACTGCTCAATCACAAATGGAGCCTCACTGAATACATATAAATCCAGACTACAATCTGGAGAAGTGTTGAACTGTTAAGATAGCATCTTCTATGCTAGAATACAGTTCTTGTTTAAGCTCTATCTGTTCCACTCTGAAACCCTAAACCCTTTACCAAAATAACCCTTACATAAATATCCTTACATACATATTCTCTCTGATATATTTTGCATTATATCACATCCCCATATCCATCACCATGTCTATATTTGTATCCATGACTATATCAAAATGATTTAATCCAATTGACCTATATACCCTATACAACTTATCATGCCTTATGTCAGCTTACAAAGATAATTACAATATCAAATTACATGTCAGCTAAATAACATAAATGCATAAATATTAAAAACAATTGTCGATGTCGGATCCAAGAGATTTCGGCCTCCAATACCAATAACCATATTCTAAACCATGTCGGCCTACATTGTTGGTAACGAAAGAAATCCTTCTATCCTGCCGATGTCGGTGTAGTGTTTGTGAAGTGTTTGTCGGTACACAACTGAACCAAAAAATGAAGCCGGAACAAAATACCATGTTGCCATCAATGACAACATAGTGAAACCAACCAATTGAGTGTCAATTTCCAACAATCTCCCCCTTTGGCATTGATGGCAACACTCATGTGAAAAATGGTCAAGGTTTCATCTGCGGGTTCCATCCTGTCTGCTCCCCCTAAGATGAATATTCATTAATGCAAAATACTCCATTCTCCCATATCTCCATATCTCCATATCTCTCCCTAATGTATACAGCTCCTTCTATTCTTTTTTCACATTTATATCATTCCCCCTTTGACATCAATGCCATCAAGAATTCTAAAAAGAATGTCAAAGATGCAAAAGAAATTGTACAATGAATATCCCAAAAATATCTTACCGGAGCTTAACAAATTTCAAAATTTATGGATAAGCCTTCTCTAATAGCTCAAGATAAGTATCCTAACCAATTTTGAAAGTGCCAAAAATGGATACAAGTCCACTTAATATATGTGCAAATGACTCTTTCTCATTTACCTCTTCCAGTGTGGGCTTTCCCACCATATCCATACATTCTTTCTTATGTACACTGAGTGAATCCAACCGGGAACTCACCAAGCCCCTCAGACTTTTGGCCCTTCTAATGATTTTGTCTCTTTCCTTCTCAAGAACAAAAAATTGGGCTTCCAAAATCAAATTTTGACCATCAATGGATGAGTCAATGAAGTCAATCCATCAAAACAATTAGCTATATTTGCAATTTTCTACTGAAATTATTTTATCTTCTTATCCACATTAACTGTAAGTATATTTGTATTACAACATACCCTATAAATATTTGTACACTACTTCAAAGAATTATATATCAGTTTTAGCTTTTCATCAATCTTCTTCTTCTCAGATTCAATCACTTGATCAAATGCAGCTCTCTTAGCATGAGTGAACCTCTCCAGTGCTTGTCGGTTTGAAATATGTTGTAAGGATGAAAATCCTTTGAAATATGCTCAGTAATTGTCTTAAGCTTGTCAGATGGGCTTGCTTCATTGTCAATCTTGCACTCTGAGACTAGTATGTGTAAAGCAGTGTTTGACTGATCAATAATCCCTTTATCTGTAGATCCTTCCTTCATTAGTTTTTGTGATGCCATCATCATGAGTTCAGTAGGACTCATCTCTGTTATTTTTTTATTTATAACCTGTGAGGTGTCAATTGACAACAATGATGGACCAACTACCAGTTCTATGTCGGTTTCCCCTTTCTTCTCCTCTGATGATTTGTCCTTTATAGCTATCTCACTTGCACCGGTGACTTCGCCACTTGGTGCAGTCTCTATAACTATCGATTCCTCTGTAGGAACTGTAACCTCAACTTGTACATTTGTATCTAGAGGACTGTTATCCTCAATATTAGTATCTTGTACATCATCAGCCTTTTCACTCTCTTTTTTAGCCAGTATCTCAACATCTGTCTGTACATTTGTATCTACCGGGGGCTTAATTTCCACTATCTTAATGTTTTTCAAAACTGAGGGTGAAGTACCCATAATCCCCTTTCCTTTTCCTTCAACCAGGGTGTCTACAGTGTTTGTCTTTGATTCTGGTGAAGTAAAGAATCTTCTGTTCTCTTCAAAGAACTTAACCCATGCCCTTTGAGTCTCTTTTATTATCTCATTTACCCTTCCTAGCATAAGACTGGTTATTCTATGTTTGCTACTAAAGACTTTTCTATCTGCCACCTCAAGTGTTCTTTCCATTTCCTCTAGAGCAATAGTAACACAAACAGATAATAACTCTTGAATTTTAATATGCTTTTATTCTTGCATTGATGACACTCTTCTAGCATCGAACATATTATATAACTCTGTTGATATTTTGTTCAATTTCTATTAAGGCTTTCTTATAAATATCCAAATATAATAAGATTGCTTCATCTACCTCTCTTTGCTCATCATCCTCTAAGTTTTCATAATAAAAGTATACATTCTTTAACATGCCATCCTTAGTGATTTCATCTACTAACTCTGCACAAGTTTTAGGTGGAATGATAGTCACATTAACAGATTGAATTGCCAGATCGATGTCACTCTTCTTCTTCCTCTTTGCAGTACCCGATGTAGCTGAAGGTGTTGCCTTTGGTGCTTGCTTTTGTGTTGTTATTTTGAATGTAACCTTCCTAACTGGTTGATTTTTAGCTTCTACCTTTGTTTCCTTTGTTTTCTTCCTTACAACCCTCTTGAATGCCAAGAGTGTGTCATCCTTAGATTCAGACTCTATTGTAACAGGCTCAATGTGTACTTTTGGATTCTTCCTCTTCCTGCCTTTCTTCGGGACAACATCAATTAATGCTTTGATGTCCTATGAGACCTTCTCAACAAATTTGCTAGCCTTTCCTTCCTGCTTCTCTCTCTTCTTCCGGTTGAACTCTGTTTAAACCTCTTGTGATTTTTCTTTTGTAGTACCACAGGGCTTCTCTGCCTCATCAATAGGTGCATCAATCAATATTTTTGCATAAGCTTCAAGAATCTGTGCATCCACTTCATAGCCCATTTCCTCAATCCAAATCTTACAGGGCTTAACTGCTTTCATAAGTGTTTCATCCTTCTTCACCATGAACCATATGTCAGTTGAATATTTTTCTACAATATTCTTAGGAACCCTTTCCCTAGACTTCATAGATTTCTAGAATGCTTTAAAATATCCCCATACTTTATCATCTCTCTGACTTCCTAAAGTAGCAATTGACTATTTCAATTGTCTCCCTACCGAGATGTCAAATGCCCATTGCCTTTTACCAAAACCAAGTGTATCATTCATGAAAAATAACATTAAGCAGACTATTAAGTTTCCATATCGGAAGGTTCCCTTCTTTTCTCCCTTAATCCTTCCTAGGTTTATTAATAACTCATCTAATATCCAACCGCATAGATCCAATTTCACATTCTCTCACATCATTTTGTATGCAGCAAAAATGCAGGAATTGGAAACAGAATTTAGTCAGTTTGACTGAGTTGCCTTATACCCAATGATCATGCTACCAAATCTAATGTCTGTGTCAGTAATAATGTTTATTCTCATAGATCTCCTATCAGATGTCATGCCGATGATTTTTTTGACATAATCATTCGAAACCTTCTTATCTAGATGTTGCCCAATCGATGGTAAACTAGTGATTTCCCTGATGACTTCCTTAGTGATCTTGTAAGGTCTATCTAACCAGATAAACTCCTCATGTACTCTGCTCAAAACATACCTAATTATGTCATCTTCAAATTTCAGGATGTCTAGAATGTCAGTAAACCCTAAGTCTTCAATGTGCTTGTATGCTGGTTTGATATTTCTAGATTCTCCCATCAGCTCGCTCATATACATGCCCTTTATTTCAGATGTCCCCAAGTCCTCAATGTGATAGTGTATTTATGCACTAACATCTTCAACATAGACAACTCCCTCTGAAACACAGGAAAATGCTCCAACCGAATCTTCCAGGGTAGCCACATGCGGATACCACTTAAAAATTAGTCTGGGGTGGTCCTTGACCTCTACTACAGTCGAGTTTGCAACAAAGATAGGAATAGATGATGACCCCACTTCCATGTTTAAAGATAAATACCTGTTGATCGCTTCCAATGAAAACCCTTAACAAATTCTTCCAATCATCAGTGAAATCGCTCAAGAAGAAATCTGATTGCTCTGAAATGCCTTTGATCGCTCTTAGTCACTCTTAATCACTTTGAAATTGCTCGGAATGCAAGGTGATCAATAATGAAGTGAATTCAACCTTTTAACCTCCAAGAAAAACCCTTATCTTCCATTGACATAAATGACTGTCGGTGAAAGATACTGGATCTCAAACAGAACATATCCATGCCGGATAAACATCTCCAATGTCTGGAACATCTTCCAGAACCTCTTCCCGGGGTATATGCAGCATCTTCATGAATTTTTCCTACCCCTAAGGCATCTGCCTTGGTTACTAGATGAGCTACCTGCTAGTGCAGGAGCAACCACCTCTGTCGGATAAGAAACCAGTGCATTTCCATCTAATGATTGTTCTTTAGTCTTCCTAACCCATCTCTAAGTATGATCTTGCCAGATTTCACTAACCTTCTCTTTCCCTTTCTCATTTGATCCTCCATTACCAACCGGTGGATTTCTGCTTCTACATAATTTAGCAATATGTCCAACCTCATTACATGCATAACATGTAACATTGTTCCTTTGAATTGCTTTGCTAAAATTGATGAAATTGCTTGACTTGCACTGATTAGACATATGTCCAAACTTTCCACATGCATAGCATTTAACATTCATTCTGCAATCTTCTATCTTATGACCATACTTATTGCATTTAGAACATTTACCGAGAGCAAAATCAGGGTTATGATTAGCTTTGTTTCTACATTGTCTAGCCATGTGATGAAATCTATTGCAAACAAAACATCTACTATTAAATTTATAAGCATTAAATTTCCTTACCGGTGCCTTATGGTTTTGATCTTCATTAGCAGTACCGGAACTCTGTCCTTTCTCAAATCAAAGTCCACTGGAATCTCCAATCTACCTTTGTCTCTTCAATAACTCATCTAGTTGTGCTGAGCTGATCTTAAATTTTTCTTTATAATCACTTGCAGTAGTTAGATCTTCTCTCAGAATTATTCTTTGTCTCTCAAGCTTCTGTTCATTACTCTGGGATTGTACTAAATCAGTTCTTAGCATATCATTCTCATGAACCAACCTACCACATTCTTCAAATTTGTTCTTTAGGGATACAACAATATTTTCTTCATTTTTCTTTCAGTCGTCAATCTCCTTAGACATTCTCATAGTTATAGCTTGCATTTCATTTTTCATAACCATGTTCTCCTGACTCAATTTCTAACATTGTTCCTTAAGTGCATCTTTCTCTTCATCATCCCGACTTTGCAAAAGTTCCTTCCTGCTAGCCTGAACAGATGATAATCTCTCTTGTAGGACAAAAATGAATTCCTTAGCAGAATTGAATTCATCTTGTAGCTTTAAGTTCTTCAATCTTTCAGCATCATAATCTTCAAGTGCCATCTCAAGTTGTTTCTCCAAACCCATATCCATGGATTTC
The DNA here is from genome assembly GCF_030272615.1 of Cryptomeria japonica. Classification (NCBI taxonomy): domain Eukaryota; kingdom Viridiplantae; phylum Streptophyta; class Pinopsida; order Cupressales; family Cupressaceae; genus Cryptomeria; species Cryptomeria japonica. Next base: position 321,854,391 of record NC_081415.1, read on the forward strand.
GGATTCAGGATCTCCCTCAAGTTGTTAAACTTCCTCCAAGGCACAAGGATCTGATACCAATTGTTGGAATCCAATAACATTGAGAGGGGGGGTGAATCAGTGTTATACCAGAATGATCAATTTTAGCCTTATTAAAACATGCATACACCAACTGGTATACCAGTACATACAGATTTGAAAGAAGTAAAGCAATCAATAAGCCAATCACATAAACAAGAATCATAACACACAAAATTATATGTGGAAAACCTCAAAGAGGAAAAACATGGTGGGATTTTTGATCCACAATATCAATCCACTGGCCATATGAAGAGATATTACAAAATATAAGGGGCCTGCACTTGCAGGAAGGCTTACAGCCTAGAGCACACTACTCAATCACAAATGGAGCCTTATTGACTACATATAAATCCAGACTACAATCCGGAGAAGTGTTGAACTGCTAAGATAGCATCTTCTATACCAGAATATAATTCTGGTTTAAGCTCTGTTTGTTCCAGTCTGAAACCCTAAACCCTTACATAAATATCCTCACATACATAATCTCTCTGATATATTTTGCATTATATCACATTCGCATATCCATCACCATGTCTATATTCATATCCATGTCTATATCAAAATGATTTAATCCAACTGACCTATATACCCTATACAACTTATCATGCCTTATGTCAGCTTACAAAGATAATTACAATATCAAATTACATGTCGGCTAAATAACATAAATGCATAAATGTTAAAAACAATTGCCGATGCCGGATCCAAGAGATGTCGGCCTCCAATATCGATAACCATATTCTAAACCATGTCAGCCTGCATTGTCGGTATTTTAAGAAATCCTTCTATCCTATCGGTGCCAGTGTTGGTGTCGGTGTAGTGTTTGTGAAGTGTCTGTCAGTACACAACTGAACCAAAATATGAAGCCAAAACAAAATACCATGTTTCCATCAATGACAACATAGTGAAACCAACCAATTGAGTGTCAATTGCCAGAAGTTTGAAAGAATGCCTTTATCATTTTCATGTCATTGTGTGATAGGCTCTTTAATCACATCTAAATTATCTCTAAACTTGACATTGTTATCCTCCAAGATTATTATGTTACCTTCTCACAAGCCTATCCCTCTACTAATTAAAACTACCATGTTTCTTTATGACTATACCTACCCCTTTGTGCTGCTTAATATGACTATCCTCAATGGTAATGGGACTATGTTAGTTTTCCTTCTCATTGTGTTTTGAGATCTTAGGACAACCACCATTATGGATAATCCATTCTATGTTTTCTTCAAGTTGTGCATGAACTTGATTAGGATGGTTGTCATAACACTATTACCACAAGCCCTTTATTGACTTTAATCACTTCCCTTGCCCACCTTGACTATCTTTGTTGTTTGTTATTCATCTTTAGACTATCTGCTATTATATCGGTATTGCAAAACACTCAGGAAATGCCATAAAGTTGTATGAACATGATGAGATAATAGTGTTAAGGGTACAAGGGTAGGGTCTTTGTATTTGGATACTTTAAACCTTAAAGTTATACCCCTATAAAAATCACTAATACTATCTTATTTGCCTTATGATGAACATCGTACATAGCCCTCTATCATCGTTCCATTCTACAAGTCCATGTTAGGGATTGTTACTAGTGTCTTTGTAATTTTTTCCAAAACTATTCTAGCATCATATACTTACCCTCCATGCATGCTAATTAAGGATAAGAACCCATTTTTCTAATATCACAAAAACATTCTTTGTAAATGCAAAGATAAATTGAGCACTTTGCTTGATATTAATGATAAGATATCAAGAACCTTTCCTAAAAAAATTATTTGATCAGGATTATCAAGTTTCCCTTCTATTTTAAGATTAGAATATGCCCTTTTAACAAACTAGATTGAAAGGAGAAAGTATGTTAACCATATGTGTCATTCAACATGCTGGGTGAAAATTTTGTAAACTGGGGAAGTTCACAAAATTGTGGTTTCAGCCACAATGTGTGAGATTTAATTTCTCCTAATTGTAAGGGAAGGTCCCCCCTTTGCTTACTACTCTCTCTATTTGAAACACAAATTAAATTATGAATCCTATTCTAAACTTGGGTGGTACATCATCATATTCTCTCTTTAGAATAGATTTTATTCTCTCCTCTTATTTCATGAAAGAAGTTATAATGCAGAGCAGTAATGATTATTAAAACTTCAAAGTTACAAAGAAATAACTTAAAGTATGTGAATGAAAATACAAATAAAGAAGCAAAGTTTGTGTGAAGGCTCAAAGTCCTCCATTTCTTCTCCAGGACAAGAAAATAGTGTTCAAGCTCAAAGTCTTGCAATCACTACAATCCTATCAACCTTTTTACAAATATTTGTGTAACCCACGATATGTACTAAGACAACAAAGGAAAGAACAAAGTCTCCATCTTGATATCCTGTTGCAATTTTGATAAGCTTTTCTTCAAAATAATAAAGTGAAGCTCAAAGTCTTTAAATAACCACCTACTTACTAAATACCAAATCAAAGCACAAAGTCTTTGAAATGTTATGCTATTGAAATTTTGCTAAATTTATTTAACAAGAGCTTAAATGTAACACAAATTTTACAAACCAACACTTATTCTACTCTTTAATATTTTCTCAACATAATGCTTTTATTTGATCACAACAAGATTTTATCAGGAGAATGATGTAAGAACACCCTCACCATAAATCACCATTAATCCAACACAAAGTCTAAATGCCAAAGGTGTCTTCTTATTTGATCAAATTCTCAAAACAATATGAACTCAAAGTTTCACTTTTCTCTTCAGTTCGACAAAGTTTATTTGCATAAGATTAAAGATAAAAATTACAATGAGCACCCTTATATATATAGGAGAGGTGCAATGAGCTAATCTGGGAAAACTATGACTAAATCAAGGAAGAGTCCTATTTGAATTAGAACTCATGCATGTTCTAGATGCAAAAAATTGAATACAAAATGACACTAGACTAGAGATGCATAAAAATGACAAAGTGTCTGGAGCCTCATCTTGTTTCAGACATTCTTCACCAATGGAGTCTTCATGTCCTGGCTTGGTAGCTTTATACTTTAAAATTCTTAGGTCTTGGTATATGGAATTTGATGTTTGAAATGGAGTTGCAAGTATTGATTTTGAAGAATTCTTGAATTTAGACAAAAAATACCAAAGGTGTGAATCGGGTTTACAAACTCGATTTACACCTAACATAAGCATGGTTCAAGAAGTGCATTTTGGACTTATAAGTCCGATTTACATTAGAAAATATTTTTAAAAAACATATTGGTGTAACTCAGGTTTGTAAACCCGATTTGCACCTTGGGGTCAAACAAAGGCAAGTGGTGGCAATCGGGGTTACAAACCTAATTTACACCACTATGAAATAGCAGAGGGAAAAACCACTGAGTTTGGTTCATGTCAGGGTTGTAACACTGATATTCACCAAAGGAGAGAACCTTGGTGTACGTTGGGGTTATGGCCTTGATATATATTGCAAGAGTTATGTGTATATTGTGTATCAACATCGATGTAGGGTGGGGGTACAACCCCGACATGCACTGATATGGAAAGAATTTGGTGTAGATCGGGTTTGTAAACTTGGAATACACCTCTAATAGCACCGCTAATTTTTTATGTTGGTGTAAGGCACAGTTATGGACCTAAATTACACCCAAAGAAAAAGACTTGGTGTAGGTTGGGGTTATAACCCCGCCTTACACTAGAAACAGGTGTGACTTATATTTTTTGGCCTTAGGTGTAGTTTGGGTTTATAAACCTAACCTACACCTAACATGAGTTTTCACATGGCTATGAAGTGGTGTAAATTAGGGTTATAATATTGGGATAATTTGCAAATATGTGTTTGAGTGATGTGTTGTCATTGTTGTCAACATATTCCTCTATGTGTTCCAGTGTTGCAGTCAGATTAAGTAAGTTGGTTTAGCCATTGTGTTGCAGATGAGTTGTTGCAGATTAAAAGGTTTTGTGATAAGTATCTCTAGTTGATTCGATTGAATTTTCAGAGGTTTGCATGATGATTTGATCGAGTTATGAGATCTGGTATTGTGGTTGGTTTTTCATTTGTTCAGTGTTGTGGATTTTGCTTTGTATTGCTCTGCGTTGTAATATCTTGGTTTGTGGATTTGGAAGAGTGTTTGGGATGTTCAGGTGTGTCCTCAATTCAGATAGTCCATGATTTGGAGGTCTACAAGTGTATCTTTCAATTTGTCTATCAGTTTAGTTAGTGTTCTTGAAGTTCGGTATAATATTGATGGAGATTCTAGTAAGTGGTGTTGTTGCAGTTGTTGTTGTGGTAATTCATGATGCTTGTGGATGTTTCAAGATCATGTCCTATTTGTGTTGGTGGGCTACATTGATCATTGTGTGCATTATTGATGATTTTCCTTGATCCAATGGTGTTCTTCATGTTCTTGGCCGACATGTTGATTGTAGCATGTTGAGAATGTTTGAGGCATAATTCTTGGAGGTGTTTCTTGTTCGAGGTGGTGATTTAGGTCCATACTATGTCTTAGCCAACATTTTTTTGGCCCACATTTGTTATTGTAGTGTGCATGGTTGTATTTTGTAATTTATGTTATGGGTTGAGAAGACCTTGAAAGATAGGTTGATGACATGTATAAAGTAATGTAATATCATGTTGTTAATGTATCTATGTGTATCTACAAATGTGTGTGATGTACGAATAATGTTTTGATCTTTCGAAAGCAAAGAAAAAATGTGAAAAAGTGAGAAGGAGCAGATAAAGTGTTATGTGCTTAACCGAAACTAAAACCAGGTATGAGGAGATGCTATTCTATCAGTTCATGACCTTCCAGCTGTAATCCGAATGTTTTTGTAAGACAGTGAGTCTTCCCCAAGGTTGTAGCCCTTGTTATTGATGTGTTTGAGCAGTGTGCTCTAGGAAGTGTTCTTGAATGAATGTGCATTCCCCATTGTAATATTTCATATACTTCTAACAGGGTATCATCATATTGTGGGTAGGTTCCAACCATGGTTTTTCCCTTGATCGGGTTTTCCACGTCAAAAATCTTGGTGTTATGTATGTTATTGATGTGGTGTTGATTTATGCTTACTGTTAATTATCAGATTTGAAATTGTGTTTGGGTTAAGTAAGGTTTTTTAGAAAACTGATTCACCCCCCTCCTCTCAATTTTTTGCCTTGTTTCCAACAATTGGTATTAGAGCCAGATCCTCTAAAAGAAACTTGATCACTTGAGGTGATCCGGGATGGCGAACTATGCTTACAAGAAGGATAGTTTAAGATTTGATGGAACAAACTACTCTCTTTGGAAGAACCGGATAGAATTTCACTTGAGATACATCAGTGAAGATTCTTGGAAGATTACTAAGAATGTTTATAATGTTCCTCTGAATAGTCCTTCAACCTCGGATGAGATAAAGGAAGCTAAATACAATATTAGAGCTAAGGAAGCATTGTTGAGTGCCTTGACTAATTCTGAGATGACTAATGTTATGGATTTGTAGACTACTCATGAGATCTGGAAGAAGCTAGAGACTTTGTATGAAGGTGACAACCATGTGAAAGTTGCTAAGTTGCAGAGCTTAAAGGGAAAGTATGAGATGTTGAGAATGGGAGAAGATGAGAATATTACCTCCTTTATGAAAAAAGTGAATGAGCTTGTGTTGAATATCAGATGTGTTAGAGGAGTGTTGGAAGATTAAGAGATTGTTGCTAAAGTATTGATATCCTTGCCTCCTGCTTACAAACATAAAGCTTCTACTATTGAGGAGATCTGGAAGGTGATTGATGTGACTAAAGACATGTTTATTGGCAAGCTTGTTGCCTTTGAGTTGAGCGAATTTTGTCAGTCTCTTCCTAAGTCAGAATCTGTATTCAAAGCTACTATTTCCAGGAAGCAGAGGTATGATCCGGGAGAAAGTTCTACAAGGGTGCCCAAATATGAGGAGGAGATGAGAGAACTTGAAGAAGAAGAAAAAAAATTTGAAGAGCTTGAATCCCTTATTGCTAGAAGATTGCCTAAAGGTGTCAGTAAGTATGAAGGAAAGTTACCTCTAAAATTCTTTTCATGTAATAAGATAGGACATTTTGCTTCAAGGTGTCCAGAAAGAGTTCTTAAGAAGCCATTCAAGCCATAAAGGCCTAAATATCAAAAGAAATGTTATTAGAATGTTGATGAAGGTGTGACTGATGATGAATCTGATAAGGGAAATTTAGGAGATGAATAGATGTTTATTGCTATCAAGAAAGATGATCTAGTGCCTAGTAATTATACTAGCTGCATTAATGAGGAGCACGCTTTGGCTACTAAAGTTGAAGATAAAGGTGAATGGTTTATTGACAGTGATTTCTCTCATCATATGACATGTGATAAGAGTAATTTTGTGAGTATGGAAAATTATGATGGTGGTGTAGTAAGATTTAGTGATGATTAAGCTGGTATAATCTGTGGTAGAGGTTCCATTTCTCTTGATGGTAAGCACAATATTAATGATGTCTTATATGTAGAAGTTATAAAACATAATCTTTTGAGTGTTGGAAAGATGGTTGACAAGGGATATGATTTACAATTCAAGAATGGCAAGTGTAAATATTGAGTGGTTCCGGAATTGAGATTGCATTAGGGACAAAGACTAAAGGTAATATCTTTCACTTGAATGTTGGTGGTAAAAGTTGTTTGATTGCTCAGGTTGATTAAAGTTGGTTATGGCATAGAAGGATGTGTCATGTGAATTTTGATTGCATGGTTAAGATAAGTTCTACTCAAGAAGTCAAAGATCTTCCTAAGTTGGTAAAGCCTACTAATCCAGTATGTAAGGAATGTCAATTAGGGAAGCAGACAAGAGTTACTTTTAAAAGCAAACTGTATAATTCTAATGGATTATTGGATCTTGTGCATATCGATTTGTGTGGTCCTTCTAGAGTGAGAAGCTTGCAGGGAGACATGTATTTCATGTTGTTGATTGATGACTATTCAAGGATGATGTGGGTCACTTTCTTAAGGGAGAAACCTGAAACATTTTGTGAAGAGAATGGAGTGAAAAGACAATTATATGCACCTAGAACTCCTCAGTAGAATGGTTTTGTGGAGAGGAAGAACATGACAATTTAGGAAGCTGCCAGAACCATGATGATTGAAGGAAATGTTCCACATATCTATTAGAGATAAGTTGTGAGTATTGTTGTATATACTCTTAACCAATTGCATATAAAAGGTGATACCGGTAAGACTCCTTATGAACTTTGGTTTGGTCATGTTCCTATAGTTAGATATTTCAGAATTTTTGGAAGTAAGTGCTATATTAGAAGAGATGAAGATTAAGGGAAGTTTGTTGCTAGATGTCGTGAAGGAATCTTTCTTGGTTATTCTACTAAGAGAAATGTCTATTGGTGTTATAACAAGAGATTGAGAAAGATAGTTGAGAGTGCTAATGTGAAAGTTGATGAAAGAAATGTGAGCTAGATCAGGTCTCCCGGATATGATTCAGATGATCAGGATGTCAGTTTGGATAAAAAAAAGCAAGTGCAGACACAAAATCAAATTCAAATTGTTTTGAAAAAGCTTGTGAATGAAGGAGAAGGTACAAGTGCTAGTGCAGAAGTAAAAGATCAAGAATCTGAAAATCAAGAAAATCTGAAGACTCCCAAGTATGTAAGATTGAATCATTCAGAGAATCAGATCATAGGTGATAATTATAAAGGTTTGATGACTAGAAGAATAATTACAAAAGAGTATTGTTTGATTTCTAAAATTGAACCTAAGGATGTTGATGATGCATGTAAAGATGAAAATTAGGTTAAAGCAATGGAAGAAGAATTGAACCATATTGAGAAGAATAATACATGGATTCTTGTTCCGAGAACTAAGGATAAGAATCTGATTGGGACTAAATGGGTCTTTTGGAATAAATTGAATGAAAAAGGTGAAGTGGTTAGGAACAAAGCTATACTTGTTTGTAATGGATACTCTTAGATGGAAGGAATTGACTTTTAGGAGAATTTGGCTCCGGTGGCTAGAATAGAAGTTCTTAGATTATTTCTTGCTTATGCTGCTTAGAAATATTTCAAAGTTTATCAGATGGATGTCAAGCCATCCTTTCTTAATGATGAGTTGGAAGAAGAAGTTTATGTTGATCAACCAGATGGATTTCAATTGACAAATTAGGAAGAAATGGTTTGCAGATTGAAGAAAGCATTGTATGGACTCAAAAAATCCCCAAGAGCTTAGTATGCCAGATTGGATAGGTATTTGATGAAGCTTGAATTCAATAAAGGTACTAAGATTGATCATGATAATATTTTAATTGTTGAGGTATTTTTTGATGATATTATAATGGTGGAGATGATAGTTTGTACAAGAAGTTTGTTGATGATATGCAAAATGAGTTTGAAATGTCTATGATTGGTGAGATGAAATTATTTTTGGGATTGCAAATTACACAGCCAAGTAAAGGTATTTTTATATCCCAGTCCAAGTATGTGAAAGAGTTGTTGAAGAAGTTTGATTTGGATGACTCAAAGCCAGTTGGTACACCTATGGTGATCAGATGTAAGTTGACAAAGTATGATTATTCTCCAAAACCAAATCAGACTAGATATAGGTCTATGATTGGTATATTGCTTTATTTGACTTCGACTAGACCAGATATTATAAATGTTGTGTGTCTTGTTGCTAGATTTCAAGTTGATCCTAAGGAATCTCATGTTGTAGCTGTGAAAAGTATTTTCAAATATTTGAAAGGGACATTTGATTTTGGTTTGTGATATCCTAAAGATGATGATTTTACCTTGAGTTATTTTATAGATGTTGATTGGGAAGGTGATGTTGATGACCAGAGGAGTACTAGTGGTGGTGCATTTTTCTTAGGAAAGAGATTGGTTTCATGGATGAGTAAGAAGCATAATGTTATTTCTTTATCTACTACAGAGGCTTAATAAAGTGTTGCTGCTAGCAATTGTACTCAGGTAGTATGGATGAAGCAGATGTTAAAGGATATTAAAGTTTTTTATGATGTGCCTACTTCTATATACTGTGATAATTCAAGTGCTATCAATATTTCTAAGAATCCAGTGTTGCATTAAAAAACTAAGCATATATCAATCAAGTTTCATTTCTTGAGAGAGAAGGTGAATGAGAAGGAAGTCAGATTGGAGTATGTGTCTACAAAGGAAAAAATTGTAGATATCTTCATGAAGCCTTTGTCTAAAGATACTTTTGATTATCTCAGAGAGAAGTTGGGGCTAATTTCCCCTCCTGGTGAGAACTAAGATGCATGGATTTGCATTAGTACGGTGGATTTCACAGAGATATCTTGTGCTCTAGATTGATGTGTGGTGGTCGGCACTCAAGGGGAGTAGTTAGTGTTGTGATTAAAATGTTCAGTGAGTTTTGTGGTTTGCAAATATGTGTTTCTTCATTGATGTCAAAGGGGGAGAGAATCATGTTAAAAATTGTCATATCATATGCTTGATCTCAAGGGGAGATTGTTGATTGTTGAGAGTTGTTCTTTTCTTTTTCATTGATTTTTTTCACATCATATGTTGCCATCAATGCCAAAGGAAGAGATTGTTGGGATAATGTGAAAATATGTGTTTGAGTGATGTGTTGTCATTGCTATCAACATATTCCTCTATGTGTTCTAGTGTTGTAGTTAGATTAAGTAAGTTGGTTTGGCCACTGTGTTGCAGATGAGTTATTGTGGATTCAAGGGTTTTGTGATAAGTATTTGTAGTTGATTCAATTGAAGTTTCAGAGATTCGCATGGTGATTTGATCGAGTTATGAGATCCAATATTGTAGTTGGTTTTTCAGTTGTCTCAGTGTTGTGGATTTTGCTCTGTGTTATAATATCTTGGTTTGTGAATTTGGCAGGTTGTTTGATATGTTTAGGTGTGTCCTCAATTCAGATGGTTGATTATTTGGAGGTTGGCAAGTGTATCTTTTAGTTTGTCAATCAGTTCAGTTAGTGTTCTTGAAGTTCACTATAATATTGATGGAGATTCTAGTAAGTGGTGTTGTTGTGGTTGTTGTGGTAATTCATGATGCTTGTGGATGTTTCTAGATCGTGTCCTATCTGTGTTGGTGGTCCGCATTGATCGTTGTGTCTGTTATTGATGATTTTCCTTGATCTGGTTGTGTTCTTCATGTTCTTGATTGACATGTTGATTGTAGTGTGTTGTGGATGTTCGAGGCATAATTCTCAGAGGTGTTTCTTGTTTGAGGTGGTGATTTAGTTCCATACTATATCTTAGCCCACATTGTTTTGGTTTGCATTTATTATTGTAGCGTGTATGGTTATATTTTGTAATTTATATTATGGGTTGAGCCGACCTTGAAAGATAGGTTGATGATGTGTATAAATTAATGTAATATCATGTTGTAGATGTATCTGTGTATATCTGTGAATGTGTGTGATGTGCAAATAATGTTTTGATCTTTCGGAAGCAAAGAACAAGTGTGAAAAAGTGCGAAGGAGCAAATAAAGTGTTATGTGCTTAACCAGAACTATAACCAGGCATGAGGAGATGTTATTCTATCAGTTCATGATCTTCTAAATGTAATCCAAATATTTTTGTAAAATAGTGAGCCTTCCCCATGGTTGTATCCCTTGTTATTGATGTGTTTGAAAAGTGTGCTCTAGGCAATGTGCCTAAATGCATGTGCATTCCCCATTGTAATATTTCATATACTTCTAACAGGGTATCATCATATTGTGGGTAGCTTCCCACTGTGGTTTTTCTCTTGACCAAGTTTTCCACGTCAAAAATCTTGGTGTTATGTGTGTTATTGATGTGGTGTTGATTTATGCTTTCACTGTTAATTATCAGATCTGAAATTGTGTTTGGGTTAAGTAAGGTTTTTGAGAAAACTGATTCATTCCCCCTCTCAATTTTCTTCCTTGTTGCCAACATACAAACCCCATTTGCACCGGAATATAAAATTTTGAAGGGAAGTCTAATTCAGGTTTGTAATCCCTGATTTACACTTGTGTGCACAAAAGAGATTAAATTTGGGTTTTTGAACCCAATTTACACCAAAACACAAAACCTAACTTTAAAAGGCCTCCAAAAAGGACTAGAACCTCTGAATCAAGAATCAAGCGTCCTAAATCACGCATGAGGGGGAATAAAGACTACCTCAAAATCATTCTTAGAGCACATGGACTACACAATAGACAAAATTCATAGGGGTTATCCTACTTTTGTGACATAGCAAAAAATGAGGACAACAACTGGGTTTGACTAGGGAATTCCTTCGATCACTGGAACAATTGAAGGGAGAAGAATCTAGAATTGTAAGTGTCTTTATCATCCATTGGGCTATAGAGTCAAGCAACAAAAATACATAAAAAACAAAAAGGATGACAAGACTTAACTAAAAACAACCTACTGAGACAAGACTCAACTTTGTGCAACTGCACTTATTGGAAAGAGAAACTAACCTAACCTAGAGACTATCCAACAACAAGAACTTCTTCAAATGAATCCATTAATCGATACTCCAAAGTAGTTGCCTTTGTTCAGCAAGGTGTCATGTTTGACATGATCATAGACCACTAGGCATAGATGAAGCACGAAAAATAGTACAAGGAGATGAAGCACTGCTTGGAAAAAATGAACAAATGCACTTGCCTCCTCAAGTTGATCTTATGTACAAATTCTCCCAAGTAAATCAATGAATTTTGATTTCTCTTTCTCAACTGCAAATACATGAAGTGATTACAAGTTCATATGTGTCCTCATGCTCAGGTTCAAGTGTTACTTTTGGCATCTTGTTAGCTTCTAACCAAGCTAGATGTCTGATAGGATATCCCCTTAATAGGTCAAAATCAGACCTCTTCTTGCCTGCTATGCCGTTATCAATTGATTCCTCAATCATAACCTCATGCTGACTTTCTCTCTCATTTTTGCAATGTTTTTTTCTTTCACAATGTGATTTTGGATACTTTTGACAATAAAATATATGTATTGACCAATTAAAGAACAACCTTAAACTTTTTAGTCCAAAAGACATTAAGAATAACCATGCATGAGTTCATTAAAATAAAAATGTATAAAATACAGCTACACTAATTTGATGTAAATTCACCTCCTTTATCAGACCTCAAAAATTTGATCTTAATGTCCATTTCATTCTCAACCATAGACTTAAATGATTTAAACTTATCTAATGCTTCATATTTTACACTTATAAAGGTAACCCATGTCACTCTAGAGTAATCATCAACAGCTATCATAAAATACCTTTCACCATTCAATCATCTTGCTCTGGTAGATCCACATAAATCAATGTGTACCAGATCCAAAGGTTTTGAAGTAGAATATTATTTTCTCTTGAACATTGTCCTTGTTTTATTTCCCATCTGACACTCCCTGGATAATGCATTGGTAGTCTTGATAATCTTGGGCATATCTCTTACTACATGTGTAGTGTTTATCTTCACCATGTTATCAAAGTTGATGTGTCACATCCATTTGTGCCAAAGACAATATTCACTGCTTTTGGGTATTTGACAATTTCCTCCTTTGGCTTACTTTAGATGTTGGACATTTCCATTAGTCATTGTACCTTCTACAGTTAGTCTTCCTAAGATTCCTTTTCTGATTTCACATCCATTCTCATGAAATGTAAGTTTGTATCCTTTTTTGTACATCTGACTAACACTAAGAAGATTATGTCTTAGCCCCTCAACATAGAGAACAACCTCTATTTTTTTTCTTTCCATCAATGATTATCATTCTTTTAACACAAATTTGAGTAGCCTCCTCACCACCAAACTTGATTGATCCACAATTCCACCTTTCAAGATTGATAAACTTTCTTTTATCACCATTCATGTGATTAGAGAATCCACTGTCAATCACCCATGTATTTGGTTCTTCTTTTGTATAAAGGGTAGTCCACACAATCTAGGATCTCACACTATTATTATTGTGACTAGGTCTTAATCCTACTTTGGCCAACACAATGGGAATATGAAAGAGCCTAGGGAGATAAATCTATTTGGATACTTCTTGTGAGAAAGAGAGAGCCAAGGACTATCTCTTAGGGTTTCTATTCCTCTTGTTGCAAATGAGAAAAAATAGGGTTTGAATGATCAACTAGACTAGGAGATAAAGAATGAAGAACAAATAAACTTGAAATTACACAAACTTGCAGATCTAAAATGAGATACTGAAAGAATGAAAGGGGGATTATTTTGGATGTGTACCTGATGCTACAAACTAAGTAGGACTAGGGTGCCACGTGACTGTCCCTTATAATTTGACAGAGAGTTGTAATTGGAGAGATGGAATCTGGAGGTCCTAAACCTGAAACCTACTAAAAATGACTGATTTTGAGGTGAACCAGGGTGCCACACCCCTATGTTGGGCAAGGACTAGGGCACCACACCCCTATCATTGACATTATTCTACAAATTTGAGACTTTTGGGTGGTTTTGGTGCCTTTTCCTGATCTAAAACTGCTTTTGGATGCCTGTTTCTACACCTACAACTGAAAAGGGAAGGTTTGGGTGGCTATATAGGGTTTTGCCTTAGTCAAATCCCTATTTTGGTGATTTCCACCTCCACAAATAGCCAATTTGTATAGTAAAATAGTGTTTGCAGGAATCTTGTGTGTGTGCAAGACCCTAGGATGAACGAAACTAGAGCTACCCTATGCATGAGAGTAAACCCTAAATGTAAATGTGAATGTAAATGACAAGATTAAAACCAAATATGATAAATTATCTAAAGAATGAATTTAAATATGCAAATTGATGTAATGAAGCTCATCCAAAGACATGAAAACATCATGAAATCATACCCAACCCCTAAGGGAGAGATATTGCCACTAGATCTCTTATTACTCTTCAATGTCTTCAAGGCTCCTAATTGATGATGAATGCTTGATGAAATGTTGTTGAATGTTGTTGAAGACTTCACATAGGCTTCTCTTTTAGTACATAGAAGGATCCTTATGCTCGCTCCAACAGCCTTTTCCTATATTTGATTAGATTCGATTATTTTCCATCCCTTCAAATGAAGAAAGAGAGTTCTTATGTATGAAGCCCTAGCTCTTAATTTTGACTTAATTTCGCCTTTAGCCCGATCTAGGAATAGAATATCCCACCAATATTTTGGGGTTAAGCATTATAATATCATAGAATTGTGCTCCCAAATTTTTTGGAAAAAAGTCAAGGACCATGTGCACTCTCGCCGCAGCCCGACCAACTTTTCACCAAATTTTCCAAGTCGTTAGATATGATGATATTAGAGAGAATCCCAAAGTGTAAGCTGATTTTGAGGTGTTTTGATATGTGAAATCGGGCCTTAAAGGTCAAAAGAGGACATAATTAGGGTTTATGATTTAATTATTTATTGAAGGAATAAAATAAAAAGGGGCACACTTAGGGTAAAGGGCCCAATTTTATAATGTGGGGAGTGATGAAATATGACTTTAGATTTAATTAAATGCTTAAAGGGAAATTAGAAATGCAAGATGCAAGACACACTAAGGCGGGTGCTAACCTAAGTGTAAAATTGTACCACCTTAGCAAGGGTGTACAATTTATGACACTACATTTAGCCCCCACTTTAGCGGTCATATGACACTACGTGCATATGCAAGCTAAAGTACAGAAAAGTAAACATCATTTGAAAAAGGATATATCCATAAGTTGTCAGACAAAGCCCCCAGCGGTATCTGCAGTACACAGTTAGGAACCGCACCCTACAAAACCACATGTTAGATAATATCACAAAATCACCTAAATGCTTACTAAGGAAGGTGATTAAAATCCGAGGGTAGCTATATGCCCCCCCCTATTTCGGCTTGCTAATTTTAGTGAGTTGAAATAGGGTATCATGTTTGCCACATTGAATTGTGAAAGAAGATTGATGTCAAATGCTCACAAGAAGTTTTGATACAAGATAAAAAACTAATGGAGAATCATTTGGTAAGAAAGATAACTAAACCTCAATTCCAACATAACAAAGAGTGAGAGGATTTGAGAGCTCTCTAACACAAGATGAAAGATTGAAATGGAAATAAATGCAAGAGATATAATCTAAAAATGCAACTCCATAAAGGAAATTGGAAAAGAAAGGAAGATTGAAATGACATCAAAGAGAGATTATTTATAGAAACACTCTTCTAAAAGAAGGAAAGAGATCCTCATCAAGGATATACATGTGCACAAAATACAAGGGTTTATTATAAAAGATACTACTCAATGAAGAAAAGAAATTGATGAATGATCAAAGACTTCCAACACCAAGGAGGAGGTCCTAATTAAGGATATGTACTTAAGATCCCCATTAGGGATGTTTGTTCCAATATGAGAGAAGGAATTGAAATATGAATACACCTCTACAATCAATAAGAAATCCTTATAGAAGACACTACTTCAAAAATGTGAAATTTTAATCTTAAGAAAGAAAGATGTTTGAAACCACTCTTGCCCCCCATTTATATAGGGAGAAGAGATGAGATAGAAATAGGCTATTATGTTGCCTCCAAAAGTATGATTGCACGTGAAATTGTACCATCATGAATGACAATGAGCCCCAAGTAAGTGAGCTACAAATATCACATAACGATGAGAAACATAATAGACATTAATGTTATTTAAAAACATGATAGATTGAATGAGGTATTTGAATATGACATGTTAAACGGTCTATTATAAGTGAGATTAAAAACATGTATAGGATGATGAATGTTAAAAAGTCTTTAGAAAGAGATAAGTTTATAGGAGTAGAATAAGCCACTAAGTCATACTTTTCTTGCACACAAGAAATCTTAGGAGAGGGATAAGTGTAATTCATTAGAGCCTTATTCCTAGAAGAATTGATTTTAGAATGAGTAGAAAATAAAGCCTCATAAGTGGGATTAGAAATATCTTGAGGAGATTCATAAAGAGACTTGATTATCACCAAGATTTCCTTATTAGGTGGATGAGTGTTGAAAGAAGTACAAGATGATTTAATTGAGGTAAGGTCATCATCACTACTAAATATAGAATTCACATTGAGAGATGGTCTTTTAGATGCCTTGGTGGGATTAGAGGGATTATATCCAAGTCCAATGAAGCTTCGTGTGTATTATGTTCTAAAGGAACTTTAATTCCTTGTTCATTTGCACCACAACCATTGCCATCATAGCCACTCTTAGCTAAATCGTGAAAACTAGGACCATAAATGGATGCCAAATCAAAAAGAGATGGTGATGCCCCATAGGTCTCATTTATATGTTAATTAGAAGGATTTGAAGAATTATTTGAATTAGAAGTAGCCACAAAGTGGTTACTTAGTTGTTTAGATAAATTCGGTTGCTCTTTAGGTTCCTTCTTAGATATCTCTTTCTCAGACTTAGATCCTTTCCAAGATACTCTATACTCTCCTATAAAAGTAGGGGTGAAGTCTAGAGATACCAAATCATCATCTAAGAGCACTCCTTCTAGGGAAAAGATATCCTTGGGAGGAGATTTCGATTGAGTAGAAGAATCAGGAGTACTAGAAGGAACAAAATCATTAAAGGAAATAGATGTATTTGAAGAAGTATGAGGATTGGGAGAAGAATGGGAAGTAGTTGAACAAGAAGATCTTGGTTTTAATGGTTCTTGAAGTTTGGTATCAGCTAATGAGGTGTATGTTGTATTGTTATAAATGAACTTGACTTGCCTATGCAAAATCAAGGGGACAACTTGCATGCTATGAATCCAAGGTCTCCCTAATAGAAGGTTATATGCCAAATTACCATGCATGACATGAATAGGTGTAGGTTACATAATGGGACCTACTTTAACAGGAAAGGTTATGACACCTAAACATTGTTTAGCAACATTATCAAAGCCTCAAATAGAAAGAGAAGTGGGTTCAATGAGAGAACGATCCACATCAATCTTATCCAATAAATCCACACCACAAACATTAAGGATAGGCCCATTGTCCACAAGGGTTCATCTTATAGCACTATTGTTGATAATAACCACAATCATAAGAGGATCATATTGATTTTGGATTTATTGAGATGGTAACTCATCTTGTGTGAATACAATTTGAGCTTTGGGTTTACTTGTAGGATCAATCAAAGAAGCCATGTTATTAGGTGTCACTGCAGGTGGGACATCTAAGTTTTTC
This sequence comes from Cryptomeria japonica, assembly GCF_030272615.1. Lineage (NCBI taxonomy): Eukaryota > Viridiplantae > Streptophyta > Pinopsida > Cupressales > Cupressaceae > Cryptomeria > Cryptomeria japonica. Next base: position 321,871,540 of record NC_081415.1, read on the forward strand.
GAAGCATCTTGTAACATCTCATGATAAGCTGGTGAAGTTTGAACCAAATCCCAAATAGAAATCTTAGCAGGAGTAGCTTGAAGTTATTCAATGATATCATACTCCTTACCAAGAGTTTGTGATATACGAGGTGCTTGTGGAAGAGTAGGTTGAGAGGGAGGAAGTGAAGTTGGGATAACCGGAGGAGGACTAGTTTGCCTACTATTTCTTGTGTTGTAGGTATGAGAAATTATATTATAATTCTCTCCAGTAATTTTATGAGCATACTCATAAGGGCTCTTAGAAGGATAACCTCCTTGCACAGTAAGAATAGGTTTCTTAGGAGTGCAAAAAGAATCATTAGCATAACCACCTTGAACCACTAAGATAGGCTTACGTTGGTAATTTTGAGAAGGACAAGCACCTTGAACTATGAAGAGGGGATTATTAGGTATTTCATTCACATGTATAGAATTGATTGAAGATGGTTTAGGAATATCAAAGGTGCCCTTAGAAGAAGAATGAACAAGATTTTTGGAAGAATAATTGATTATCTCTTCTTGCACTAAAATGTTTTCATGGATAGGATCAATTTTAGGAGATAGACTAGAAGTAAGAATTGATGTTTTAGAAGAGTATTAGTAGTAAAGGTCATATAATCCTCTATCATAAAAGGATCTAGATGGGGAATAGACTCTCTAGGAAAAGGATCAACATTAGTCTCTAAAGTCTCACCTTTGAGAGGGAGACCTTGAAAGAGATGTCAACAATCTTACCTTGAACTAGGGTATCCTTATAAGTAGAACCAAGTTGAGGAAAGGGAGATGCTTTATTGAGGGAGAATTATTGAGATTAATGGAAGGTGAGATGCCATCAAGGGGATTACTCTCACAGGGTAGATAATAATCAACACCTTCTTCTAAAGGTTCATCCCAAATAGTGATGTCATTGAAAAAAGTATTAGAAATATCTTGCACAAAGATGTCCTGATTGTTATTGCCAATTTTAGGAGAAGGGATAACATTGTTCATTAATTCTTCATCCTTAGGAGGGACAGAATCACTACATGTGTTTAAATCATCCTCTTGCCTCAAAATGTGCTCAATAGGACATTTAGGGGAGAGATAATTAAGGAAATTGACTATGATTTCATCTTCTTTCTCTAAGGCATCTTTAGGGGTAATACAAACTTTAGGAGAAGAGCAAGCATTTCTCATTAATGCATCATCTCTATTGGGAATTTTGTTTAAGTCAAAAGAGAAAATGTCATCACTAGGAAAAGTAGGGACACTACCATCTTATTGAACAAAATGATCCTCATGATGGGAGTATTCTTTAGGAGGGAGATGAATATCTTTCTTCAAAGAATTAGGAAGGAGATATTTGAAAGAAGTTCTCATAACCTCATGTTTCCCTATCATACCCCCATTGGTAAGACCAAATTTAGGAGAAGGTAAGTCAATGTCCATCAATACCTTTTCACTTAGAGAGGAATCATGTAAACAAGGTAAAGTAACATTAAGAAAAGTGTTTATGATATCATCCTCTTCCTCCAAGATAGCTAGATGGGAAAGGAACATTTTACGAGAATTGTCAAGATCACTCTTCAAATATTCATCCTTAGAGCATGGGAGATTTTTAAAGGGGTTGGTAACAACTCTTTTCGGCACTAAAATGTTATCATAGATAGGAGGAGGTTCTTTAAGAGATGGAAAAATAGAAGCAAGGGAAGCTAACCCATTATCACATCTATGAAATGAATGCATCATGACTACAATTTTCCTCTTTCAAATGATAGTATATGCAAAATAGAAGGAAATGTTCAATTTTAACCAATGAAAGCACTCTAAATGTTGATTTAGAAAATGAAATTTATGAGTGAAATGCTTTCCAAAATAAGATCTGAAATTAATGATCCAAATAAAGCTATCCACAAGTTCAATTTTGAATTGAAAAATTAGGGTTTTTACAAAATTGACCTCTAATTTTTTTAAATTTGCAAGGAATTGAAACTTGTAAATGTAAATTTGAATTTCAAATAGAAAAAACACTCAGATTTGAGAACAGAAATCATAATTAAATAAGATTGGATTCACATCGGGCTCACCAAAATGTGGAGGCAGGAAAAGTGAGATCAGGTGACTAGGTCCTAATCCCACTTTTGCCAGCACATTGGGAATACGAAAGAGCCTCGGGAGATAGATTGATTTGGCTACTTCTTGTGAGAAAGAGAGATCCAAGGACTGTCTATTAGGGTTTCTATACCTCTCTGTTAGTATTTAACCAGTAACTGAGAGGGGGGGTTGAATCAGTCAAAGCAATTTATTCATAATTTAACCAATCAAACTGACCGGTCTGCAACTATCCATTGCATTGTCTTAAAAATTGTGTAAATCATGAAAGAAAATAGCATCAAAGAAAAGAGATTTGGATGCACACATAAATATCACATAACACAGGTAATTATACATGGAAACCCTCAGTTGGAGGGAGAAAACCACGGTGGGGATAACCCACAATCTCTCTTACTGTAGTGAAAAAGAGTGCCCTGTTAAGAGCTTATAATTTGTTCTTTTTGAGAACATCACCTTGTTAGGAGTGACTGGTATCCGGTTAAGAATACCTTAGAACCTGTTGAAGTTCACCTTGCTAGAGGATTTTACAACTTCATATTTGAAGTGACTCTATTAAGAGATTTACATAAAAAACCGGTTAAGGTTCACCCTGGTAAGGGATTTACAATGATGCAATTGTTAGAAGGCAACAAGGATGATTGATCCATCTGAAGATACTACCTATGTCTCATAGATCCACTTTGCATACATTATTCTACTAATTGGTGTCGACTTCACCATTTCATACCTCTTTCACCTACACTCTGTTCTACTCCCCCTGTTTTCACTTTCACCAATCTCTTTCACTTTGACAACAACATTCTCAGAATGAATTGTGTGAATATATTAGCCTTTGGTTCTGATGATAACTTTCCCTCCAAAACATCAGATTCAAAATTATGTTACCGCGCCATAAATTATTCCAGGAATATCGGTCACGACAGTCATTCATGTCGATAAGTCTATCGGTTTGAAAAGGGAAGACTGCTGGTTCAATTGGATGTTCACTGGACGTTTCCAAGTCTATCGGTTGAGACTCCTATTATGTCGGTGTATCGATCAAATTCTACCTAGTCGATTACCTCCTGTATACCGGTCTATTATCTACTTAGCCGATTATCCTCCTATGTACCGATATGTTCACTGCTTAGCCAGTTGACCTCCTGTGTGTCGTTCTACTCACTGCTTAGTCGGTCTACACTCTACTTACCTTGTTTACACACTGCTTAGCCGGTTAACTCACTGCCAATAGGAATAAGAACTCTTATTCTTTACTAGTTATCCTTTACTTCTTTACCGATGGACTAAGAAGACTTAGAAGATGATGTTGCCAATAATGGCAACCATTTCATTCACCGGTCATACAAAATGCACCAAAATGCCAACAAACTCCCCCTTTGGCATTAGTGGCAAACACTACAAAAATATGCTAGTTCTGACCCCTATTACTCATAATGTACAAATACTCATAATAGACAAACTCTCCAAAACTCCCCCTTTTGACATCAATGGCAAAGACTATACAAAATGATTTATCAAAGTAAAGAAAAAATTTCTTTGAAATTTTCTTCAGCTGAGCTTTCAAAGAGGATTCCCATGAAATATTTACCCGTTTCATGGTGGTGAAGTGTGTAATGCTCGCCAAAATACCCTAAAGAAACTAAACAATAATATATAAATGGAGATACTTTTTTTTTAATTAATATCTAATAACAATTAATGCAACACATAACATCTCCATCTATTTACATTTTTTCATCAATTAACCAATATGAACATATATCATTACTCATTTCATGAATTAATGCAAGCGGAAATATCACAACATCATTAATCTTTCCCTAGGGTACTTTAGCATCATTACTTAAATTCATTTCCATAACAGCATACTACACACGTGAAAGATACATTTCACCTTCATTATTGCATCATAATATAATTATCTACTCATGAGATATACAACCTACAACATTACTTACTTCCCATGATATGCATAATTTTCTTTCTACCAATGCATCTATATGAATCATACATGTTTACTAAATCCATTTAACATCCTATAACATATTCATTTATTACTCCATGAACATTCCTCTTTCAAGATTATTTAACATTCTAACTAGCCTCTAATCATCCCATGAGATAATACAACTGATCCATAATGCAATTCCATTCTATTCCAACTATAATCCATTCATTTCCATGACTCATAAGATCACCTCTCTACAATAGTACAATACAACTAGGCCTTAATCCCGATTTCCAACTACAATTCATCTACAAATATAAGTACATTAAATACATCATGAGCATAGCTCTTTCTACTACAAGATTCTATCTATGAAATAAAAAAAGTGTTACATTACATACATTTTATCTTATCCATTACATAAATCTGCTATAAGGTACATCCATAGTACATTATGAAGAAGAATCCACGTCATGCAAGAAGAATCCAAAGAACATCCCAATGGCTAAAAAGCACCTACCTCCCGACCATGTGGAACCAAAGGAACCACACCCCATGCTAGGAGATGACACAAGGTCCCAACACACACTCTAAACCTAAGCTGGCACCTAAAACCAAGGAGAATAACCACACAAAGACTCTCAAGCAAGAACTTACACAATATAACAAGAATGAACTCCCAGAGGCATAAAACTCATCAAGACATAAGTGCATCCAATAAGAATAACCATAAATCAATAATGGGAAACACATGTAGGAGTGGAGTGTCATCACATGCCATCCTCATAACATAATAATATAATAACACAAGGCACTAGCCTAATGGACATGTGGAGCCATCTCAACCTATGAGAGACTAAGGGAGATTAGCTTACTGTCTTCACGGTCTTCTCATGCTTATCCTAAAACATCCTCCCTAGGACTAAGTCATGAGGCACAATCAATTTATCATCTTATTAATTAATCTAACTACCCAACCCATCAATTATTAGGTTATCACTTATTTACAAATCATGGAAAACTACAATGTGCCCTGGTGGTCTAGACTTCATGCATCCTTACGAGGAACCTCATGCAAGCCTATCTCTCGTGACCCCGGTCATCACAAGGAAGCCCACTCCCCCCTAACATGGTCCCAAACAAGAAAACACAAGAGGCTCTAGAATCATAATTGGATCTGAGAATATACATAAATCTGAAATCACAAATAATCCATATGCAAACAACAATATCATCTCATAATCATGAAACATGAGAAAGTTAACATCATGAGAACCAAAAATCAATGAGCCTCTTGGCCAAATAAACATATCAAGGCCATAAGAAATGCCATCAAATCTTAAATGAATCATCACATAATCTCAGCAAGGCCTATTCACTTGCTGGCACATAATCACAAGAATCTCAATCTCTCTCTTGGTGCATCAACAAGAGAGGAAGCACAAACAACTCAAATGGAGTAAAATGCATACAAAACAAAAATAAATAAATCATATGAAGACATCACCAATCATAAATATTTTTAAACAACATCATAAATGCCCTCAAAAAGCCTCTGGTATAACCCCAAATCCAACTGACCTCAAATAGACTTCAAATTGGACAAAACCTTAAAAATACACATAATGGCACATATGACTGATATTTTAGCGCATTAAAAAAAAAGGTAAATTTTGGTAGAAAACTACTTAAGTGCGAAATCAAAACTGCTCGAAATATAAATAGCCAAATATGATGTATTTATACTCATTGGAATCGGCATGAAATAAACTATAAGAATATGTGAACAAAATAAAAAATAATAAAATTCACCCAAGGAACTCCAATTGAAAACATAATGCAGACTTTTGGAGGAAGAACATCTCCAGCACTGTCAAAAACTGAGGAAATACTACAACCTTGAATCTAAAATATAGAAAGAATAATATATGACTCAAATAAATTTAAAAATACATTCCACATAACCAATAACACCCATACACAAGGGGATGTGTGAAAATAAAAAGGGGAAAAAGTCCTGTGAGTCTCCTCTACAGCAGAGCCAGATTGGGAGCTCACAAAGACCCCTCTTTCCTAGATTTACAATCTCTATAAGAACTCATCTACCAGGTTTAAATATCCTTAATATACAATAGAGATCTCATTAAAATAATTCACACCAAACATATACAAAATCTGCAAGATATTCCTCATGTTGAACATTCACGGGCAATGCACAGGAAGCATTATTTCCAGAACTATAAACCAAGCAAAGAATCTAAAATCCCATGGCTACCCATTCCAAATCTAGGAAGATTAAAGAGAATACATAAACCAAATTATTATTATTATTATTATTTTTAATCAAATCAAACACAGAGCATACAAGTTTCAAAATTTGAAAGCAAAACAAGAAACCAATGGAGAAGCCTCCAACCTGCAACCTGTGTGATGGTTTGTAGTTGAAGAAGAGCTCCCACAAGCCAAACCAAAATCCAATCAAGCTCCAGCCAAAAACCAAGAGTGCAGCAATCCAAAACCAAGGAAGAAAACTTGCTGGAGAAATTTCCAGAGAATAGCAAAAATCCAACCGAAAAACTTCACGGGAATGAAAATTAAAAGCAACAATAATCCAAAAACCCTAGCCTCAATTTCAGCCAATCAAAATATTCCATTTTGGAGTATATTTTACCAACCCACCATATAATATAATTTATTCACCCAATTTGAATTTTACCAATGAGAGTGAAGGGTAGGTAAAGTAAATAAAATATACTTATTCAACTAAGTGGGATTGTTTTTTATTTCTTTATTTAATTTATTGTGCTCATACACCCCACTTAGAAATAAAAAGTCAAACTATTAAATAAATATAAGATGAAAATAAATTTAATCCAAAAGGGAATTAAAATCAATTAAACCAAAAGCTAATAAAATAAATTAAAGAACCAAATAGATAAAAGACGTCAAATAAATGTTAAACCATAAAAAGTCAAATAAATAATTAAATAGTCAAATACCATTAAAGATTAGTTGCAAATATTAAATAAATATTAAACAACAATAAAGCTTATCAAATATTAAAATAATCATAAAATCAATAAATGTTAATTATCAAATAAATATAAATATCAAATAATAAAATATTGAAAACTTATAAATTGAATACATTAAAATAAACATTTCCAAATAGAAAACTACACATAATTACTCTAACATCATCAAGTAAATCAACTAGCATAAATTGGACTCACGATACCAAAGGACCAAGTTTACTAACTGACATGGCGAATTATGCCAAGACGCTGACTAAACATGGTGAACAACTTAGACCTAGAGTATGTGAGGGGAATCTCATGCCATCTCCGAACCACATAAGCTATTAGAACTAAAGACACGCTCAGACCTGTGAAGCCAGGTGGAGTCGATGTCTGGTACCTGCAAAATCCTGCAACCACAAAACGATAACACAACATATACATATACATATATAGAACAAGCAAGTGATAGAGAATCGCGACAACACATCCCACTCACAATGAGTGATGTGGAATCGTCTCTATCACGAAGACAGTCAAACAATAGTCAAACACATCTCATAAACATCTCATCATATGTAATCACAAAGTAGGGTTAGCGTAATCATAATCATCATCAAAAACCATGATAAATCTAATCTATCAATAATCCATCACATAGTGAGCATATAAAGTCCATCAAGTACACGTATCATCAAATCACATGATGAATCATGATAATACCAACATCCATATAGATCGTCAAAATAGCATATGTCCAATAGTATCTAACATCAATCATAAGTCACTGAAGCACATGAGTAATCATCATCCAAATCATCAAAATATTGTCTAGATAAGTCTATCAAGCGAAATATAAAAGTCAACTCTAGTCAAAATAAGTCGAGTCAAGGGTGGACACTACAAAGTGTCCATGCAAAACTGTAACAAAATTCTCCATATCATCAATTGTTTTGTAGTCAGATTCACTTATGAGATGTTCTTCTTCTTTAACATTCCTTTGCATGAAATCAATAATTGGTGCCAAGTAGCATTGTAGCTCTAACAAGCTAAGACCTCATTTGTCCTCTTCTTCTTTTAACCTTTTGATTTCATGATTGAGTTGTTTTATCTTGCCAGTAAATTTTTTTGTTGAGCTATAAAGAGGATCAAAATAACCTATCAAATCTTGAATTTCTCTTTGAGTCTGAGTTCTTTTATCTTCTAGATCTCTGATTAAATCAGTAAAACTTGAAGATTTGACCAATAATTGGCCAACTTCCTGTAGTATATTTTTCACCTCTTATGTGTGGTTGGAGAGGGAAACTTTTCCAACTGATATTTGTTCCATTAGTTTTTCTCCTCTTTGATTCATATTGTCTTACTACAACCTTTTCCAGATTGTCTACCTCTGAACCGATTGTTGTTACAAGAGTTCCCAACTGATCAATGATGGGTGCATTGTCATCAATAGTAATGTTAGGAATTAGGTCAGATAGAATTGTCTTGGCAGAATTGAGAATTCTTGTCTTCTTTTTCTTTGCTCTCATTTTAGCCTTTTCAGCTTTTATGAGACTTTCATCAATTGCTTGGGGGTCATTTTCTTGATGTCGATTACAGAGTCTTCATCTTCTTCCCCCTCTGTTTCTTCATTCTTTTCTTCATCCTTAACATCAGAGCTGGCTGCGGTGGTGAATGTAACTTTCTTGTTTTCACTCTCCTTTTCTAAAACTAACTTCTTTTTTACCGGAGGAGTGTCCATTACTATTTTCTTAGTCTCCTCTGTTTCTGTCATCTCTTTTTGCTTCTTTTCAAATTTCCTTTTGTTTTTCCTCCTTCTCCTTTGTTTCCTTTTTACCTGATAAAAGGGGTTCAATTTCAGTGGGATTTATTGATATTGAAGTTCTATGAGGTGTATCTTCATAAGGTATATCTTCAACTATAACTTCATCTACACCAAGATGCTTGGATTGAGTGGTTCCCTTTCTGTTGATACACCGATATCAATAGTTTCAATGGTTGATTTGTGTTCAACCAGTTGCTCTACATTCTTAGTCAGATTAGGAATATCTAACACAAAATTACCGATGATATCATCAACTGAGAAAACATCAAAACCTTTAGTAGAGTCATTGTCTTTACCTTTTGTCAAGGGCAACTACACCTTGGTCCTATTTTGTTCCCTTTGTTATTTCTTCTTCAGCTTCCTTTTCTTGGCTCAAGATTTTCTTCCATGAGGCATTACCCTCATCATGTACACCTTGGACATCTCATATGCCCACTCTCCCTGCCCTATTCCTTATTTTAAAGCGTTGAATACATGCTTCTGCCAGAATATATTCTTGATTCTAATCAAGCTCATGTTGTACTTCCATGAGTGCTTTTATCTTGTGCTTTTTCTCAATAGCTAAAGTTGTTTTCCATATCTCTTCAATTTGATCTTGCAAGTCTGATGGAACTATTCCATATAGTTCACTGGGAGTTCTGCAGAACTTATGCATGTTCTGCATAAGTGTGTCTTCAATTTTTCTTTTGTCCTCCTCGTTGTAGAGGGGATATTTTCTCCCAAAACCAGATAGACCTCCAAACTCTTTGAACCCATGGACCAATTTATCAATAGTTGGAAGTACATTTCTACTACTTCTTTTGACTTCTTTTATTTCAACATCAGATTGGGTGTCAATGTTATCACCCTCCTTTTCATCTTTCTTTAGCTTCTTATTAGCCTTTGTGTCAGCTATCCCTTCACACTTTTTCTTCCTAGCATATGTTACTCCTACTAGTCTATCTTTACCAGGTGAAGATGCAAGAGTATTTATTTCATGTTATTTTGTGTATGATGTCGGCTTGCTGGTTGTTGTACCCTTGGGTTTCTCCTTTGACATTTTCTTCTTTTCTCTTGTTTGTTCTTTAACTTTGGTTGATTTGGCCCCTATTTGTTCACTAGTACCAGTGGAAGTAGTGGCACTGGATGCTTCGCCTCCATATTTTTTGTCTAGGGTATCAATCATTTTTCTTACTTTCCTTTGAATGATTGGCACCTTAAGTTCATGTTTTATTTTGGAGCTTGCCTCCTCACAAGTTCTAAATCTCTTTGCCTTTTGGTCTACTGGTTTGGACAGTAGCATGTTTGCATGAATTTTAACAATGTATGTTACAACCTCATAACCCATAGCTGGAACCCAAAAGGCTCTGGGTTAAACCACTTGAATGATGCAACAATATGTGTCTACAAGAAAGAAAATTTATTCTTTGTACTTCTACACTATACCGGTTGGTATTCTTTCCTTGTGTGCATCCTGATTTGAAATTCCTTATCCCCACATTGTTTCTCCAAACCTATCTCCTAAATCCCTAATCATTTCACCAATCTGAACCATGATAGGTTTTTCTTCAGACCATACTATATTACCCTTACCGGGAAAGAAGTTTTACACATAGAAAAATATACATACCAGTAGTGAGCAAGAATTGAAAGATTGCTTCTTGTCCTTCTTCATTCTCTCTATGTTTACTAGAAATTGGCTTCTGATCATCTCACAAATATCATATGTTGCATCCTCCTTGATGACTCAATAGGCAGCATGTATAACACCGCTCGGCATACTATTCATTCGGCTAAATTGATAGACCCTATAACCCAACACTACAGAAGCAAATCTTACTTCGGCATCCTCAATATGAGTGATTGTCATTTCTCTACTATCACATCAGGATTTGGTTAACTGAGTGACTTCACTTGATGAAATTTCTCTTAGGGTTAGTGCTTCATCGATTGCACTAAACCCTGTCACTCTTTGAATCATATCCTTTGTGATCTTGATTGGTGCTTGAGCTTCCAACCACAAGAATTGATCATGTACTATGCTTAGTACATACCTAACCCAATCAGCATGAAACCGATTGGGAAAATCAACAGCATTTGACAAACCCTTGGTCTTCAGAGGTAAATATTATGCCTTCAACTGATCATTAACACATAACCCTTTAAATTCATTTCGAATGAATTTGTCTCCAAGTTCTTCAAGCTTGCAATGGATGTAGGAGTGAATATATTCAACCAATAATACACCAGAGGGCATAGATGATAAGGCACCGGTCATGTCGATCTCACCAGCTTTCATTGGATGCAGCTTGAACTCGGGTTGAGGTTCTTTAATAGCTTCAACCAACACAGGAGTCGATATAGGCGCTCCCATGATGACCTTCAAACAATTTTTTCTCTAATGGGGTTTGAATACCTTCTCCTCAAAAATACCAAACACCACTATCACTCTTCTTGAACTCTTCACACAAATATCACTAGCAAGGTTTCAATCGCCTTTGGTCACACAAGAGCTCAAGAAAGTTCACAATAAATTCGGGTAAGTGAAATGTATTGACATTTCCTTATTTATCCGTTTAGATTTATCGGTGTTATGATACAACGGTTAGTTTTGAAACTTACAACTTAAGGTACACCGATTTACATTTTACCAGTTGTTTGTTATTGATACTGATACACAAACAATTAACTCACAAGACATTTCTCAAACAAGAACTTTAGGCTAACTTTTATGCATCTCAACTATGTAGATAGACATAACCTTATATTGGTTAAGGGGATTCAAAAATGATCTTACCATATGTGCTCCCCCTAAGCATCGGTATGCCTAGTTTGAGGAGGAATTGTCATCACCGATGGATGATGACTTAGTTTCAGAATAAATTTCTCCTTATTTTCTTTCTTCCTTCTTAATCCATGTAATTATCATTTTATTCCTCACTATTTCAATTGTCTTCTTTCCTTTCAGGTCATTTTTCCCTTTCTTTTTGCCAAACCGGTTCTTGTCTTCAGACCGTTTATAGGATCGGTTCCTACATTCTCTGGCTAAGTGACCGATCTTATGGAAATTGAAACATGCTATACTAATTGTCCTCCATGGTCCTGAATTATTTCTCTAACCCTTTCTCATTCTGCAATTTGCTACAACATGACCAAAATTACCACACGTGGAACAGGTGGCATTGAACTGATTACTCCTTTTATTAGGGCTAACCGGTTTAAATTGTGATCTTGATACATTCGAATTGAACATGCATTCTTCATATTTGTGTCTATATTTATTGCATGTAAAGAAATATCCATTAAATCTTCTTCTATTTGGCATGCTACTAGATTGAGATCTACACTCATAAGCAGTGTGACCATCAAAGGTGAAAGTCTTCTTTTAACTAACCGGTTTATTTCTACAAACATGAGACTTATGACCCGATTTACCACAATGATTACAAGAAGATTTAGAAAACTTCATACCTTTCACTCCTGAATTGTTCCTTTTATCATCCTTCATCCTTTTGGATTTAGATGATTCTCCAGTTTCCATATGACCTATCCCGGAGTAACCAAGATCGGTTGTCTCCTATGTTCTCCTCTAAGCTTTTAGTTGTTCATTTATCTTCTCAGAGCTTTCATTGAATTTCCTTAGCTTTTCATTTCTCTCATTTGTAGCTTTCAACTCATTTTTGAGTTGTTCAATCTCTTTCATCATCTTCTCTTTTTCCTCTATGTTGTCATGTAGATGCTCATGTATGTATTCATTCCCCTGAGTGAAAATTCATATTTCTTCATCTTTTTCAATCATGATTGCATCATTTTTTCTTAGGGCTTCTATTGGATCTCAAATCAACAGATTGGATAGTTCTTAAGGAAATGCCAACTCCTATGATCAAAACCTTCAATTGACTTGGGCAACTTATAGAGTGAACCTATTTGATTACTAACTCCCTCACTTTAGGCTCTGCAAGACCTAGGTGGGTATACCTACTCACTAGTCACTTTTAATGACTAATTCTTTTTATAGCAAATTGAGTATCTTGATCTAAATTTCTCCCTATCTTAGAATAGCATAGGTTCCTAGGATAGGTGGCTTTTAGATGAGTTCAAGATTGTTGTTGTGAAAGCTATTCAATCTTTGTGCTTGAAATTTGTATGTATACACTATTGCTGATTGATTCTATATATATCCTACTCAATTATTTCTATTTCTTTAAAGTAAAGGCAATTGACATGGTAAAAGGTTGTTGTTTATGAATGATTAGTGCCTTTCTTCTTGTTTGGGCCACAGAGTCTATTTCTTCAGCAGGACTTAATGTATGCTTCTATGAGACAATTTTTAAATCACCCCCCAGGTAGATCGAACGATTACTTTTCCTTGAAAATATTCGTTTTAATATTCTTATGCTATAATTTTCTCGAATGAATTTTACCCTTACTTTAAGAGACCATTCAAGGAAGACTTACAAGGAATAGTTACAATCCACAAGTAGGCCTTTTATTCAAATTAATAGCAGCAGGAAAATAAACTTCACTAGGAAGATACAAGCAACCTTATCTTCTATGAGACAATATCACAGAACAACTGCCCAATTGAAATAAACAACTCACAGCACATATGTAAAGGAAAAAACAACCGATTATATTGATAGAGTTTCGAAAGTTACAAAAACAACCAAAGTATATTGTACATCTATTCTTGAATATATTTCTTACAAAAATACTTCTCATATATATGAGAACAAAACCTTGTCCCTCATGAAGAGTCGTGTCTCTTCCCAATATTAACAACTTGGTTGTACATTCTTGACAAAGTTAAATAAAAATAGGTTAAGCATTCCCAAATGATTTATGTAATCATCTTCTCTATAGCCTTTGGTCTCAACATTCCGCTTCTTGAACTCTTCCCCCAACGAAATATACTCGAAGATTATCTAGTTGATGGAAGGAGCCAAATCTTTGTCCCGGTCCAACCCTAAGATGATTTTCTCTTTGATACTAGCCAGCTCATTCTACCATTGTTCTAGTGATATCAACTCTCCCTCCTTGTAGATTATTGGCATTCATGAGGTGCTCCCATCATCTAGTATTTGGAGGTCTCTACTCAAGGCATCTGCATATCTGTCATGCTTCTCCAAGTATGTCATCCCTTCTGCTCTATCTTTAGGCATCATGGTATCTACATTGTTCATCACCTCCTACAACAGCTCCTTTAATCGTTCATGCTCCCTTAGAGCCTTGACAGTCCCAGTATATACTTTCCAATATTGATTCGCCTATATCAACATGGTTTTGAACCTGTGCTCGATGATATCATTAACCAATTTATCTATTTTTTGTCGGACACTCTCCACTTGTTTGATTAACTTCTCACTTTTGGTCTTCCAGTAGATAGTGTCTGTTAGAGCATCCATGACCTTTCGGTCACTCTCAAGTGCCATATCTAGTTCACCGATGCTTGGAGCAGAACTCTATTGTAGTAGTCTCTCATGTAGCCATTACACTTCCTCATTGGCCTTTTCATACAATCCTTTATAAGTATTATTCTCTCTAACTAGAAACTCAATCTGATCTTGATTGAGTTTTGCCATGTCCAAATTCAGTTTGGCGGTGACCCTAGGACCAGCCTTTGTGGCCTGCTGGATCATTAGATGTCCAAAGGCCTCATCGGTGTCCATGAGAAAGGGCCTTTTTTCTTTGGGATACAAGGCCCACAACATAAGAGCCTTTTGATCAAGATCATATCCTGATCCCATGAAAATCTTTTATACTTCATCAGGCATGAAGTGCTTATCTGGCTCCTCTTTCTTCAAAAAACTATCAAACAATAAGGAAGATCTCATGTCCCATCCTGAGTATATCAGTACCCCAGCATCCTTGAGCAATAGCCTTCCTCTTTCAAACGTCATTTCCTCCATGGCTTGGTCCACTTCTTCCTAGAGTATTTTGAGCATCTCTTCCTCGATTTTCCCCTTGGTGTTGGCCCTGACCAATGCCCCTTTGTGCTGGCATAGGAATGTATTAAATTCCTTGGTGTGAATAAAGTCACTGTCTAAAGTAAATTCTTCATGCTCCAGCAACCTGACATCATTGATTTCCTGGATGTCATAGTGGCCAGTTGCCAGATTCATATGTTCATCACGTTCGTATCCTAGTGGATACTCCTCTCATGGTGAATCGATCGGGGAGACATGTGTGGCAAAGGCTTTGTATCCGTGATGTTTTGTTTTATGTCCATAAAGACCTACGCAGGAACACCCTCTAAAATCTCCAACTCATGTTCAATGAGTTTGTTGGCTCTAGCTAAGGGGTCATCCACTTCCTGCATAATATCTTCATTTATCTTCCCTCTACCAAGCTTCCATTCATATGCTCTGGACACTCTGTCATATTTCATCCTCTTCTCAGTGGCTTCTTGCCTTTCTATATTCTCGATAAAGTCATCAAGCATCAATGGGACATGTTCTCTAGCCCTTAATATTTGTGATGCTCTTGCTTCTCTTATGTAACCCTTGAGGTCAAAATTTGGTCTGGGATCACCCTATACCATATTATAATAACCTAATTTACTCTGCAACAAGCCATAGCTCTTTGAACTCTTAACAATGAAGTCTAAGAAAACCAATAACCCAGGAACTATAGACTACTTTCCATGATCCGTCAAGTGTTTGGAACTAGCTATTGACAATTGCCTGATAATCTCAAGGTAAGCTACTCTATCAGGCACTGTGATAGGCAGCAAATAGGGTTTTCCCTCAAACCCATACACCCTTATCTAAGTATAATCCAAAAAACAATACCAATCCCCCTAATTATGTGTAATCAAAGTATCCTCACATAACTCCTTGGGTCTGAGGAATCTTTGAACTTCTGGAGATATGGAGTGATTACATGGATACCCCAGCAATCTGTACAGTGTCTTAACAAAGAACTCTTCAAAATGCCAATACTGACTCTTGTTGTATCTTTGATCCCATGAAGACAACCATAGCTGCACAAGCTTCCTCACTCTGGCTTTGTCATAAGCTCTGACACACAACCCGTCCAGCCACAACCCGTTATCTTGTCCAATACTTAGTAATATATGCATGAGGAAAGAGTAATATTTTAAGTGGACATTGATCATATCTCCCTTCAACTTTTCTAAACCATAATTCATGGCCTTAGACAGATAAGCAGCAAAATCAAACATCCTAGGATCCTTTGACTGCAAATCTGCACAAATTATCATAGCCATTATATCCATCAAAGGGTGGGCTTCAATTCCTAAGACCTGGGCCACACAGTAATATGTATACTTGAAATAGGGAAAGAAAAGGTTGACATCAAAAGGAGCTTTATCTCCTACACCGAATGGCACTATTAATCTTGCAACTTTTGGTCTATGGATAGGGAGTCTCCACCTTTTATAGATATCTTCCATATTAAAATACTCCCAGGTAAGCTTGTCGGTATCTATCTTCTCTTAAAACCCCCAATCCAAATCAAATACACTCTCTATAACCTCTTTGGTGATGGACACTATTAGCTTCCCCATTAAATCATATATGGTTTTTGTCTTGGGGTCATAATTGTTGGCTAGAGATTTCATAAGTTCGACATTCACAAAGTCATTTGGTACTGCCAACTTCCCAAGATTCAATCTCCACAAGTTATTTACAGGTTCTGGAGCGTTCCTTCATACATATCCAAAGATGAACAGCTCATACCCTCTAATCTATGTCCAGATGTCTCTTAAATTATCAAATTTGTCCTCTAAGCCTTCATCCTCTGTCTTAATCTTTTTTGATCAATGGCTCGAGGTGGGGAATTGATCTAACAGATCCTGGTCTAATGGGCGACCCTCCTTCTTTTGCCTCTTTTTTTTTTCTTCTGCAGACTGGGTTTCCTTAGGCTTCCTAGCCCTAGTTTTCTTAGACCAAGTAGCTTCCATTATAATTTCAGATCTCGGGACTGAGGAACTTTCTTGGAGATTTGGGCCTTCTACTTTTTCTTTGAAAAACTCTGTGAATTTCTTAGCCAACGTTTCCCAAATTGCCCTCTATCCTATTGTTTTATTATGATTTTGTAGTAGTTTCATCGATTACATCCATCTGTTATGCAACGGTCATGAACTTACTCGTTTTGAATTTATGAAGATGGGACTTCATTTATTTCTGGAATGATTTCACGATAGAAAATAATTGCCTCTTCTAACGGTTCCTTTTCCCTTTCTTCGATGTTTAGTAGCAGGCAAGATGCTACCGTTTACTTCGATGAAACCTTGTTTTTTGGCAGCGTTCATTTCTTTCTCATCGAAAGGTCTTCTTTCGTCAAACTCACTTTTGTTTCGATGAGAACATTGCTTTCACCCTTGTGCTTTAGGCTTCCATTGAAACATTGTATTTCATCAAAATGGGTCCCACTCCTTCTTATCCCGAGTGGTTAACTCTGATTTGAGCTTTTGTCATTTTACTTCTCGATGAAACCCATCCCATCGTTACACCTTGGAACAACTTGTCCAATGTCCGAGTCTTATCGATGACTAGTTATCGATGAGTGATCTCCAAATCTCACTCGATACTGTCGTGTGGATGAAACTTTTTGTTTCGACAAGAGCAAAAACCCTTCCATTGATGATCAACCTTCCTCGATGACTTTTTACTTTGTCAAAAAGACTTTAAACATTGGCCTATTGCTTTATCAATTCTTTGAAGCCCACATCTCTTTGAAATAGTATCACTATTGGCCCTTCAATGTATTTTTCGATAGAAACAATGACTTTGGCGAAGCCCTTTCGAGTCTACTCATGGCCATAGTCCCTTCGATGGTTTATTTTATCGAGGAATCATTTAACAATTTCTTCGACACAACAGATACATCTTTTCGATGAAACTAATCCTTTTGGTGAGAGTTTATTTTGTTCATCCGATGGTTAAATTTGGCCGATAGGGGTTGTGAACCTAATGTCAATGAAATTTTCAAAGGTCTTTATAGGAACTCTTTAAGGGTACACTTAATCATGTTTTAGAAAACTTCTATAGCTTCAGCATGAACTCATGGTTTATTATCATTATAAATAAAATATTCAACAGCTTCTTCAGCAAGCCTTTTGGCTTTTTTAGCCTTTGACAAAGCTTCTTCTGCATCTCTTTTTCATTCATCAACATTTCTGCTAGCTTCCAGTATTTCAGTCATTCTCAGGGCCTGACTTTCATGTTCTCTTTTGAGATGTGTGATATCTTCAATCAGCTTCTTGTTCTTTTCCATGAGTTCTAAGACTGCTTCTTTAGATCCACTCTATTCAAAGAGCTTATCTATGATATCCTGACTCTCATTTAGTTGTAGAGCTAGTTCCTTTCTTTTAGCAAGAGATTTTCTCAGTCTTTCTTTCATCTGAGCAATAATTTCATTGGCTTCATCAATCTATTTCTAATACCGGTATTCCTCCATGATCTTTTCCTTAAGTTGTCAAGCTTTTCTTCAAAGGACCAAGGATCTGATACCAATAGTTAGTATTTAACCAGTGACTAAGAGGGGGGGTGAATCAATCAATGCAATTTACTCATAATTTAACCAATCAAACTGAGCGGTCTGCAACTGTCCTTTGCATTGTCTTAAACATTGTGTAAATCATAAAAGAAAATAGCATCAAAGAAAAGAGATTTGTATGCACACATAAATATCACATAACATAGGTAATTATATGTGGAAACCCTTGGTTGGAGGGAGAAAACCATGGTGGGGATAACCCACAATCTCTCTTACTACAATGAAAAAGAGTGTCATGTTAAGAGCTTACAATTTGTTCTTTCTGAGAACATCACCCTGTTAAGAGTGACTAGTGTCCAGTTAAGAATACCTTAGAACCTATTAAAGTTCACCTTGCTAGAGGATTTTACAAAGTCATATTTGAAGTGACTCTATTAAGAGATTTTACATAAAGAATCGGTTAAGGTTCACCCTGGTAAGGGATTTACAATGTTGCAATTGTTAGAAGGCAACAAGGATGATTTATCTATCTGATGACACTACCTCTATCTCATAGACCTACTCTGCATACTCTATTCTACTAATCGGTGTCGGCTTCACCGTTTCATACCTCTTTCACCTGCACTATGTTCTTCTCCCCCTATTTTTTAGTTTCACCAATCTCTTTCACTTTGACAACAACATTCTCAGAATGAATTGTGTGAATATATTAGCCTTTGGTTCTGACACGAACTTTCCCTCCAGAACATCAGATTCAAAATTCTATTACCGCGCCATAAATTATTCTCCATAAATTATTCCAGGAATATCAATCACAATAGTCCTTCATGCTGATAAGTTTGTTGGTTGAAAAAGGGAAGACTATCAGTTCAACTGGATGTTAACTGGACATTTCCAAGTCTGTCGGTTGAGACTCCTATTATGTCGATGTACCGATCAAATTTTGCCTAACTGGTTACCTCCTGTATACCGGTCTATTATCTACTTAGTTGATTATCCTCCTCTGTACCAATCTATTCACTGCTTATCTAGTTGACCTCATGTGTGCCAGTCTACTCACTGCTTAGTCGGTTACCTCATTGTCGATAGGAATAAGAACTCTTGTTCTTTACCGGTTATCCTTTACTTCTTTACCGATGGACTATGAAGACTTAGAAGATGATGTTGCCAAAAATGACAACCATTTCATTCACCAGTCATACAAAATGCACCAAAATGCCAACACTCTTGTTGCAAATGATGAGAAAAACTAGGGTTTGAATGATCAACTAGACTAGGAGATAAAGAATGAAGCACCAATGAACTTGAAATTACACAACCTTGTAGATCTGAAACTCAAATACTAAAAGCATGAAAGGGGGAGGATTTTTGGATGTGTACCTGATGCTACAAATTGACCAGGACCAGGGTTCCACACCACTGTCCCTAAGAATATGACAGAGAGTTGTAATTGGAGAGATGGAATCTAGAGGTCCTGAACTTGAAACATACTAAAAATGACTGATTTTGAGGGGGACCAGGGTTCCATGACCCTATCCTGGGTAGGACTAGGGTGCCACACCCCTATCCTTGACATTTTTCTACAAATTTGAGACTTCTGGGTGGTTCTGGTGCCTTTTCCTGATCTGAAACTGCTTCTGGATGCCTATTTCTACACCTGCAACTGAAAAGAGAAGGTTTGGGTGGATATATAGGGTTTTTCCTTGGTCAAACCCTTGTGTTTGTGATTTTTACCTCCACAAATAGTTGATTGGTATAATAAAATAGTGTGTGCATGAATCTTGTGTGTGTGCAAGACCCTAGGATGAATGAAACTAGAGCTACCCTACACATGAGAGTAAAACCTAAATGTGAATGTAAATGACAATGCTTCAAACCAAATATGGTAAATTATCTAAAGCATGAATGCAAATATGCAAATTGATGTAATGAAGCTCATGAAAAGACATGAAAACAACATGAAATCATACCCAACCCCTAAGGGAGAGATATTGCCAATAGATCTCCTATTACTCTTCAATGTCTTCAAGGCTCCTAAATGATGATGAATGCTTGATGAAATGTTGTTGAATGTTGTTGAATTTTGTTGAAGACTCCATATAGGATTCTCTTTCACTACATAGAAGGATCATTATTCTTGCTCCAATAGCCTTTTCCTATTTTTGATTAGATTCGATTCTTTTCCATCCCTTCAAATGAAGAAATAGAGCTCTTATGTATGAAACCCTAGATCTTAATTTCGACTTAATTTTATCTTTAGTCTGACCTAGGAATTGAATTTCCCGCCAATGTTTTGGGGTTAAGCATTATAATATCATAGAATTATGCTCCCAAATTTTTTGGGAAAAAAGTCAAGGACCATGTGCACTCCCGCCACAGTCCGACCAACTTTTCACCAAATTTTTAGGGTCGTTAGATATGATGATATTAGAGTGAATCCCAAAGTTACAGTTGATTTTGAGGTGTTTTGATATGCGAAATCAGGCCTTAAAGGTCGAAATAGAACATAATTAGTGTTTATGATTTAATGATTTATTGAAGGAGTAAAATAAAAAAGGGGCACACTTAGGGTAAAGGGCCCAATTTTATAATGTGGGGAGCGATGAAATATGACTTTAGATTTAATTTAATTAATTAAATAAATTCTTAAAGGGAAATTAGAAATGCAAGATGCAAGACACACTAAGGCGGGTGCTAACCTAAGTGTGAAATTGTACCACCCTAGCAAGGGTGTACAATTTATGACAATACACCAACATTATCTATTTTTATAGCCATAAACAATGATCATTTGAATCATCACCTTCTTCTTCTTTAGATGAGTAGCTAATTTCTTTGTAATAAAAAAGAGAATATGGCTCTCTTCCTTTTCAAGTTTTACACAAAGTGATTCACACTGACCTCTACCTCTTCTCTTCCTCCCATCACCACTCTACCCAAAAGGAAGGAATCCTTAAAACCCTATCTATTAGGGATTTTTCATTTGTGATGAATAAAACTTAGAACATGAGATTTCCCATCTACGTAAAGTCTTCAAATTGCATGTGTATAAGAGCAAACAGATTGCAAGAGCCCGCAAGCAAGCCAAGTCTTGTGTCTTACCCAACCATATTTCAACCCAATCTTCTCCCATACCTTATGACTCATTTCCCTATATTGAAGGCATTTGTCATAAAATCTCCAAGATAATTAGTAAGAAAGGCCTTCATTATCCCTTCAAGCCTATCTATACTCTAAGAATTCACATCCCATCTCTTAAAGACTAGAGACATCCTTTTAGACTTAGGAGCTTACAAGGTTATATGTTCATGCAACAGACCTTAATTGGTGAAATGGGTCCCTCATTTAGTACTAGGATCAAAGAGCATTATGTTGATATTAAGCATGAGTGTGTCTCTAAATTTTCCTTAGTCGGGCATTCCTTTGTCACTAAGAACCACATTTGCCTAGAAAATACCCAAATTGTGTTTAAAGAGGATAAATTCTTCAACAGAAAGCCCAAAGAATCTATAGCCATTAACAAACACCCTTAATACTTTAATCACGATGATGGATAGGGTTTGAGTTTCTCTTGGTACCCTTTACTTTCCAACCTTATAAATTCCCATAACCATCCTTCCCAAGTCTCCAATGTTCTTCTTCTCCCTATGTTTCCTCTTTCTTTTTACTCCCCCCTCCCCCACCACTTTTTGTTCCCGACTTGTCTTGAGCTTTGTAGCATCTCACCCTCTTGTGTTCTTTCTCCCCTCGACCTATTATTCCCCTCCATTTTCCCTCCTTCCCCTTGGTTACTCCATACCTAGCTCCCTTATTTAGTTCCCCTTCCCCCTCCTCTCCCTCTTGCATCTAGGGTCCTTCTCCATCTCTTGCAATATTTTTTTCCTTCTTTTCTCCTTAGTTTTTTCTTGTTTGTATCGGTTTTATGTTTTCTTTTTGTTTAGGGGTGTTTGTGTCTTTTTGCATTTTTTTTATCCAAGTAGATATTTAGTGATTTATTTATTTTATTTTATTTAGTTCGTGAATGAATTTTCTCTCTTATTTTCTCCCCTTTATTTTAATTTTGATCATTTAGGTATTCATATATACTTTTACTTGTATTTGTTTATTTTGGTACTTTTTCATGTCTTTTAGTTTTTTCTTAGTCCTATTTATGTTTATAGATTGTCACATGTACATGTTTAAGTACATACCTTTTACATTTTTAGTCTTTATATATGAATATATCCCTCTTATTTAGTTTATTTTTTCCTTTTCACTTTTTAATATTTTTTTACCCTTTATTTGTTCATTTTTGTATGTCCTTTTTATTTTATTTTATTTTATTTACCTCTCTTTTTTATTCATTTTTAAGTCTTGTTTTCTCACTTGTTTCGTCAATTCTGGTTTATTATTTTTGGCCTCATTTGGTGTGTTACCCCCTTCTTCCCTTAATTTTATTTAATTGCTTTGGTCTGGTTCTTTCTTATCTTACTCTGATTGCACTTATTCATCCTAATGATGGATCACAAAGAGTGATCCAAAACATTGATAAAAAAAATACAACACAATCAAATCTGTAATCATAAATCATAATTTCATGGATTGTTAAAAATGATGTATTTAATAGAAACTTCTATTATGTTTGTCCCATTTTCTCTTATCACATCCTCTTTTACTATTATCTTGTCTGAAAGTCCATTTAGATGCATATGACCAATTCTACCATAATTAAAGTATTTCAAGGGTAACTTACCTTTATATTTACATATGCCTTTCTTCAATCTTTATACAAAGTTTGCTTCTCCATTATCAAATTCATCATCAAGATCAACATTGTCTTCCATTCTCTTATTGGCCTTGAATGCAACTTCCTTATTTTAAATGTATAGCTCAATATGTCTCCTCGAAGGAAATGAGTGCTCCATAGAGTTGATCCATTTTGTGTGTGTCCAAATCTCCACTTTCTTCAATACCAAACACTTTAGGAATGAAGGATTTAGGGAGAGTTATGAGTACCTTATTTACTACTTCATCTTGATCCAATTTTCCCTCAACACCTTTGATTCCACTAACAACTTCAATCACCCAGTGTATGTAACTATAAATATTTTCATCTTTTGACATTCTTAAGCTCTCAAATCTACTTTTGAGATTCTTTATTGACTTTATTTATCCTCTTGTCACCTTCATTTATGTTCCTAAGATTCTCTCAGATATCCTTGGCAGATTTGTCGTCCATCACCTTCAAGAGTTTTTAATCAGGAAAACCACTTATGATTGCATTCCTTACCTTTCCATTGTTCTCATACACTTTGATCTCATCTAGAGTAGAGAGAGGAGTATAACCATCCACAACAAAGTTCCGAATTCCAAATCCCATAGAGTTCAAATATGATTGCATCCTCTTCTTCCAGAAGGATTATTTTATGCCATAAAACTTGGGAATCTTGCAAGGTTCATCTTGTGCCATCCCAAACCTACCTCAAGAAGTTAAGCTTTTTCTATCTAGGAACTTATCTCTGATACCAATTGATGAACACGCTTTAGGACCGAGAGGGGGTGAATCAACCTACATCAAATACTTAACATTATTTCACAATCCATAACTAAGTTATCCTTATTATTATCAACAATAATGATAGATGAAACAATGAATCACCATGCACAAGAGAGCACCATATTTATGTGGAAAAAACAAATAGGGAAAAACCATGGTGAGATTTAACTCACAATATATGAAATGATCGCAATATAGTTTTAGGTTCACTTCCAAGGAAGCACACTAATCCCTAAAGGAATTCTAGGTTGAGATGCACCATCCCATGGCAAGATACAAATGACTAATATGCTAAGAAGCACTGCCTCATGGAAAGATACAAAAATTGCAAAGAAGACTCATTGTCTCCAAGCAAGGTGCATGAATATATGAATAAAAAAGGAATAGGCCTTCAACAAAATTACCTCCAAAAATATCCAAGTATGAAAATGTCCTTGAATCTATACACTTTCTTTGTCACAACTGCACATCACTCACTTCTACAAATGATATAATAATGTACGAGAATCACACATATTGATCTACACACTCGTCCACATGCTCAACATCACTTTGATCTTCTATATATCCCTTCTTCTTCATTCAAAACATCAATTAGGTCGGCCGAAGCAAAAGAAAAACATAGGTCCTATCAAGATGACCACCAAAACATAATTGTGGTGAAAGTGGTCCAATCTAGGAAATATAGACCTAAAAAAATCACATCACTTCTTTCTAAGCAAATTAAAACAATCCACATGTTGGCACACATCCTCCAAGGTCAACAACAAGGTAATGCATAAATATACCAAGCAACACATCACTAGTTGGCACAAAACATAGCTTCCAAATGAATAACCCTAATTAAAATCCTCACAAGCTAAGGTAAGACTCTGAACCAATATAATTAATTCTTTAAGGAAAGTAGAGACACCCAAGGATTCACTGTAGGATAAAGAGCAACTCTTATTGGCAGGACCAAAGCAGTTACCTTGAAACACACATTCCAGTCACAATGCACCATCAAACATACCATCTAGCATCATGCAGAGCATACCTAGATGTTCCTTGAACATCCAAAAACATTCTCGAATCCTTCATCTTTCCATTTCAATATCATGCTAGCACAACAAAACTGACACTAAACACTTCATTCCAAAGAGCCAATTAAATACAAAACAACATTATCACTGCTTGCAAATAACACCAACTTCTAAAAATTGGACTAAGACACACCAAAGATGTCATAAATATGTCTCCCAAGCTATAGCACATGAAATATCAATGCAAATAAATGTGAATTATTTCCTAGACCAATTGTGGCAGACAACCAAACTGTCAGCCAACTGCAATCACCAACCATATTAGCTACAACCCCAAGGGCTTGAAAAATATAGGAGTGCAATGCCCACAAAGAATAAACATTATATCCAAGTTTGGAATACCATATGAACAAATGCAGAGGAATGCAGAGTATTCTTCTAAACACACATCAATACATACTTCTGCACCAACTTTCTTTAACAAACTTCCAAGCACCAAAGAGTCTTAGAAACATCACCTTCTTAGTCAATACAATATCTTCATTTTTTTGTCATGAATCTAATCCTCATCTTATTCTCAAGTTATCTACACCTTATCTTGATATTGTTGTCATTAGCTAGATTGTTAACATCATCAACTTTATCAACTTAGGATACTTAGTGTAGATATGAGACACTAAGAGGGTAGATAATATCCACAAACTATCTACAACTAATATACATCTATTCTTTACATCAATCTCTTCATATCAATCATGAAAAATATAATGAGAACCGGCAATCAACTCCTCATACATCGACAAAAATGAACATACAAATCCATCATCACTTCCTCAATAACTGCAGTATCTCTCTATCCAACCAATCACCATATCATCAATGAAAAAAACAATCATATATTGTTAAACATCGGGTTGATATCAATGATGACACATATTGCCAATAAATCATTCTTTTTTATGCTTTTAATAATGTGCTCAAGAGATCTCTTTTGTAGCATTGAATTATTTATTTAGTCGCTGCTTGGATTATGTGTAGTGACTTTAATATGGTTGAGATGGTGCATATGATAAATACTTGACATTAACCTTGCACTAAATAATTGGTGAGAGAGAGGTGTGGTATTACATGCATAATAAATTAGTTTTTTAAGTCCAAAAATGGGTTTCCATAATGAGGTCCATTGGTATACATGGAATAACTTATGGTTTTGTCTTGATAAAATCTTTAATTGCTTGGATCATGTGATGATTTTTGCATAATCCTTTTTCTCCTTAATATTTCTTGTTTCTAGTGGAGCCATTGCTATATATCAACCTATCAAATTGCTTCCTCATTTGATTAAAAGGTCAATGGTAGGTGGGACCTCCTTAGAGTTGTAAAACTCATATTTTCAAAATACTTCTCTATTGGTTCATCAACTCTCATTGGCCCACATAAGGAAAGTGTGGAACATTGAAGCCCAACTTACTCAGCCTAAAAATTGGATTGCTTGGTGGAATAGAGCCATTTAGCATATATTCTTATTCCTTCACATATATGGACATTAAATGGAAGTCTTTCCATGTCATGCAAATGATTTACAAGAAAGAAAAATATACAAACTTTACATAAAAATGGCTTTCTTTATTCATAAATGTCAAATGTATATTGTCCCATACAAGTTGTGGGAGTAACTGATTCAATGTATCATAAAAGAAAAATATATATTTTAAAATGAAGAACATAAGAAAAGAATAGGGATCCATCATTTCCTAAATGCCGAACCCCAAGGTTGAGTTATTGAATCTTTGTTTTCTTCCACTTGGATTGCTTCAGAAGTTGCTATGTTGTTATAGAAGTGCCTACAAGAGTTGAAAGTGGTGTTAGAGCTCAAGATGCCTAATCAGTTCATATGTAACATCAACAAGGATATAATTTTCTCTCATAAGGAATTAGATAAGTTATGCAATCATCACATGTATTAGAGAGGGGAGCAAAGAAAATCATCATCAATATCCATTAGAATCTAAACTTCCTTGTTTTATCTAACATGTGTGTTTATTGTGTAGATATAGGTTTTATGATCATCACTGAAATGATTTACAAGTTCACAATGATATTATAAGTTATAACATGTAGAGTAAAATGAGGCTCCCACAAGGGTTGAGCCTAGTGTGTTATCATTTTGTGTTTTAGCAGAGGTAAGTGTACATCATCTATACCATGGTAATCTAATCAATCAGCCATATATCACCAAGGATAGTGAATTGGTGAAGACTCTATCATAAGCAACACATAATTGCTCAATGAGATTACAGTGATAAGGATGATACAGTGAAAAGAAAAGAAAATAAACATCATTAACATCTTCCATTCACAAGGCACCAAAGTCTTTGAAGAAAGGGAAAATAACAGTCTTAGAGAGAGATTTGGTAGTCAGATCTTTGACAAAGGCCTGAATAATGGAAAAAGTATTACAAAGAGCATTGAGCATAATGTAAGGCCCTAATACATAGAAAAGTGAATTTCATAAGGCCATGTTGCAGTATGTGGAAGAAGATAGTCAATACAGTAGGAAGTGATCTCAAGCACAATGAGCATTCATATAAATGACATCTATTCACAGTGCATTCAATGAACACTAGCAGTCACATGTAGTATGTAAAGGCATTAAGGCAGCCTTGTCATGAGGAACAACAAAATAAAGATGTGGTCATGCTCACAAAAGACATAGACCATAGTAAAGAGAAGGTTGCAAGAATAGAAAGCAACTTAGAAATATAGTAAACAAGATGATCATTGTGTATTCATAATAGAGTGCATCATAGTTCTAGGGCAAGTTTGCAGACTTCCAAAGTTAGCAAAATTGTCAAAGGGCTGTATTGACAATTCTAAATCCTCTCAAAGAAAAGGTGACCATCATATGAGGCAAAGATTGTCCATGGATCTCAGTCATAAGCATACCTATAGCAAATCACAATCAGAAAACTTCATAATGAATTAAGACAAGTCATAAGTAAGGTGAAGAATACAATAGCGGTGATTAAAGAGAATCATATTGCAGCAGTTAGACATAGTCATCTATGCATTAATCATTGTCAATAAGCCATAGCAATCCCAATAAAGGACAAAATCTCAAAGAGCAGCCACTTAATTGATTAAAAAGACAAAATATAGTCATTTCAGAGTCATCAAAAGGCTATCAAAGACTATAAGGCACACAGAGCAGTCTCACCACCATTTTTCCACCATTGAGTTGAGGCTTGCCACAAACCTAAATACAATGAACAGTCACCCTTTTGTAGCATTTGAAGATTAATAGAAAATATAGTGTTAACTATGACAACATAGAGTATGACTGAGTATAAAATATAAACTAAAAAGGGCATCTTTTGAAGAATATATGGTTGTTAAAGTGTCTAAGACAACAAATGTGTTGCTAAAGTAAATATACAATGACCCTTTTCACTGTCAAAGGCAACTTTTAGCACTATACAACAAGAGCCTGGTAATCTTCATTAAGATGAAATATGAAGATAGCTAGTAAAACAAAGGGAGTATCATGTATCAAAGTTTATAAGAGACAAATTCAAAAATGGAGTTCGAAGTAGCATTATCATTCATTGTAACAAAGCTCACTTATAGTGGCATGAATAGAGGCAACTCTCTGTCAAGGAAAGCTTCAAGAAACCCTACGAAAATCTTCATCAAACCCTCATCTACAAGTAGAATCTTGGTGGTGCTCAACACAGAACAAAATGAAAGCCATTGAATGCCAAAAAGAGATGAAATGTGTGCATTAAGGTTT
This sequence comes from Cryptomeria japonica, assembly GCF_030272615.1. Taxonomy (NCBI): domain Eukaryota; kingdom Viridiplantae; phylum Streptophyta; class Pinopsida; order Cupressales; family Cupressaceae; genus Cryptomeria; species Cryptomeria japonica. The sequence goes on from NC_081415.1 coordinate 321,900,233, forward strand.
GTGACCCTAATATTCCCAAAAAGCACTTGGGCATTTTTTTTGCCTTTCTTCTAAAATAATATTGTCTCCATTTATTTTCCCTTTGGAAAATAATATTACGCCTTGTATATAGCTTAGCATCGAATTTCTCATTTCTCATGTAAACTTTTGCTAAGTGATATAATATTTGTCACTTTAAGCATACATTTATTTTAAGGTAGTGTTTGAATGCTTTAGGAAATAGTCAAAAAGGTTATTAAAGCTTATTGTTGCAAAATTGATGAAGGAGAGAGGATATAGGGAAGTTAGGAACAAATGTAGACAAGTGGAGGGTATCTAGGGGCTCTTTATGAGTTAGTTTGAGGAGGTTAAGTGCTTTGTGAGGAGTCTTCATGTTTGACAAGGTCACACTTGACTTTTTCCACACGTGGGAGCTCTTTTGAAGAAGTTTCAGTTGCTATTTTGGGGATTTTTTGGAGGCATCCGACCCAAGTAATTTTTAGTTGCTATTTTTCATGTAACTGTTTGAAAATGCATAAATATGCTTCAAACTTCATTTTTGAAGTTAGTTCTTGCTAAATCATCTTGTGCTACTTGTAATTTTAAGAGTTCATGAGCAGAGGTGAAGAGTTTGTAACTCATTTTCATAGAGTAATACAACATTGTAACACCTTTTGATAGTAATAGAATAGTGTTAGCCTTCTCATTTTTTTTTTAATTGTGTACTTGGTGATTGATGCAATTTAATGTGATGTCTTTATCCTTGTAATTGTGTCTCATAGTGGCACCTTTATGAAGAATTACATACACATTAGTAGGTTATAAGTTGTGTCAATAATATAATCAATCTCAAGTTATGAGAAAAACATATTTTATCCTACTAGGATAGTGAGTATTTGGCCTTCTTATAAATTGTTGTTGCAAAGTTTATGAGTTTTGAGTTGTGCAAGAATAAGCTTTTGTTACTAGTTTTCTATGTGTTTCCATTTGTATAAAGTTCATAAAATCATTTGGTGCATCACCTTTAGGATTAATTTTCATTTACATGTTTTTCCTCCCTACTCTTTTCTCTACAAAGTCATTAGTAAAATAGAATTAGGTGAGGTATCAAGGGTTCCAACCCTTTCTCTGGAGGTCCATTCTCACTATAGGTTACTCATAGCCTAGGAATGTTCCCATGTGTCACAAGCTTGTTGAGTTGACATCTTAGCAAAGGGTGCAAGTTTTAGTGATAATAAGAAAATAATATTTTGTATTTCTCACTTAAGTGTTTGAAAAAGTGACTTTAATATTAAAACTTATGTGATTAATATTTTATAATCGTGTCTCCAAAAAGGGGCACCTAGGCTTGGGAGACATAAGTTGTGTTTAAAATGTCACATGGGATCATTTTTTGAGGGAATCTTATATTTGAATATTCGAATTTACCGTAATTTATCCATTTAAGTCTATATATTGGGATTTGGGCTCATTCTCTAATTGTGAAATTGCACACAAAATAGATGTTGAAATGAATTTGAAGAGACCTTTGGATTATTGAGGACAAAAATCCTCAACAATTAGTCTAGTTTTCGTGGTACAAGATACACTTTAGCTGGTTGTTGGTATTTAGTTAGTCTTTTCAGTGATTTTCTTGAGTTTTATGATGCGGGTTTTGATGAAAACGAGATATGTGAGGTTTTTTATTTGGAATTCTTTTTATAATTTTGCATGTTTAATGGATATTTTGGAGAGTTGTTTGAGTTTGCAAGATTTGGATATTTTCTTCATGCTAGCCATCCACTTCTAACTATATTGAAACCCTTATTTTTGTTTATTTCTCTTAAAGAGATCGGTTTTGGCTTCTTGGTGTTAGGCATTGGCTCATTCTAAGCATCCATATAAAGTTTGTCTTTTTTGTTGGAGATTTTAATTTTCTAGCTCAAGTCACCCTAGGTAGTAGGTCATACATCCTCCTTTGTGCCACATGGGGTCTAAGCAAGCATAAAATACCTTTAAAATGGCTACAAATTCATCTAATGGAAGCATTTAGGCATATATAAAGGGAATAGGGAGTTAAAGGCAGTTTGAAGGGTAGAATTAATTTAAAGTAATTAATTTAAAAATTGCCCTATCATTTATAGTGCCCTTTGGAGTATGTGCAATTTTTTTTAATGAGCATTTTCAAACCTAGGGTGGTAGGGAAGAACCTTATCAAATCATTCTCCAGTGAGACATTTTTAAGGAGAAGATTGATTGGTAGAAAGAACAACTTGGACCAACGTTCTAAGTTAGTTGCAAGTAAAGAAGAGTGACAATGCATATTTGTATTAACTAAAATATTCAATCAATTGCCTATTTCCAGGTCTACACATTTTGTATTGCAATCTTATTTTCATAATTAATGTATTTTGCATAGAGAGAAGTTGTGATGAAATGTGGTTTAATTCATAATAGTTATTATGTCTTTTCTATGCATTATGTTTTCAATAAACATTCATGAAAAGAGAGGATCAAATTATTAAAAAAAAACTAATAAAAAATCAATTACCATCCATTTCATGTTGGCATTCAAACTTTCTTTAAAAATAATCAGGGAGATATATTACATGATCTTTATGATTTGGGTTTCATTTCATTCAACCTATGACCATGCTCTTTATTGATGCCTTAGCTTGCATCACCATTAATGGCCAACAAACCAATGCCTTTGATCTTTGTAGGTCTATTCATACAAGTTGTCCCTTGGTCCTTTCTCTTTATGTGATTGCGACTAAAGGTTTTTCTTATCTCTTAGACCATTCCATGTCTCAAGGATTCTAGTCAAACGTATTATCTTACCTAACTTCTTAGCTCAACATTGTAATGGCCACTTTGTAGATAATTCATTCCTCACTCTCCTTGAAGAGGAGAAAAATCTAAATCCTTAAATGCTTGGATATATTTTGTAAAGGTTTTGGTTTAGCCATCTAATGAACAATAATGCTCAATGTTATAGATAATCCTTTCTTCCCATGCCCCCTTGGATTAACCCATGCAACTAAAAATGGATTTGTCACGGAGAAGTTTTTAAAATCTTAGTCCAATCCCTTTTTCTTTCTAGGATTCATATGTTTCTTTGGGGCAAGCATCCTTATAAGAATTGAGAAAAAATATGACATATTGGATCACAAAACCCCTCTCTTTGGCAAGTTCCAAGTTTGTTCCAAGATTCTTGTGGCTACCCATGTTTATTATTCCTCATGTTGGGATCCTTCTAATGCCTCATGCATGAATGTAGAAAATATTCTTCATGATTTTTGTTGGGATTCCATAAAAATTCACAAAGTTTTTCATTGGGTTGCTTGGGAGTTTTGTTGTTTGCCATGAGAATTTGGAGTATTGCGGCTTATATCCACACAATTTCAAGGTCTAATATTCTATGCCAAATGGATTACCCATGCCTTTTGGGGAGATGAGACTTGGAAAATTCTTGTTTGGTATTGTATTAACTCTAGTCATCCTTCTAAACAATATGCTTGGAAATGAATTGGGCTTCAAATGTTAGACACATATATATACTAAGATGGGGGTTTGAATTTGTATATACCAAAATTAACTTGAACTCCAATATAACATTAAGATCATTGCTAGATCTCACTTTAACATTAAAGAATCTACGTGAATGATAAACACAGTCACACATCAACACATGAAACCATTGGATATATATGAAACCAAAAAGATAAAACCATGGTGAGAATAGCTAATTGGATTTACTACCCAAATGCTACCTCACAAAGATAATAAAGAACTTACAATATTTTTTAGGCACCAACCCATAGGAATTACAACCTTAGATGGAAACACCAATCCCCAATCAAATTTGCAAGCAACAACCTACATGAGACACCAATCGCCTAATACAAATAATTGAGAAATAAAATAGATAATGAGGCACCAAATTCAATATGAAAACAACTGATATAAAAGATATATTATGTGAACCTTCACAAATCAACCTTCAACATCTGTCTAATATCATCCTCATCAGACTAGTCTATCAGTGTGTATATGATTTGCAAATTGATTGTCATGCTTCAACTCATCTCTACTACTTATTGAATATATGACTTGCACAAATTTTTCTTGTACCACCAAACCACACACCTTGGAATGAACCTTGATCAACAATATATATGTGTTGGTTGAAAATTTTGTACACCTAGGAAGATGTGCAAAATTGTGATTCCAACCACAGTTTTTTGGCGACTCTGCTAGGGAACTTCCTTTGATAGTTGGAATGATTGAAGGGAGTAGAATCTAGAACTCTAAGTGCTTTTATCATCCATTGGTATATAGATTCAAGCAACAAAGACATAGATGGAAAGAATGATGATATGACTAATGCAAATCAAACCAACTGAAAACAAGACATAGACTTGTGCAACTGCACTTATTGAAAAGGGTAACTAACCTAACCTAAACTAACTAATCACATAAACCCTCCTAAATAAAACCATTCATGGGCTCACCAAAGTAGATTTATTTCCTCATTAGCTTGCAATGCCTTGCATGATCATAAGCAACCACAACCAATTGAAACATGAACAATTGTACCATATCTTGATGCACTGCTCCTTGAAAAAGAAAAAAAATTCACTTGCCTCCTCAAATAAATCACACATACTATTTCTCCAAAGTGGATAAATGAATTTGGACTGCCCTTGCTCAACCATAGATGCATCCTTTATCCCTTCCTCCATTGTATTTTCAAGCTTAGGTACAAGTGTAACCTTTGAGGAATTGTGGACTTCCAACCAAGCTAGATATCTTATAGGACGTCCCCTTAAAAAGACAAAATCAGAACTCCTTTTGTTGATTGCACCTTTATTAGGTACTTCTTCAACCACAACCTCATGCTGAATGGAATGAGTTTCCTCATGTGATCCAAGTGAAAACAAGGATCCATAACTTGCTTAATCATTTTGTTCACAAACTTCAGATTCAAGAGAATTGTCATCAAGACTTGAACAAAACTCCTCTATTATGTTTGTGAAAAGCTCTTGATCAAGTTCCTTGCTAGCTTCTACATGCACAATATTTTCAAGTTCATGAACTTGAAATAAATATGCAATCTTCTCATCTTGTTAAACTTGAATGGTTCCTTCGTGCATGTTCATCTTTTCATATCTCATGATATGATTGTCCACTTTCACTAGCACCTTGGAAAAGTGGCCTTCAACCTCTTGTTATGTATTTCGCATGGTATCTTTCTCAACAGCTCCTTGATAATGCATTGACTAGATATGAGAGTCACCAGCTATGTCTACTTCCTCCTCTTGGAAGAGACCAACAATATCACTTTGTTCAGATTCAGAATTCCCTACTACTGCATTTTTTGGTGTTGCCTCAAGTACAAGCCTTTCTGGTGGTGAAGGAAGTTTGTCTTGATTTCTAGCTACATAACTAGGAGCAGTATTTGGATACAATATCCTTGGAATGTCTTCATAAGGAGAAGAGATTACACCTTGAGCTATTTTTTTTTATATATAAAGCAGCTCATTAGCCAACCTCTGCACCATGGGATCTATTCTCTTGGTAGACCATGATCCCAAAGAAGAGTTTTCTTTAGACCCATGTGGCTCTATCTTTATCTTAACCACATAATAAGATCATCTTCACTCTCAACTACTAAGGTTTTTATAGCTGCAAGGTTAACTGGAGTTTCTCTTCTCAATAGAAAACTTACCTTAGGCACTTGAGCATTGATGAAAAAGCACTTCAAATTTCTAGCAGTGGGCTGAGCAACAGTTGGAATTTTGTTAGAAAGCTTGCTAAATTTAGCCACAAACTTTCACATGGGTTCGTGTGGCTCCTTTTTCATTTGAGTCAGTTGCGCTAACAAAGAATGCATGTCCTCTACAAGCTTGAACGTCTCTTCAACTTTGTTCTAAAAGTAGCCCAATTTGTGATGGTCTATGGCAAAAGGTGATAAAACCAATCAGTAGCAGCACTTTGTAGTGTTTCAATAAAAAGTCTCACTGAAACATCCTCATGTTCCACACCAAGCATACCACATATAATATGGAAAGCAGAAATGTGCTCATCAGGATGTTATCTTCCATCTCCAAATAACTTAGGAAAGTTGTAATGTCCCCTTCTCATTGACGACCTTCCGGTGGTCCATTAGCCTATTCCTAAGACCCATAGGCTAGCTGGAATGAAGAATGAGGGGTCCAACATTGATGAAACAAGGACTTACTATTTTTAGTAAGTCAGGGAATGACTATTTTGGTGACACTATCCTACTGAGCTCTCCATACTCTATCTCTGGGCGCGAAGATCATGCTTTTCGAAGCATTAGTTCTTGACTTATTATTTTTAGTAAGTGGTAGTATGGCATAATTCTATTTCTGGTAGTGGATAGGGTCCTGATTCTGTAGCAGTTCAGTGGTCTTCCTGGCTCAGTTTCATCCGGGTTTTGATAGTTATCAGTACGGGAGTCATATGTGACAAATTAAATATTATTTCCTTATCATAAGGTTTGATATTTAATTAATCTGATTAATTGCTACTGATTTATTGAATTTGGGATTAATGCTTATTTTTTATCCTAAGTATTTGGTGAAATTCTTGTGTAATAAGGGATGTCGAATTTATTTGGAGGGATATTATTTTATATTGCATCTCTCTTATTTGCCAAGTAATTAACGTGGGTCCAAGCCTTGGGCATGAGGTTTGACTTGTGGGGAAATGGCGCCACACTTGGGTCCACATGTAGTGGAATGAAATGCAAATGAAAGGCATTGAAATTGAAGGAATTTGCATTTGAGTTTGAGGTGTGTGAAGTTATAAATATGAGACTTGGGCTCCCATTTGCATCATCTTGAAAAATTGTAATGTTATGTTGTCAGTTTGGCGATAGAACTTGAGGCTTCAGAGTGTGTCTCCCTAGTGCTACCCGGTTTTGTACTTGAAATACAGTTCCTAGTTGTGCATTGTGTTCTCTTACATTCTTAGAGTTGGCCGTAGACATTTTTGATGCTGAAGTGATTTTGGAGACTGTTGGTTTTGCTTGTGGCTGAAGCACATTTTCAATCGCACCTCTCTGCTAGAGCAACTGATGGTTATGGGTATCAGCTCTATCCTTCTTCCCAACAATGGCGATTCATTTTGTGAGTTTTTAGAAATTTTCATTAAGCAATGAATTTCCTAGACAAAATTGAACTTCCTAGGCATAGCATGGGTTTTGTACTTGCATTAGGATGTGTGCCAAATAAATATTGGGTTGTTTGGATTATAGTTTGAATTGGTTGCTATTGTGAGTGATATATTGTGGGTTTGTGACTGATTTGGGTTGATTCGAGTGAAAAATGAGGGAGTTATGAGAATTTTGGAGTTTCCATAGGCTGTTGATTTGTTCATTCAGCCTTTAGATTGGTTGTAACAGAAATTTATATTCTTGCTATAGAAATCTGCATTACTCTTCTCATCTTATCTCTATGTTGTAAGGTTGTTTCAGTAGTACTGATCATCCATTCTTGTTGTTCTTATTTGTAATCCCCACTGCATAAGTGGAAGAGGCTGGCTTGCCACCTTCTTGCTTGTAATTCAGTTTATGTACTCAATCCTCCCACTGAATAAGTGGTCGAGTGATAAGTTTTAATACAATGGTCCTCCTGCTGAAATATGTAGTAGAGTGATAGCTTAATGTAATGTCCTCCCGCTGAAATATGTGGCAGAGTGATTGAGTTTCAGTTTCTTGTTATTTTCCCTTGGTTGGTTTACTGCCAAGAGTTTGGTTTCTATCATGCTGGATAACCAGAAAGGGGCTGGCTTGCTGCCCAAGCATTGTAATTTCAACTTTTTTTATGGTGCTAACGATCCCCGGAACACCATATGCTCTCACCCTCCCAACTTGGGCTCTTGGTGAACAAAAGGTGGAAGGGTTCCCTTTCAGCAGTTTGGATTATTTCTCTAACCTTAACGGGTTGATGTGTTTGCTTGTAATTCTTATTGTTAAAAAAAAAAAAAAATTACTGGGATATTACTGTGGTATCAGAGCTGGTTTTCCTGCCAGCCTATGAGAGTCAGTGGGTTCAGAAGTCTCCATGAGTGATAGAGACGTCAGGTACTACAACAGAGAGTAGAAGAAATAGCAGTTTTAGAATCCTATAGTGCCCGAAGAGGAAACATTTTCAGAAGTACTAAGAAATAGAGGGAAGGATCTAGATACCTTAGATTCAATGGATTCAATGGCAGATAAGACTATAGAACCAAATGAGGCACCCGATAAGAAGGCAGATAGATAATTCAATGCCATGATGGACATAATGTCTCTACTGCTGGCCAAGCTCAACCAGAATGTTGTTGGGGTCACTAATCAGCCCAACAATGGACCGGAAGCCAACACTTCTAACACTCCTATAGGAAATAGAAATGGGAGTAACAACGGGAGTAACAATGGAGGTTCAGCCCCAAGTCCTTACAACCTATATTTTTGCCAAAAGAAGTACAACAAGCTGAAATAGAGATACCCACAGCTGATGAAATAAGAAACAACTACATGGAGTATGCTTCCCTTCCTGGTGAGATCTAAGATATCCTAACTCTGGATCAGTTTATGAATCAGAAAATGAAGAGAGGAAGGGGGAATGACTACAAGTCTGCTGCCCCAAGAGATTTTCAGCAAGCTCTTGGAAGAGTGACCTTATCACACTTTGATGGAAGCGCTAAGAGTACAGCTAGAGCATGGGTACAGAAGTTGGAAAATTACTTGTCCTTGAGACCTATGCCGGAGGAGGATGCCATCAAGTTTGCTACCTTGCACTTAGATGGAGTGGCCCACGAATGGTGGTACCATGGGTTGGTCACCCTTGGTCATAACTTAATCACCACCTATGGTGATTTCACCAACAAGCTGATTGAGAGATTCGACACCAAGGATCCAGAGGTGAAGTTTAGAGAACTTGCACAACTTAGACAGCAAAGTTCATTAGACACTTACGTGACTAAATTCCAAAACTTGTCAGTCATGGTGAGTAGCATCTCAGAGAAGCGGTTGGTTGTCCTTTTCATTGAAGGACTTGAAGAACCTTTGAGAGGATGGGTCAAAGCTTTTGATCCTCCCACCCTGGCAGAAGCTATTAAAAAATCTAGAAGTATGGAGTTGGCTATCCCAAAGAGTAAAATTCAGTCCAAGCCTTTCCCTTTCAGAAAGGATAAGAAGAAGTTCACTAATCAGACCAAGAGGTTCCCTCCATGTATGGATGATGGGCTCTGTCAAGAGCTCTGGAGAAAGAATCATTGTTATTCTTGTAGAGACCCTTGGGTTCCTAGACATAAGTGCCATGGAAAAGGGAATTTGCATCAGATGGAGTGCTATTCAGAAGATGGATCAGATTCTAAAATTTCAGAATAGCAAACTGAAGTTGAGGACAGCGAGTATGAGGAGGCTCATGAAGGGCTTGAATTTGGGTCAGAAGATAGAGGAGTGGTTGCTCAACTCTCGAGCATTCACAAAAATGAATCCTTCAGAGTTTAGGGTGTGATTGGAGAGCATCGTGTCATAGCTCTCATTGACACAAGTGCAACACACAACTTCATTGATGAAAGGATTGTTGCAAAAAAGGGACTAGTGGTAGAGGAAGTTGAGGGCTTCAAAGTCATGATAGTAGATGGCTCTACTATATCCTGTAACCGAATGATTTCCAACATGTCTCTAAAGTTGGGGAATCATGATATCAAAGATGATTTCTTTGTGGTGAGCATTGGAGGGACTGATGATGCAGTCCTCAGGATTCAATGGCTGAGGTCTCTTGGTGAAATCACACTAAACCTACAAACCATGGAGCTGAAATTCATGTCTAAAGGGAAGAAGGTAGTGTTGAGAGGAATTTCGCATGGGGGACTTAAAGTGGTGTCCTTGAAAAGAATGGAAAGGCTGATCTACCATAATCAGGTGGAGTGGGTAGTAGAGTGTTTGATAATGCCTTCCAATCCATTTGTAGATAAGGGCAGCTATTCCTCAGATATTTCAGCAATGATCAAGGATAGAAGCAAGATCATGGTCATGCCTTCAGAACCACAAAAAGAGCACAGAAATTATCCTGGAGACATTCAAGCTTTGATAACCAAGAGAAGCAAGGTGTTCAAAAATCCACCTCCTGGCAGGCCTCCTGAAAGAGGTGTCGAACACATTATTGAGCTTGAAGAAGGAGCTAAGCCAGTCATGACTACTCCTTATTGATATCCTAAGAAGCAGAAGGATGAGATTGAGAAAGAAATCTAGGAATTACTTGACATGGGTTACATACAGCCTAGCAAAAGCCCCTTTGCTTCGGTTGTTGTTTTGGTGAGAAAGAAGGATGGAACCATGCGCATCTGTGTGGATTACAGAGCCCTGAATCATAAAACCATCAAGAATTGGTATCCTATTCCAAGGATTGATTTGCTCATTGACGAGCTACATGGGGCAATGTTCTTTTCCAAGATTAACCTCAGGTCGGGGTACCATTAGATCAGAATGAGAGTGTCAGATGTGGAGAAGACTGCTTTCAGATGCCACTTTGGGCATTTTGAGTTCCTAGTCATGTCTTTTGGTTTGACTAATGCACCTACTACATTCCAGTCATGCATGAATAGAATCTTCCAAGAACAGTTAAGGAAGTTTGTTTTGATATTTTTCTATGACATCCTAATATTCAGCAAATCTTGGAAAGAACATTTACAGCAGTTGGATGAAGTGTTGAGTATATTAGAATCTGAATCCCTGTTTGCCAAGGAGTCCAAGTGTGAGTTTGGGATGGAAGAGTTGCTCTACCTTGGTCACATTATCAATATGGGTGGTGTGAAGATGGATCTTGAAAATATTAGAGCCATCATTAATTGGCCTACTCCCAAAAACATAACACATTTGAGGGGATTTTTGGGGTTGTGTGGATTCTATTGGAGGTTTGTGAAGGGATATTCTCAGTTGGATGCCCCCCTTATAGATCTTACAAAGAAAGGAGCTTTTGAATGGTCCACAAAGCATTTGAGCAGTTTAAAGGGATCATGAGTTCCTGCCTTGTTTTAGCATTACCTGATTTCACCAAGCCATTTGAGCTACAGTGTGATGCATCTAGAGAAGGTGTTGGTGCGGTCCTCATGCAAGATAAGCATCCTATAGTCTTTGAGAGTAGAAATTTGAGAGGTCTGGAGAGACTATATTCCATTTATGACAAGGAAATGCTTGCCATAATGCATGCCCTTGCAAAATTCAGGCAGTATCTAGTGGGGAGTAAATTCATTGTTAAGACTAATCACAATAGTCTTAAACACTTCATGCATCAAAAGGATTTAAATGAGAGACAGCAGAAATGGGTGAATAAGTTGCAGGCTTACGATTTTGATATTGAGTATGTTAAGGGGAAAAACAATGTTGTGGCAGATGCCTTGTCCATAAGACCCCATTTAAGCTCACTTTGTGAGCTTACTATTGATTGGAGGAAGTTGTTGCTTGCTGATTATGCCAGAAATCAGTTTGCAAAGAGCCTTATAGAAGGTACTTTTCATGATGAAAGGTACAAACTGGTTGAGGGATTGATACTATACAAGGGAAGAATCTTCATAGTAGCTGAATCTAAGTTAAAAGAGAAGATCTTGAAGACTTTCCATGACATCCCCCTTACTGGTCACCAAGGTTATTTCAAAACATACAGGCAGATCCGGGAGAGATTCTCTTGGAAGGGACTTAAAAGTGATGTTTTGAAGTACATTAAGGAGTGTCGTACATGTCAGAAGAACAAAGATGAGCACACTCTACCAGCTAGTTTGTTACAACCCTTGCCTATTCCTAGTCAAAAATGGGAGAGTATCTCCATGGATTTCATCACGGGGCTGCCTCGGGCTCAAGGGAAGGATAGTATCTAAGTGGTGGTGGACAGACTTACAAAGTTTGCTCATTTCTTCGCCATCACCAGCTCTTTTATAGCAGCACAAGTTGCTGAAGTGTTCTTCCAGGAGGTGTTCAGATTACATGGTTTATCGAAGAACATTGTGAGTGATAGGGATAACAAGTTCCTAAGTGATTTTTGGCAGGAGATTTTCAGATTGTGTGGTATTGTGTTCACTCCAAGAACCAGTTATCACCCTTAAACTGATGGGCAGACTGAGATAGTGAATAAGTGGTTGGAAGGTTATCTCAGAAACTATGTCTCGGAGTAGCTGAATAATTGGGTGAGATGGCTTCACCTAGGGGAATATTGTTACAATTCCTCCTACCACATGTCCATCTGTATGTCACCATTCATGGCACTATATGGTTATGAAGCTCCTAGCTTTGCAGACTTGGTATTTGGTGATAGCAAAACCCCTCAAGAAAAAGATATGTTGCAGTAGAATCAAGATATTCTGAGGATTCTGAGGGACAATCTATAGCATACACAGAATCGGCAGAAGTTGTATGTTGATCAGCAGTGAATTGAGCGCACCTTTGAGGTGGGTGATATGGTTTATTTGAGGCTCCAACCATATACACAGTCTACTCTCAAGAAGAGTGGGGTTGAGAAATTGAAGCCATGATTCTATGGACCTTTCAGAGTCAGCAGAAGGGTTGGAGAAGTGGCATATGAGTTGGAATTGCCAGCAAGCAACAAGATCCATAATGTATTTCATGTGTCTCACCTTAAGAAGGCTCTGGGACATAATGTTGTTGCTTCAAATGAGTTACCTCCACTTGATGAGGATGGAGAGTTGGTTTTGGTTCCTGAATCTATCCTTGAATTCAAGGAACGATCTTTGAGGAGGAGAGTGATTAGGGAATACTTGATCAAATGGAAGAATCTACCAGTTGACGATGCTACGTGGGAAAATGAGGAGATTTTACTACATCCAGCCTTACAGTTGCTTGAGGACAAGCAATTTTGTGGAGGGCAGATTGTAATGTCCACTTCTCATTGATGACCTTCCAGTGGTCCATTAGCCTATTCCTGAGACCCGTAGCCTAGGTGGAATGAAGAATGAGGGGTCCAGCATTGACGAAACAAGGACTTACTATTTTTAGTAAGTCAGGGAATGACTATTCTGGTGACACTATCCTACTGAGCTCTCCATGCTCTATCTTTGGGCATGAAGATCATTCTTTTCAGAGCATTAGTTCTTGACTTATTATTTTTAGTAAGTGGCAGTATGGCATAATTTTATTTCTGGCAGTGGACAAGGTCCTGATTCTGCAACAATTCAGTGGCCTTCCTGGCTCAATTTCATCCGGGTTTTGACAGTTATCAGTACGGGAGTCATATGTGACAAATTAAATATTATTTCCTTATCATAAGGTTTGATATTTAATTAATCTGATTAATTGCTACTGATTTATTGAATTTGGGATTAATGCTTATTTTTTATCCTAAGTATTTGGCAAAATTCTTGTGTAATAAGGGATGTTGAATTTATTTGGAGGGATATTATTTTATATTGCATCTCTCTTATTTGTCAAGTAATTAATGTGGGTCCAAGCCTTGGGCGTGAGGTTTGACTTGTGGGGAAATGGCGCCACACTTGGGTCCACATGTAGTGGAATGAAATGCAAATGAAAGGCGTTGAAATTGAAGGAATTTGCATTTGAGTTTGAGGTGTGTGAAGTTATAAATATGAGACTTGGGCTCCCATTTGCATCATCTTGAAAAATTGTAATGTTATGCTGCCAGTTTGGTGACAGAACTTGAGGCTTCGGAGTGTGTCTCCCTATTGCTACCCGGTTTCGTACTTGAAATACAGTACCTAGTTGTGCATTGTGTTCTCTTACATTCTCAGAGTTGGTCGTAGACATTTTTTATGCTGAAGTGATTCTGGAGACTGTTGGTTTTGCCTGTGGCTGAAGCACATTTTCAATCACACATCTCTGCTAGAGTGACTGACGGTTATGGGTATCAGCTCTATCCTTCTTCCCAATAATGGCGATTCATTTTGTGAGTTTTTAGCAATTTTCATTAAGCAATGAATTTCCTAGACAAAATCAAACTTCCTAGGCATAGCGTGGGTTTTTGTACTTGCATTGGGATGTGTGCCAAATAAATATTGGGTTGTTTCAATTATAGTTTGAATTGGTTGTGGTTGTGAGTGATATATTGTGGGTTTGGGACTGATTTGAGTTGATTCGAGTGAAAAATGAGGGAGTTATGAGCATTTTGGAGTTTCCATAGGCTGTTGATTTGTACTTTCAGCCTTCAGATTGGTTGTAACAGAAATTTATATTCTTGCTGTAGAAATTTGCATTACTCTTCTCATCTTATCTCTATTTGGTAAGGTTGTTTCAGTAGTACTAATCATCCATTCTTGTTGTTCCTATTTGTAATCCCCACTGCATAAGTGGAAGAGGCTAGCTTGTCGCCTTCTTGCTTGTAATTTAGTTTATGTACTCAGTCCTCCCTTTGAATAAGTGGTCAAGTAACAAGTTTTAATACAATGGTCATCACGCTGAAATATGCAATAGAGTGATAGCTTAATGTAATGTCCTCCCGCTGAAATATGTGGTAGAGTGATTGAGTTTCAATTTCTTGTTATTTTCCCTTGGTTGGTTTATCACCAAGAGTTTGGTTTCTATCTTGCTGGATAAGTAGAAGGGGCTAGCTTGCCGCCCAAGCATTGTAATTTCAGTTTGTCTTATGGTGCTAATGATCCCTGGAACACTGTATGCTCTCACCCTCCCAACTTGGGCTCTTGGTGAACAAAAGGTGGAAGGGTTCCCTTTCAGCAGTTTGGATTATTTCTCTAACCTTAACGGGTTGATGTGTTTTCTTGTAACTCTTACTGTTAAAAAAAAATAAAAAATTACTGGGATATTACAAAATTTCTTCCGCGAACTATCAGGAAGAGCATGTAAAGGCGGAGTTAGATTCAATGGACCAAAATCATTCTCCCAAGGACCTTGAGTAGACATTTTGCATGTCCTTGGTGAAAGCTTGACAAAGTACAAGAAACTAAATTACAATGAATAGGATACCTATATACTTCAACCACAAGCATGAGGCCTTTGAATAAGTATCGTATCCCTAATAGAGTCACCAAAAACTATGTTTGGAACCACAATTTTACACATCTTCCTAGGAGTACAAAATTTTCAATCAACAATATGTATTCAAATAATAATTACATTCTTATGTCGACCTAGAACATATTTACAAAATTTACAAGTCGACCACAAGAAAATTCCTTAACCATACATGTAGTGTACTTGATCCTAAAGCTAGATGTTATGCTAGGATTGGGGATACACTATGCAATACCAAGTTCACTAACTCAACTGGTCCCAAAAACCTTCATATAGTTTTTCCAATTGGTGCACGTTATCCTTCTCTAATGCATTCATCAGAAACATTAACATAGTTAGCCGACTATCATAGTGAACGCTTTATCACTTTTAACTTACTATTTGCTTGACCAAATCCTCTAAAACTCTAAAATATTAATATTCATATACAAATTTATTTTACTTTCAAACCACAAGCCATAACTCACAGTTGCATCAGAATGTGGAGTCAAACATCATGTCGGTGCAACTAGGTGCACACTTTCAGGCCTTTGCAAATAAGCTAGACATTTTAGAACAAATGATACTAGAACATAATAATAACATTAAGAGAGCTATTAAACATACTTGACTCTATTTTATTTGTATGCCAAGACAAGAGCAATTAAAGCATCAACAAACTCTTGGATACCTTAACATCAATTATGACACTGACAACACTTTTGATATCAATGACAACAATTTGTTCAACATCAAACACTTCTCACCATGAAGAACATGATTCATTTTGAAGTAAATTTTGTTATCTAAAGCATTTGTAGAGCTTGGGAAGCTATGAAACCATGATTTTTCTAAAATGGTTGAGGTTTTTATAATGAAAATTTCATCAAATAGTAAAATATTTGGTGGTCCCTCATTTTTTAAGATTAGGATTGCTTGTTGGTCAGACTTTCTTGGGTACGTTCCTTGAGATTTCGCAAGTTAGAAATTCTAAGTCTGTGGGATTTATTCTCTAAAACTTCTAGGATTCTCATGCCATGGAATGAATTCCAAGATAAGTTTCACCTTTCTAATCAGGATCGGGGAACTTTTGACACAACCATTAGGTTAATTATAGTTGATATGGTTCACAAAATTGGTGTCAATTCCTCTTTGTCGTGGTTGAAAGATTGGAAGTGGAGTCCAAATAGTACCTTACAAAATTATAAGTCTTGGCATGGGTATTGCTAGCTTTCTCCCAATTTTCCTATGATTTTAATGTCAAACCAATGATGGGATTTGTAACCACTAGTCTCATTTTGGCAACACAAATTTCATACCAATTGGTTGACTATCCTCGAACCAAAGTTGACCCACATTCTTTCGTGCATTCTTTTCCAAGGCTTTCTTATGGACACCAAATTATCTCACATGGGTGTCCACAATCCTCATTGCCCTTTTTGTGGGTTGTCAAAGTCTTTTAAGCATCTCTTTTGGTTTTATCCTAGAGCCCATAAATTCTATACCTTGATATATGACTTTTTTAGGCTCTTTCAATGATATTCATTCTCTTGGCACATGGTTCTTTAAGGGGATTGACATTGTATCCATAAAAAATTCAACTAGATTTGGCATACTTTTAAGATGTATATTCTCTTCACCATATGAAAGAGAAATTTTGCAATATTTGTCAATTACTTTTTGTTACCTAATTTTGCTAATAGCTCAATCAGGTAGAGCTATTTGATGTTTTACAAGTGAGAATAAGGTACATTTTAACTCTACTATGTCACATTCATCTGCATAAAGAAATATCAGAAGACTATACTACTACATTGCATTATGAAAATGCATATAACATAGATGAGAGTGTGCAATCTTTTCAAAATGAAATTTTATTGATAGTATAAATGTATGGTGTTCCACACAAGCCCTGTAACTGACTATCTGAATGCAAATAATGAAAAAACCTATACATTTACATATACAAAAGAAAATGAATATGCATATAGGGAAAGGGGATCCGTCATTGCCTGAATGATGAATCCCAGTTGTCTGTTCTACATCAGCTTCAGTTTTTCCCACTTGTCCAAGCCTCTAAGTTGTTGCTCCCTTGCTGCTCCTAGTTTCCTGCATCAGAGAGAGAGAGAGAGAGAGAGAGAGAGAGAGAGAGATGTTGGCATATGATGAACCGGTATGATAATATGATAATAATATATGTTGTCATTGATGTAAATAAGTATAGGTCAACTGGTATGAAGATTGGAAGAAGTTATTATTGATGATCAAGTTGGAGAACCGGTATGAAGAGATGTAGTGAACCAGTGTCAGGGTTTCACTAAGTGTGACTACCGATTGGTAGTATCAGCTTTAGGGTTTCCATTTTGGCAATATAGCTTGTGCGATGCAACCAATGATATTCTGTGATGAGTTAGCTAAGAAATGAGGATGAGATCTAGATGCCACATCAGCTTTGTGCACGTGAAGGATTTCCTTGGGGATCTTGCATATGAAGATCGACTGCATTAAATGTCTACCTCGAGAATGAACATTCTTCTTAGCAGTATAAGAAGAAAGCGTGATGGGTTACTGATTTCTATGTGCGGTGAAAAATGGACGATGCAGAATGACTTGTGATCTATTTAAGATTGTTTCATTCTATGAAAAGTGTTTGGATGGTCAGGATTGGACTGCTTGTAATAGTACACCTAAATGCTTAGGGTTTAGGGTTTATGCTACCGACCTAATTGTTGTCTATAAGGTTGATGATGTTTGTTATTGTGAGTTGTTGGCAAAAGTTGTGTATGTATCTGAGTGATGAGATACTTGCCAGACCAGTGAGTGAAAACTACAGTGTAATTGTAGAGTAGAGGAACTAAAAAGGATCTGCCTTAGCATATAGTGTTGTTATCAGATCAGAGTTTTACCTGTTGTCTTCTAACCATTTCAACAAAAGGAAAATCCCTTTATTGGGTAGCTTTAACAGGCTTACTATAAATCCTCTAACCATGTGACTCAAGTTCATTGAGTTCTTTAAATCCTCTAGCAAGGTAACCTTTAATAGGGTTTCAACCTTTAACAGGGTATATAGCCATCCCTTAACCGGGTGATCTTTAACAGGATCGGTTCCTAGCAGAACCTTATTGTAAATTCTTTAACCGGACTAGGCTCCTAACATAGCGAGCTTCAAAAGAGTTCAAAACAAGCTTGTGGGTATTCATCCCCATTGTGGTTTTTCCCATTTGGGTTTCCACGTGAAAAATTTGTGTGTCATGAGTTGTGCATTTTTCATGTGATGATTAAGCATTATTTGTTTAAGTGATTATGCATGCAGAGCTAATGGTTATGGTATTGCTGACACACCACATGCATATGTTTATGGGTGAAGTAGTTATCAAGTATTGAATGTATTTGAAGTGTTCAGTTTTACCAGTTTATGTTGTTTGAAGTCTTACTGTGTTTAACCAGTATTGCCATGGTTAAGTTCAGTAATGAAGACAACTGGTTAGCATTGTTTTAACTTGATAAGTTGCTGAGAATTTTTTGTATGTACTGATTCACCCCACCCCCCCCCCCCCTCTTAGTACCAGTTAGGGTATTTGTTGTTCATCATTATTCATCAATTGGTATCAGAGCAACTCCAGATCCTCGGTGATATAAGGTTAACCGCTTGAGGTAAAAGATCCTACCTTAATGATGAAGAGGGAAGGTCCTAAGTTCAATAGAGATAACTTCAAAATATGGAAGGATAGGAGAATTATCAAACACCTTTGTCATATGCACATATTTTTCTAACATGTTTGCTTCCTATGTAGGTGTAGACACCTAAAACTTGCACAACTAATTAAATGAATTTTATTCATTTAATAATCATTTATTTTCCTATTAATTAGACTATGGTTTAATTAATATCCCTATTCTTCCAATCAGCCTATTAATCAAATTAAAGATTTGATTAAAATCCTTTTCTTCTAGCCTAACCTATTAAGTAAACTAAGGTTTGATTAAGTACCCTTTAGCCATTTAATTGAATAAATCTTATTTATTTAATTAAAACCCTCTTTTTCACTTTTAATTGAATTTACATTTGATTAAAATCCATTTGCATATAAATAAATCATTATTTATTAGTAAATAGTGCCCCCACTTGCAAAATCCTACAAATGCAAGTTGCACCCCTTTTGGCTAAAATAAATTTTTATTTTATCTAAAAATACCTATTTCTCTCCACTTGCATTCTCCTACATTTTCCATTAGCATGCTAATATTCTTCTATAACCCCTCTAATTCCTCATTAATTAGACTAATTCTTCTAATCATTTCACATCCCTAAATATGGGGAAGTCACTTCTCCAAATTTGGGGAAAGTCTTCCAAATGTGTTGAAGACTTAACCTTCTTCAACAAGTTAACTTGTTGAGTCTTCCAAACTTGTAAGGCTCTTACATGAGACTTAAACGTTATCTAACTTTCAACAAGTTAACCTCCAAATTTTTCAAAGGCATTTAATGCCTCTTACAAAGATATCACCCTATCCCATGATGGTTGTCTCGTTGCCCATCCCGCAACTTTTCACAAGAGTTTACCTCTTGGACAATAGCATGCTCCCTTGGATAATAGCGTTATCCAATGATGTCATCTCTTGAGGTTATCCCTAATTCTTACTTAGCATCTAATATGTGCTTAGCATCCTCTCAAGCCATCTCAAGGTGACATTTGTTAACTTGGGATTGGATTGAATTCCCCTCATGGATTGATAACTTTCAATCATATCCCATGTTAAGATTGCTCAATCTTGGCCATCCATTTCTATATTTTCTCTTTAAATAGAGACCATTTCTTCAATCTTAGGATCCATCATCTTATGCATCAAACTTATAGTCATTTTCCAGGTTATCAGGGAGCTCAATTTGTCATCTTCAAGCACTTAGATCATCTTAGTTGCATGCTAGTTTAGCTTTCATCATGTTGATAGTATCATGCTAATCCCATTTTCATGCTAGCTTAATTAATAGTCATTGTATATCAATTTCATAGAAATCTCCATGTTAGTTTAATTAGCACACCTAAGCTTTCAATTCGAAATCAATCTTAATCTCATATCTTGCATTTCATCTTTTCATATTATTTGATCATCTAGCTAGGATCTTAGTTGCATTCATTTTGATCTTGGCATATCCTTCAATCTCATTCTTTAGGTTGACATCTAAAATATCAAGTGCTCTTCCAAGTGAGAGCCACCTTGAATCTTGAAGATTCTTGGAGATAGAGGAACATGAGACGCGCTTGGGGTTCTTGATTTTGAAGCTAACTTAGTTTAGTTTCTATTTTGATTTATAACTCTAACATAATGTTTCATGTGTGTGTTTGAGGTTGTTTGATTCTCTTTTGCATATTCCACACTTCTAAGCACACATTTTTGGCGCCCACCATGGGCTAGACCCCTAATTTGATCAAATTTTAAACATTTTTGTGTAGGTCCGACCCAGTTTTTACAGAGAATATTTTAGTGCATACAGAGCTTGTTCCAGTGCATTCGTGGTATGAAGTAGTGCATACATCGATTGTTTTAGCACATATACCTAATCCTATAGCATATATGTGCACTTTTTAGCGCATATGTGAAGTGTTTTCACGCATATGTGGACTGTTTTAGCGCATATGTGAAGTGTTTTAGCGCATACATGAAGTGTTTTAGCATATATGTAGACTCTTTTAGCACATATTCACTTTGTTTTAGCACATATATGTGACAAAAGAAAAAGAAAAAGAAAATAAAAACAATTCAGAATTCTAGGCTTGTCTAACCCACCTTGGATTTTTCATTTTCACTAACAGGTTTCTTACAGGATTCTAACAAGTGGTTTGCAGGGTTAAAGGAGGAGTTAATTAGTTCTTTTTGCTTACTTTCTTAAGTTAGCCTAAAAAGAACTCTTTATTTTTTCAAGATAAAAATAACTTCATCTTATTTTGGTGCTTAAAAGGAACATCACACTTCAATTTTTGAGCTTAAAAAGAACCACACTTGCAAAGGATAAAAAGAACCGCAAACTCAAATTTCTCATTTTTGCAAGTTAGGATCTCACACTTTATTTGGGCTCTAAAAAGATCAAGACAATCTTTAATTTCTTCCAAGAATAAAAAGAACAATCAACATCTTTATTTGTAAGTTAAAAAGAGCAATCAACTTTTCCCTTTTGCAAAGAGATTTACTTTATTGGAACGATTTTCATTTTGTTGACTAGGATTTCCAATTCATAGTTTAGAAAATCATTTCTATGTGGGACTAAAAAGAAAACCATGTTTTATTGGAGAAACATCTCCAATTAGGACTTAGAAAACAATTGCTTTGAAAGGGTAAAAAGAACTTTGTATGCTTTGTCTTGAGTGGTAGGTATATGCTCTCCCCTTAATTGGGTGACCAAAAATACAAACTCACTCTTTTCATTCTTGATTTACTTTCAAGCAATTAAAACCTTTAGAGGGCCTTCATTCCCGAATGCCTTGAGGGGGCTAGTGAAAAGGGTATGACCCAACTGGGAAATGGCTAAAGCCAAGTTTACCAACCCACTATAATCAAATGTAGAGGCTGATGAAAATCCCCTCCAATGAAAGTGTATATTTGATAGCCTTCCCCTAGTATCCTTGAGATGCGAAAAACCTTTGTTCTAAATGTTGGGAAGCCTCTTAATTGAGTTTATCATTTATCGCATCGAATGGAACCTTTACTACAAACCATAGAAGTAGAAACTTTGAGCCGATTCAGTTGCCAGACATTGGCAATATCATAGTGCAAGGGTGGGGAAGAATCCGCCCCCAACATCACTCACCATACATCTCCCAAGATAGCTACCCAATTGAGGAGCAATCAACTTTGAGTTAATTTCTGGAAAAAGGCAAAAAAATGAGCACCCTCTAGGGGTGAAATGGCTATTTGAGTTGAAGGAGTATCGAGTTGTGGGCTATGGTATTGTCAATGACCCTTGAATAAAGAGTCTACTTGATGTGTCTTAATTTTATCCAAACCAATGAAAACATCGGGGATTTGAATGCATCCTCAAAGAACATACACTAAATGTTTATCATTAGGATAAACATTGTCTTCATGTGTGCTATGTATTCTTGTCACAAATGTTAAAACATCTTGCAAAAATATCAATCAATCAACTCAAAAATCAGTTCAAACAAAGAGAAATCATAGGTGGAGGAGATTTTCAAATCCAACAAAGCACCTTTGGAGGTGGTTATCAACTTTTCAACTATTTTTAGGCAAGACTTTCATCCAACAAGATTAGAGGAGTATCAAACCAAGTGATCAAAAGTTATCATCCAAACTATCTCAACAACAATACCTAGCTAGGTATTCAAGTTTGTCAAATTTGGTTTCCACATTGGGAAACTTGATCCATATCATTTGACGTAGTTTGTCATAAGGGCCTATCGAACAAATCCTCTATTTGGACTAGTAAGCTTGAGTATCAAAACAAAGTATCCCTATCAACCAACAACATCAACATTTTGATCATTTGCATGACCACTCCCCGTATTTTAAGAAGAAGAAGTATTCGCCAAAAGACAAAGTTGAAGAAGAGACAACCTAGTCCTAGGGAACTTATCAGGAGGAAAAAGTTTCTCTACATAAACCGTGAACTTTTTGTATCACATCGTATCTTCTTACGTCACATGCGATTATATCTTTAAGGAAAAACCAACGAGTTTGACGAAGAGCCTTTGAGAAGTAGGGATTTTACTCAGAAGTCAACATTCAACCAACGTCTCAACAAAGGGGGAAAAATCAATCCCGCCTTCTTTCCAAACATTTGCATCACTTACAATGAAGCTCAACCTGAACCACCAACTCCAATAAGAGAGGAAGAAATATCAACCCCACTAAGAGAAGAAGAACTCACTTATTGAGAAGCATATTAATGCCCGCTGTCACTCGATCTCAGAAAAACAAGGAGTGGGACCCACAACCAAAATCAAGCATGAGTCATAGGGAGTCCAATCATTTTTATAAATACACGCATATGGGGGAAGAGGAGATCACCAAGGATCTCATCCAACAATGCCAACAAAGTTCCACCTTCCTAAAGCTCATGGAAAGTCTTATAGAATCAGACAAACAAAAATACCTCCTCATGCTAAATAGTAAAGGAGTCAAGATTCTCAAGGGTTTTACATGGAGAATTCTAGAATACCAATGAAATAATCTCAAGAAAAATGGCAAGTACATACATATTCAATACTCATAATCAAGAGCACTTGGCAAGAGACAACACCCACAACCAAGACAACACTCGCGATTGAGATGATACCTGTAATCACGACAACATTAGTGAGCAAGGGGAGGCCAATCATCAAAGGTTCAATGAAGAAAATGTTTTGTTATCCAACATCACACAACAACTCCAAGCGCTCCAACGACAGATGCAGTATATGCAACAAGGGTCCATGACAAGGTACTCTTTGGAGGACATTTATCCTCATCCTTTTGATAGAATGTTAAACATGGTGCCCTTTTCACCAAACTCGGATATACCAAAGTATGACAAATACAATGGTAAGAGTGATCCCCGTGATCACGTTAGGGGATTTTGCACTATGAGCTTAGAGTTTTGCCCATAATGACACTTACATGATGAGGCTATTCCCAATAAGTTTGGGAGGACAAACAATGGAGTGGCTTTCAAAACTCACACCTCCTATCAGGTCATTTGATGAGTTAGTGAACAAATTCATTTCACAATACTCTTATAATATCCAAAATGAGGTCACCATACTTGACATATGTAATACAAAAAAAACAATGAAACTTTCATGATGTTCTTACAAAGATGGAGGCACATGGTCTCAAGGTACCTACGTGATGTGCCTGAAAAAGAGAAAATGGAATTTTTATAGACAATTTGAATGATGAAATGAGTTATCAACTCAAAATACAATGTCTACCTATTTTCCAAAAGTTAATTGAGAATGGCATTCAAGTAGAAGAAGCCTCAATCAAAAAGGGGACCTTGATATTCTCTAGGTAAGGTGCTAGTTCATCAAACAACAACACCTATAGCAATCAATACAACAACAACTCGGACAAGTCCAATTTTGGACTAGGAACAAGAGGGTTGTTAATGATGGTGTGGTGGATGCCAACAACATAAAATCCAAGCAACCAGTGCTAGATTTATCAGGTGGTACACCACCCAACAACAATCAAAGAAATACCAATCAAGGCACTAACAACTATCAGCGCACTACCTATCAAGGAAACAAAAACAATCAAGGGAACAACAACAATCAAGGGATCAATAATCAAGGAAGTAACACCAACACTCCACCTCCCCAATACCGAAGAGCCTTTACAACATTGGGACAAACCCTAGAATCCGCATTTTGAGAGCTCTTGGCAAACAAACTCATCACTGCCAAACATAGGCAATTTTGAACCCCAAGTCAAACCACCATGATGGGATGACTCACACTATTGTGACTATCATCGAAACAAGGGGCATCGTAAAAATGATTGCCTAAGGTTAAAGAACCTAGTTCAAGACATGATAGACAAGGGTGATATAATGGTTGATGGCCATAAGACCAATGGTGATCACAAGGAATTTAAAGATCCCCTTCCTAATTATGATAAGGGAGGAGCAAAAACATCCAACAACAAAGGAGCCCACATAAACCACATCTATGACAATGTCATTAATCACATATTAGCATATGGCAACCAAGTGAATGTCATAAAAATCAAGGATAAACAATAACATGTGTCAATGAATATGACAACAAGGGCACAAAAATATGTCTTGAAGGGGAGCACATCTAAAGCAACAACTCTTCCTAAGACTCAATACAGATTGGTAGACTAATTGTGAAAGATACCTGCCCAAATATTGATATTAGAGCTGCTCAAAATCTCACCAACACATTACGGACATTTTGGAACAAGCTCTTACAGATACTACAATTCCAAACAACCTAGACATCAATCAATTCCAAGCCATGGTAGCACATATGACAGTGCCTCATAACCTATATTTTTCAGAGCATGATGATGTCTCTTTCAGTCATCCACACAACACCCCACTCCATATCAAAGTTCTCCTCTACAAACACTGGGCAAAATGTGTGCTAATAGATGGAGGAGTTGGCCTAAATATATGTACCTCAAAACTTATCCATGCATTGGGATTCTCAGAGAAATCTATTGATCCCAAAAATAAAATCACTATCAAGGCATATCATGATGAAGAAAGGTCATCAAAAGGAATAGTGTTACTACCCATTCAGGTAGGACCTGTGCAGAAGCACAAAATTTTCCAAGTCTTGGACATAGAATTGACATATAACATACTCTTGGGTCATCCTTGGATCAATGAAATGTAAGCAGTACCTTCTACATATCATCAATGTCTCAAGTTCCCTTACAATGGACAAGAGATCTCAATATCAGTGAACACCAACCCCTTTCAATATTGCAACACTATGAGGGCAGCTCAAAATGTTCTAGTACTACACAATAGGGAGGCCCAAGCTTCCTCATCATCCAGTAATCAGGAAAAACCCAAGTCTTTGTCCATACACTTTGAAAAGAAGATGAAGATAAAAGATCAAGGCATGGGGGGATACTCTTTTGAATCCCTATGTCTATCAAAGTTTCCAACTTTGCCAAGGTCTCATGGACAACCATCAACATCAAGGCACAAAGCAACACAACCCATAAAAAAGTTTGATGGCAAATTTATCCAAGTAGGCACACTTGCAGAAGAATCAGAAGACAAGGATATCCTCAACTGGCTATACAAAGATGAGGAAGAAACAAGAGCAGTTTCTCTAGAAGCTACCATCCCCACTCAACAATATGGTAATGAATTCATAATCATGAAATGGATGGGATACAAAGGAAAAGGACCTATTGGTAAGTGTCGAGAAGGCATCACAAAACCAATTCAACCCCATTCACAACTTACCAAAGATAAATCTACACTTGGGTATGACTAGCATATTCAACCTATATAAAAATGAGATCATCAAAACCCCCGATGGAGAATAAATGTAACACATAATGAGGAATCATGGCAAGAAGTGATACACCAAGCAGCTAAAAAGATAAACAAAGAACAAAAGGATGAAGAATATGAGAAATGACAAGAAGAACTCGCTATTCAAAGAGAAGGCTTCTTATAAACAAATACATCATGTGCAAGTAATAATAGGACCTGATCAAGCCAAATATGAACCACAAGACAAAGAACTTTCCATTCAAAGGGAGGAGATTGTTTATGAACAAATCCAAAGAGTACAAGCAAGCACAAAACCTGAATCAACACAAGCGATAAAACTTGTATCAATTATCAGTGAACTCTTCTCGCCATACAAAATTCTTGTCAGCTACACTGGTGTAGCCTTAGAAAGTGATTTTGAGACAGACTCAAGTGAATATGAATGGGATACTTTCTCTGATGTCACTGAAGATATTGAGGTGGATACAATCCATACATATACACCCATACCCTATGATGGACAAGGTTCAAGGTCAAGATCATTTAAATTTGGACCGCTACATATCTATGAGGCTAGTGAGAATAGAGCAGCGTCAATACAAAATAGGAAACATTGAAGAGAGTACCACCGAAGACCTTGATACTGTCATAGACTTTGATACATCCAATGACAATTATGACAACATCTCCATCATGAATCTTATAGCAACTGAACTTGACCCACCAAACAATCCCCTACCTCTCATACATCCTAAACTTATAGACTAGGAACAACCTAAACACATTGATATACCAACCTTTCAAAAAGATGATGTCATTGTCCAATACTTATGCTCAATCAACCTAGAAACATGCTCCACTAGTGAACTCCATAAAGATATCTACAATCAGGGGAGTGCCTAGTCTCTTAGTCGTAAAATGAACAAAAGACAAAATCGATCTAATGGTGAAAACCATTTCATGGCAGTATTAGATCATAAAAAAGTAAAAACAAAGGACGTATTTGATGGTGAAAACCTCTTTGAGGCACCTTAGGATGAGAGACGTGACACTCTTCCTGAACATTATCAGGAAAGATCACCAATTTTGATTGAGCCAACTCAATCAATCAATATCGGCACTGAAGTAGCAACAAGAACCATACATCTGGCATAATCATTAACAAAAAAAGAAAGACCTAACTTCATCAAATTATTCAAGGAAAAGTAAATCAACTTTGCCTGGTCTTATGTTGATATGACAAGGGTAGATCTGGACCTCATTATGCATCACTTATCAATTGCTCCGGGAGCTAAGCCAGTTAAACAAAAACTTAGAAAGATGAATCAACATGTGGCATTGCTAGTCAAAGCTGAACTAAAGAAACTACTAGATGTCAGTTTTATCCAACCTATAGACTATGCAAAGTGGATTTCCAACATTGTACCAGTCTCCAAGTTAGACAAAAGCATCTGAATTTGCACCAACTTTAGGGACCTCAACAAGGCTTGTCGGAAAGATGACTTTCCTCTACCAAGCTTCAATACAATTGTGGATCTAACGATAGGGAACACGATGCTATCACTCATGCATGGCTTTCTAGGTTACAACCAAATAAAGATAGCTCCAGAGGATCAAGATAAAATGGCATTAACATGTCCATGGGGTACATATTGTTGGAATGGCATGCCTTCTGGTTTGAAAAATGTTGGTGCGACCTATTGTTACAAAAAATTTATCACACCCAAATTTGGTGACCTGTTACAGGCCTTATATATTGCAGTTAAAAGACGTACACAAATTTTTTTTAGTTTCTCCATCTTTACATCATGGTTTGAAAGTCAAAAGTTTGTTTCAAGATATGCAAGAATTTTAATGAAGTAACAATAATATTGCATTGGAGAGATGTAGAAATATATAAAATTTTGATTGCATTCATAAATAAACATGTATGATACAAAGTATTCATTTTCAAATGTGATATTTTTTAAACCAAACAAAACATATTCAAGTTCAACATTGCATAAAATACATTTTTATTTATGAAAACAAATTGTTCACAAGATCCCACACAAGTTGTGGGAATAGCTGAGAAAAGATCTCATTGATCATATAAATGTAAACACAAAATAAATAGAAGAATGCATGAAGAAGCGAAAGAAAGAACCCATTATTGCTTAGATAGGTTGATGACTTCTAAAGAAGATTCTTCTAATCAACTTTGTTGATCCAAGCATCCCGTTGTCCACTCCATGTGATGATCTAAAAGAGAGAGATAAAATGATTTTTTTAGAGCTCCGGGTTATTCCTTTCACTCCTACATACGCAATGCTACTCCCAGTGTGCCTACACAGCTATATCGGATTCAGAACAGAAGAGAAATAGTGAAGATATGATGCCATGAGAAGTCTACAAGAACCATGTTTTTATCTAACTTGTTAGTTTCATGTGTAGATACAGGTTTTCATTTCATATCCATCATGTATGTGGGTTAAAATGGGCTCCCGAAGGGGTTGAGCTCAGCATACATGTCACTATTCATAGGGTGACACTAGCCAATTATCGAAATAATGAGTATACTAAGCCATGATCTCACATGTTGTCACTAAATGACAGAAAGGGACTGTCATCCAATGGCAGTATGAAAAAAAAAGAACTCAATGCATTCATTAGTCATTAAATGACTAATATCATCATGTGAGTAGGGGCAATATGTGAGATCATAATAGGGCCAAGGAACAATAAAGAAGACCCTTTAGAACAGTCATGTTGTAAATAGGGTCATTATCTAGAAAAGAGCCATTTATACAAATCCATCAATATAATGACATCAAAGAGCAAAATACAACTTCAAGACCGAAAATAGATAACAAAGACAATCATCTGCGTTGCTAAAAACTCATAAAAGTTGAAGCCCTCAATATCAAGAGACATTCACAATGGTGAGACTTAATCTAAGATCAACACACAGAGTTATATTAATAAAGGCAGTGGCATCTTCAGATCAGCAGAATAGAACAGGCATGCTAAAACATAAATAAGATGTCCTTATATGCTGAGGAAATACCAATGCAAAGTTTTCATAAGGGGTCACAGCCATCTGTTCATGTATAGCAGTGTAGGCATCAAACAAAATCACAAATAAAAGCCAATCTCAAAGATACCATGAGCAGATACAACACAGTTCAAAGATAGTGCATGTTAGGAATTATAGTTATGACCACTCAACAATGGACAGTGATAGCATATAAGAGGCATTTATTGTCAATCAAGTGTAAAGACAAAGAATCAGAGTATAAAGGCATTCAATCTCAATGAAGAATAAACAAAGAGGTGTGCTAATAGTCTAAAAGATGTAATGAATGCTTAATACATATAGGACAATCATCTTAGCCCTTTAAGACTGTTAAAGAATGCATGAATATACAGTCTTGTTTGAGAAGACAAACATTGTTGATCAACTACAATTATTCAAAGGAGAAATCATAATGATCTATACCATAATTTATAAGATTTACATCCCATCAAGAATACAAAGGGTAGCATATTAATCATCATTATAATGGAAAAGTGTAGTTGATAGTGTCAGGAGTAAATACAGTCAAAGATCATTCATTGTCAAAGAATACCCACAATATAGTGATATAGTCACTAAGTAACTCATGAAAAGCAGTAATTAGAGGTTGTCAACAAATGAAAATGTGGCAATAGTACAGTCTTTAATCCAATAAGCAGAATTGTTCATCATCATAGGGTAACCATATTGACAATAAAGAAACTAGATACCAAAAGAAAACCTGTGAATAGAAAGTATGGTCAAAGAAAGACAATGTGAATAAAAGTTACATCACATTGAAAAGAGCGGGATTTTTGAAGAGTTAAAGCAACTTCATGTATTCATAGAGTCCTCAAGAGTAGTCATATTGAATTCATTTCAACTATGAGGGTTTTTTTAAGGGGAGTCACTATTACCATATAACAATCATTATTCATATTCACTTTCATAAAAGCCACAATGATTAATGGGTTTGAAGGACAATTCATTGAAGACAACCCTCAAAAAGGTTTGATACAATCCTCAAAAGTATGCATATAACCCTTGGTTGTGAACCAAAAGGTATACAACTCCATATGTCTTAAATAGAGATCTCATGATCAAGATATACTTGACAAAAGGGTATCAAACGGGCTGACAGTATAAGAAGGAAAGGAATGAAAGTTAGTTATTATACACACATAAGAATATTGACAGTCCTCAAAGGATCAGAACATGATGAATTTGACAATTACAATGATATTCACTGTCATAACAGCCAATAACAAAATGAGAAAGTTTCCTATCAAGTATAATTCATGATCCATCATGCATAATTAGTTCAATAGGCATGGAGGTCATAGTCATAAGATATTGATCACAATGAACAACTACAACCAACATATGAACATGTGAAGATTGTCATACATTTAGTTACAATGAATAAGGAGAAACCTTCAAAACATTGTCTGAGCATCAAAAAGTAGAACCCAATATATTACACAAGGGATATCCCTCACCTCTAATCAGAGATAAACATGTACACTCTTGTTATCATTACTACAAATATTAAGGACAACATGATAAGAAATAATGACTAGGGTGAACAATAAAAGCCAAAATTTGTCATTCTTAGTTAACAGTAAACACACTTACGATATCATTTAATGAGGAGATTTTGCATGAAGAATGAATGTACCCAAGATAGAAGTACAAAACTGAGACAGCTACAAAGTATCTCAGATTGATATGGCATCTTGGATCAGCCATCTATGTAACAGAGAAATCAAATGCAGTAAAAAAGGAGCTGTATGAAAGTTATGATGTTTCAAGTACAATCACAAAGTCATGCAACCCTAGTCACAGTCTAGAAAAGACAATAGGTTACAACAAGAATTCTCCTGAAGGAGATAGAGTTATCAAGAATTGAGATCATGCAAGGAATAATATATGGATCAACCAAGATATCCTTAAGTATTATCAGTGACTCAAAGACATAGAAACTCTAAGTTTAGATTTAGCAGCAATATTTTATAGTCAACGCCATCATAGTAGACATAATACTAAAAGTCTTTATCAATTTGCAGCCTCCGTGAAATAATTTATAGCCTCTCAAAAGTAGTAAAAAGTTGATACAAAATGGTAGAGATTTGAGTGATCTGATTAAGTTTGAGACACAAAAAGTTCTTAGATTTTGCATAATATATAAGTTACAAACGTCAAGAGTCTCAAACCCATTCACAGACAGATGCAAAAGATCATGCAAGGAATAAAATCTCTTT
Source organism: Cryptomeria japonica (assembly GCF_030272615.1). NCBI lineage: Eukaryota > Viridiplantae > Streptophyta > Pinopsida > Cupressales > Cupressaceae > Cryptomeria > Cryptomeria japonica. The sequence goes on from NC_081415.1 coordinate 321,931,459, forward strand.
TCTCGAAGCCCTAGGTTACATGCAAAAATAAAACCAAAAGCTTCTGTAATAAATCTTGCAAAAAGATCTTGTGAAAGCCATGGTAAGAGAGATGAAGGCATACCAAGTGGTAAGTTTCTAGTTTTTTTTTTAGTTCACGCAGAAGAAAGTCTCAGACCCTGCTTCAAACCCTAGCTCTAGTAGTGCATGGCGGCCAAAGGGTATGTTCCTGATGAAAACAAAATGCAAAAATGAAAGAATACGATGCATTAAGTTAGGTTTTTCTATTGGCCATTTGGAGGAATTGATTATGTGTTGCATTAATGTTTTGTCATTGATGTCAACATTAGTTGTTTGGATGCTTTACTGACACATTTCTGGTCCTGGTAGGTTGAGTAGTTTCTAGTTGGTTTGAATCCAGCATGATTCGGTATGCTCCGGTATGGTTTGGTTATGTAATTGGCTTATTCATGATACTCATGTTCATATTCAATAAGTTGGTTTTGGTCTAGTGATAGGATGTTATCCTGTTTGCTTGGAAGCTTAGCTTGTGATTCCGGCGAGGGTTTCACCAGTAGAGATTTTGTTGAAGATCTTTGATGATATGCATAAGTGGTGTTGGTGTAGCTTCTGGTGGAGATCCAGGATGTTGTTGGTGATCATGTTCGAGACTTGGCGGATGGAGATCATTGCCTTAGTGTGTGGACCTATATTGGGTCCCAATTGATCTAGGTTATGGACCGGCTTAATGTAACATGTGGATTAGACCTCTTGATGTGTTTCTGGGATGTCTTATGTGTTGGATATTATTTGTTTGGTCTAAGGCTGACATGTTTTGTAATTATGTAATTGGTTTATTGTTTGGTGTTGACTTGATTGTTTATGATCGAGGGTTTGTATATATATGATGTAAGATCTCATTGTAGATCATCATACATATAAGGTCAAGGAATGGGATATGGATATGTAATGTGCGAATAATCTAATATCATTCAGGCAGAGGATTTGGTCAATCATTGGATATCAAATTGGGTTTATGTAAGAGGATTTAGTCCTCTAGTATTGAGCTTAACCGAAACTGTACTCAAGCATAGGAGATGCTATCTTTGCAGTTCATTCCTTCTTCCGGATTGTAGTCTCGATTTCTATGTAGTCAATGAGACTCCTTTTGTGATGAGTAGTGTGCTCTAGGTTGATGGCCTTCCTGCAAGTGCAGGTCCCTTAATTGTAATTCACATACTTACTACGGAAGTATTATCTGACTGTGGGTAGACTTCTGACCGTGGTGTTTCCCTTTACTGGGTTTTCCACGTATAAATCTTGGTGTTATGTGGATGATATTTATTCTGTGATTATTGTTTATGCTTAATTGGTTTAACTGCTATTTTGGTATTTGGTTTAAGAATTCCGATATTAATGTTTTGGGTTCCAGTATTAAAGTTTTAATTGCGAAATGTTTTGGTAATCTATGACAACTGTTTCACCCCCCCCCCCCCTCTCAGTTGTCTTCTGGTTATTTGAACTGTCTCACAATTGGTATTAGAGATTTGGTCCTCTCTGCAGAAAGCTTAATAGTTTGAGGAAGATCTTATGGTGACTAACAATTCAAGTTCATCCAGTTGATCTAGAGCTATCGTTCAGAGAGATATTACTAGGCTTGATGGAACAAATTACATAGTATGGAAGATTCGGATGGAGACTCATATGGGATGTCTTGGCAAGGAGATTTGGGAGATCACATAGAATGGTGTTACACCTCATAATCCAGCATCTGGAAATCCTCCTCTAGTAAACATGGATAAGGAGCTTGAGAATGATTGTAGAGAAAGAGAAGCCCTCTTGTGTGCACTTTCTGGTCAGCAAATAATGGGATTAACTAACAAATCATCTGGAAAGGCTATATGGGATAAGTTGGAGACTCTTAATGAAGGTGACCCTTCAGCGAAGATTGCTAAACTTGATGGTTACCAAGTGAGATATGAAAACCTGAAGATGGAAGAATATGAAAGGATTACTGCATTCATGGAAAGGGTAAATGAGATTGTTATGGGAATTCAATGTTGTGGTGGAACTCTGAGTGAAGATGAAATTGCTTCTAAAGTTCTGAGAGCCCTATCATCGGCTTACAAGATGAAGGATAGTTCTATTAATGAGTTGAGAACAATAGCTAATACATTTGTCAACAGAAATACCTTGGTTGGGAAATTATCTTCTTTTGAGCTTGAAGAATTTGGACCTTCTGGAGCTATGAAGACTGAACCTGCTTTCCATGCATCTGCATCAGCAACCGGTAAGCAAGATTGGAAAGATTTATATGCAAAGGAATTGGTTGATATGAAGAGAGAAGATAATGAGTTTGAGCAACTTGAAGAACTATTTTCTAGAAGAGTACCTAAAATACCGGTAGGAAGTAAGTATGAAGGAAAAGCACTTTTTAAATGTTTTGCATGTAATAAGATTGGTCATTTTGCATCTAGATGTCCTGAAAGGAATTCAATATTTGAAGAAAGAGTTAGAATATCATTTAAGCCTAACCTTGGATATCAGAACAAATATAAATACAGGAAAAATAGAGACAAATCATACTACGTAGTGAATGAGGAAGGCATTACTGATTCTGATGATGAACCGGCAGAAGACTTTGCTAGTAGTTTCAGCAATGGGAAGGAATGGGTGTTCCTGGCTATCAAGGAATATGTTGCAGCACTGGAAGAGAATGTACCTAAAGAGAAGGCACTTGTTGCTAAAATTGAAGACAAGGATGAATGGGTAATTGATAGTGGTTGTTCACAACATATGACTAGAGATAAATGGAAGTTTCTATCTTTGCAAAATTTTGATGGCGGTCTGGTTAGATTTGGAGATGACAAAGCATGTCTGATCAAAGGAAAGGGAACTATATCATTGGATGGTAAGAACAATACTGATAATATTTATAATATTGAAGGTTTAAGGCATAATCTTTTGAGTGTGGGACAATTGGTGGATAAGGGATTTCAATTATAGTTTAAGGATGGAAAATGCAAAATCATTAACAGATCTGGTTTGGAGATTGCAACCAATACACAGACAAAAGGTAATATCTTTCATTTGAATTCCGGTGAGAAGACATGTTTGATTGCACAAATTGATGAGAGTTGGCTATGGCATAAAAGGTCGTGTCATGTGAATTTTCATTGCATTGTGTAGATCAGTCCATCTAAGGCAGTTAGAGATATACCTAATATTGTGAAGCCCTATAATCTGGTATGTAAAGAATGTCAAATGGGTAAACAGGTCAGAACCTCTTTTAGGAGTATACAAGATAAATCTAATGATGTTCTTGATCTTATTCATATTGATTTGTGTGGCCCTGCTAGAGTTAAAAAAATTTAAGGTGATAGATATTTCATGCTAATCATTGATGATTATTCTAGAATGATGTGGGTTACTTCTCTAAGGGAAAAATCTGAAGCATTTGAAAAGTTTAAAATATTGAAGGCTAAAGTGGAAACTGAGACAGGATATAAGGTTAAATGTTTGAGGTCAGATCATGGTGGAGAATTCACTTTCGGTGAGTTTAATAACTTTTGTGAGAAGCATGGTATCAGAAGACGATTTTCTGCTCCCCAGACACCTCAACAAAATGGAGTTGTGGAAAGGAAGAACGGAACTATCTTGGATGCTTCTAGAACAATGATGATGGAAGCTAGTCTACCTCGTATCTACTGGAGAGAAGTAGTGAGCACAACGGATTATACATTCAATAGAGTACATATCAAAGGAGAAACTGGTAAGACACCTTATGAATTATGCTTTGGCAATACACCTACAGTTAAGTATTTCAAAATCTTTGGTAGTAAATGTTATATCAGGAGGGATGATACCATTGGAAAATTTGATCCTAGATGTGATGAAGGCATATTTCTTGGTTATTATAATGAAAGCAAGGCATATAGATGTTATAACAAGAGATTGCAGAGAATTGTGGAGAGTGTTGATGTCAAGGTGGATGAGCTAAATAGAGGTCAAATCAGATTTTATGAGAAGGAACCAGCGATGGAAATGATTATATTTGAACCAGTAGCAACTTTACTGAAATAGAGTGTTGAACCAGTAACTCCGGTAGTATCAGAAAATTCTACAGTAACTGAAGAACCGAGAAGAGGAACAGAGAGTCAGAGGACTCCTAAGTATGTGAGATTGAATCATTCAGAAGATCAGATCATTGGGTATAAGAACAATAGAGTGATGACAAGAAGAAGAGTGACAACTAATGGGGTATGTTTAATTTCTCAAGTTGAACTGGTATCAGTAATTGAGGCATGTAAAGATGAATATTGGTTGAAAGCTATGGAAGAAGAATTAGATCAGATTGAGAAGAATAATACATGGACTTTGGTTCCCCGGCCTAAAAATAAGAATGTTATTGGAACTAAATGGGTTTTTGGGAATAAATTGAATGAGGATGGTCAAGTTGTAAGGAATAAGGCTAGATTGGTTTGTAAAGGATATTCTCAAAAGGAAGGAATTGATTATGGTGAGACTTTTGCACCTGTAGCTAGGATTGAAGCTGTAAGATTATTTCTTGCCTATGTTGCCCATAGAAACTACAAGGTTTATCAAATGGATGTTAAGTGTGCATTTTTTAATGGGGATCTTGATGAGGAAGTTTATATTGAGCAACCTAATGGTTTTTCACTATCAGATGATACAAACATGGTTTGAAGGTTAAGGAAAGTTTATATGGATTGAAACAAGCACCTAGAGCTTGGTATGCAAGGTTGGATAAATATCTTTTGAAGCTTGGTTTTACCAAGGGTAATGCTGACACTAATTTATATTATAAGATCATTGATGATGATATACTGATTATTGAAGTATTTGTTGATGACATCATTTTTGGAGGTGAAGATAAGTTGTGCATGGAATTTTCTAAAAATATGGAGAAAGAATTTGAAATGTCTATGATTAGGAAAATGAAATTTTTCTTAGGTATGCAGATTACTCAGACTGACAAAGGTATTTTCATCTGTCAAACTAAGTATGCTAGGGAATTGTTGAAGAAATTTGGTATGGGAGATTCTAAATTGGTAAGTACTCCTATGGTTACAAGTGAGAAATTGACAAGAAAAGATGTTTCTGCACCAGTAAATCCTACAAGATACAAATCTATGATTGGAGGTCTACTTTATTTGACTCAAACTAGGCCTAACAAAATGAATGTTGTTTGTATTGCATCTAGATTTCAGAGTGATCCTAGAGAAAATCATGAGAGTGCGGTGAAAAGGATTTTTAGATACTTACAAGGTACATCATAATATGGTTTGTGGTACCCTAAGGATGATGACTTTACATTATGTGCATATATAGATGTTGATGAATGGAAAAGTACTTCCGGTGCAGGTTTCTTTCTTGGAAAGAAGTTGGTTTCATGGATCAACAAGAAACAATCATGTGTTGGAATCCAATAACATTAAGAGGGGGGGGTGAATCAGTGTTATATCGGAAAGAACAATTTTAGCCTTAGTAAAACATGCATTCACCAACCGGTATACCGGTACATACAAAATGGAAAGAAGTAAAGCAACCAATAAGCCAATCACATAAATGAGAACCATAACACAGATAATTATATGTGGAAAACCTCAAAGAGGAAAAACCATGGTCAGATTTGTGACCCACAATATCAATCCACTGGCCATATGAAGAGATATTACAAAATATAAAGGGCCTGCACTCACAGGAAGGCTTACGGCCTAGAGCACACTGCTCAATCACAAAAGGAGCCTCACTGACTACATATAAATCCAGACTTCAATCTGAAGAAGTGTGTGAGCTACTAAGGTAGCATCTTCTATGCCAAAATACGGTTATGGTTAAGCTCTATCTGTTCAGGTCTGAAACCCTAAACCCTTTACCGGAATAACCCTTTACAATAATATCCTCACATACATGATCTCTCTAATATATCTCACATCATATCACATCCATATATTCCATAATCTCCTATTACAACCATAATATCAAAATGATCTATTCCAACTGACCTATATACCCTATACAACTTATCATTCCTTATGTCGACTTACAAAGAGATATACAATATCAAATTACATGTTGGCTAGATAGCATAAATACATGAATATCAAAATCAATTGTCAATGCCGGATCCAAGAGATGTTGGCCTCCAATACCGATAACCAATTTATAGACCATGTCGGCCTGCATTGTCGGTAACCTAAGAAATCCTTTTATCCTACCGGTGCCGATGCTGATGCTGGTGAACTGTCTGTCGGTGAAGTGCCTACCAGTATACAACTAAACCAAAACATGAAGTCAGAACAAGATACCACGTTGCCATCAATGGCAACATAGTGAAACCAACCAATTGAGTGTCAATTGCCAACAATCTCCCCCTTTAACATTGATGGCAACACTCATGTGAAAAATGGTCATGGTTTCATCTATCGGTTTGATCTTGCCTGCTCCCCCTGAGCTAAATATTCATCAATGCAAAATACTCCATACTCCCATAGATCTCCATATCTCCCCCTAATATATACAACTCCCTTTTTTTCTTTTTCACATCTATATCACTCCCCATTTGACATCAATGCCATCAAAATTTCAAAAAGAATGCAAAAGATCCAAAATTGTACAATGAATAACCCAAAAATATCTTACTGGAGCTTAACAAATTTGAAAATTTCTGGATATGCCTTCTCCAATAGCTCAAGATAAGTGTCCCAGCCAATTTTGAAAGTGTCGAAAATAGATACAAGTCCATTTAGTATATGTGCAAATGACTCTTTCTCACTTAACTTTGTCGGTGTGGGCTTTCCAACCATATCCATACACTCCTTCTTATGTACACTGAGTGAATCCAACCGAGGACTCACCAAGCCTTTCAGACTTATGGCTCTTCTTATGATCTTTTCTTTTTCTTTCTCAAGAGAAGAAATTTGAGCTTCCAAAACCAAAATTTGACCATCAATGGATGTAGTCAATGAATTTAATCCATCAAAAGAATTGGCTATACTTGCAATTTTCTCCTCAAATTATTTAATCTTTTTATCCACATTCACTGTAAGTACATCTGTGTTACAACATACTCTGTATATATTTGTACATTGCTTCAAAGAATTATCTATCAGTTTCAGCTTTTCATCAATCTTCTTCTTCTCATATTCAATCACCTGATCAAATGTAGCTCCTTTAGCCTGAGTCAACCTCTCCAGTGCTTATCAGTTTGAAATTTTATGCAAGGATTGAAAGTCCTTTGAAATACGCTAAGTAATTGTCTTAAGCTTGTCGGATGGTCTCGCTTCCCTGTCAAACTTGCAATCCGGGACTAGTCTATGTAAAATAGTGATTAACTAATGAATAATCCCTTTATTTGTAGATCCCTCCTTCATCAATTTCTGTGAAGCCATCATCATGAGTTCAGTAGGACTCATCTCAGTTATGTTTTTCTTTATAACCTACGAGGTGCCAATTGACAACAATGATGGACCAACTACTAGTTCCTTGTTGGATTCCCCTTTCTTCTCCTCTGATGATTTATCCTTAATAGCTTCCTCACATACATCGGTGGCTTCGCCACTTGGTGCAGTCTCTATAACTGTTGGTTCCTCTCTAGGAATTGTAACCTCAACCCGTACATTTGTATCCAGAGGATTATTGTCCTCAACATTAGTATCTTGTATAATATCAACCTTTTTACTCTCTATATTTGTTGGTATCTCAACTTTTGACTGTACATTTGTATCTACCAGGGGCTTAATTTCCACTATCTTAATGTTCTTCAAAATTGAGGGTGAAGTACCCATAATACCCTTTCCTTTTCCTTCAAGTGGGGTGTATGCAATGTCTATCTTTGATTTCAGTGAAGTAAACAAACCTTTGTTCTCTTCAAAGAACATAGCCCATGCCTTTTGGGTCTCCTTTATTATCTTGTTTACCCTTCCTAGCATAAGACTGGTTATTCTATGTTTGTTGTTAAAGAATTTTCTATCTGCCACCTCAAATGTCTTATCCATTTCCTTTGGAGTAATAGAAACACAAACAAATAACAACTCTTCAATTTTAATATGCTTGTCTTCCTGTATTGTCAATAGCCTTCTAGCATCAAACATATCATATAGTTCTATCAGTATTTGGTTTTCAATTTATATCAAGGCTTTTTTATAAATATCCAAATATAACAAAACTGCCTCCTCTATCTCTCTTTGTTCAACATTATCTAAATGATCATAGTAAAAATCTACATTCTTTAACATGCCATCCTTAGTGATTTCATCTACTAACTCTGCACATGTTTTGGGTGGAATGATAGTTACATTACCAGATTGAATTGCCTTATCGATATCATTTGTCTTCTTCCTTCTTGCAGTATCAGATGGAGCTGAAGGTGTTACTTTTGGTGCTTGCTTCTGTGTCGGTAACTTGAATGTGACTCTCCTAACCGGTTGCTTTTTAGCTTCTACCTTGGTTTCCTTTTTTTTCTTCCTTATAACCCTCTTGAAAGCCAAGGGTGTATCATCCTCAGATTCAGACTCTACTGCAACAGGCTCAATGTGTACTTCTGGATCCTTCCTCTTCCTACCTTTCTCTGGGACAACATCAATTAATGCTTTCATGTCTTACAAACTTGCTTGCTTTTCCTTCCTGCTTCTCTCTTTTCTTCTGGTTGAACTCTATTTCAACCTCTTGTGTCTTCTGCTTTACAATACCACAAGAATTCTTTGCCTCATCAACAGGTGCATCAATTATCATCTTTGCATAAGCATCAAGGATCTGTGCATCAACTTCATAGCTCATTTCCTCAATCCAAATCTTTCAAGGCTTAACCCCTTCCATAAGTGCTTCATCTTTCTTCACCATGAAGCATATGTTAGTTGAGTATTTTTCAACATATGCTTAGGAATCCTTTCCCTAGATTTCATAGCCTTCTGGAATCCCTTAAAATATCCCCATACTTTATCATCTCTCTAACTACCTAAAGTAGCAATTGACTGTTTCAATTGTCTCCCTACTGGAATATCAAATGCCCATTGCCTCTTCCCAAAACTGGGAGTCTCATTCATGAAAAATAACATTAAGCAGACAATTAAGTTGCCATATCAGAAAGTCCCTTTCTTTTCACCTTTAATCTTTCCTAGGTTTATTAACAGTTCACCCAACATCCAACCACATGGATCTAATTTCTCATTTTCTCTCATCATTTTGTAACCTGTGAAAATGCAAGAACTGGAAACAGAATTCAGTCAGTTTGACTGAGTTGCCTTAGAACCGATGATCATGCTACCGAATCTAATGTTTGTGTCGGTAATAGTTTTTTATTCTCATAGATCTCCTAAAAGATGTTGCACCAGTGATTTTGTTGACATAATCATTAGAAACCTTTTTGTTTGGACATTGCCCAACCTGTGGTAAACCAGTGATTGTCGTAATGGCTTCCTTGGTGATCTTGTAAGGTCTATCTAACCAAATAAACTCCCCATGTACTTTTCTCAAAATATACCTTATGATTTCATCTTTGAATTCTATAATATCTAGAATGTCGGTAAACCCTAAGTCTTCAATGTGTTTGTATGCTGGTTTGATCTTTCCAGAATCTCCCATAAGCTTGCTCATGTACATGCTCTTTATATCAAATGTCCTCAAATCCTCAATGTGACAATGTATGTATGCCCTAACATCTTCGACATAAACAACTCCCTCCAGAACACGGGAAAATGCTCCAACCGAGTCATCCAAGGTAGCCACATGTGGATACCGCTTGAAAGTTGGTCTGGGACGGTCCTTGACCTCTACAACAGTCGGATTTGCAACAAAGATAGGAATAGATGATGATCTCATTTCCATGATTAAAAAAATAACTGGTAATCGCTTCTGGTGAAACCCTTAACAAATTCTTCCAGTCACCGACGAAATCACTTTAAGAAGAAACCTGATTTCTCTGAATAGCCTTTGATCTCTCTTAGTCGCTCTTAATCACACTGAATCACTCTGAATGCAAGGTGATCAAGAATGAATTGAATTCAACCTTATATCCTCCAAGAAAAACCATAATCTTCCATTGACATCAATGACTGTCGGTGAAAGATACCGGATCTCGAACAAAATATATCCATGCCGGATAAAAATCTCCAATATCTGGAACATCTTCCAGAACCTCTTCCTGGGGCATATGCAGCATCTTCATGAATTTTGCCTACCCCTAAGGCATCTGCCTCAATTATCGGTTGAGCTTCCTGTCGATGTAGGAGCAACCTCCTCTACTGGATAAGTAACAAGTGCATTCCCATCTGCTGATTGATCTTCAGTCTTCCTGACCCATCTCTGAGTATGATCTTGCCATATTTCACTAACCTTCTCCTTCCCTTTCTCATTTGATCCTCCATTACCAACCGGTGGATTTCTACTTCTACAGAATTTAGTAATATGTCCAACCTCATTACATGCATAACATGTAGCATTGTTCCTTTGAATTGCTTTGCTAAAACCAGTATAATTTCTTGACCTGCATTGATTATCCATATGCCCAAACTTTCCACATGCATAGAATTTAACATTCATTCTATAATCTTTTGTCTTATGACCATACTTATTACATTTAGAATATTGACCGGGAGCAGAATCGGGGTTCTGATTTTCTCTGTTTCTACATTGACTAGCCATGTGACCAAATCTATTGCAAACAAAAAATCTACCATTAAATTTACAAGCATTAAATTGCCTTACCGATGCCTTATGGTTTTGATCTTCATTAGCAGTATCAGAACTCTATCCTTGCTCAAATCCAAGTCCACTGGAATCTCCAACCTGCCTTTGTCTCTTCAATAACTCATCTAGCTGTGCTGAACTAATCTTCAATTTCTCTTTATACTCACTTGCAGTAGTTATATCTTCTCTCAGAATTATCATTTGTCTCTCAAGCTCTTGTTCATTACTCTGGGATTGTACTAAATTATTTCTCAACATATCATTCTCATGAACCAACCTACCACATTCTTGAAATTTTTTCTTCAGGGATACAACAAGATTTTCTTCTTTTTTCTTCTGGTCTTGAATCTCCTTAGACATCCTCATAGTTATAGCTTGCATTTCATTTTTCCTCACCATGTTCTCCTGACTCAGTTTCTGACATTATTCCTTAAGTGCATCTTTCTCATCATCATCCTGATTTTGTAAAAGTTCCTTCCTCCTAGCTTGAACAGATGATAGCCTCTCCTATAGGACAAGAATGAATTACTTAGCAGAATTCAATTCATCTTGTAGCTTCAAGTTTTTCAACCTTTCAGTATCATAATCTTCAAGTGCCATCTCAAGTTGCTTTTCCAAGCCCATGTCCATGGATTCCAGATTCAAGATCTCCCTCAAGCTATTAAACTTCCTCTGAACCACAAGGCTTTGATACCAATTGTTGGAATCCAATAACCCTGAAAGGGGGGCTGAATCAGTGTTATATCGAATTCCAACAATTTTAGCCTTATTAAAACATGCATTCACCAACCGATATACTGGTACATATAGAATTGAAAGAAGTAAAGCAACCAATAAGCCAATCACATAAATGAAAACAATAACACACAAAATTATACATGGAAAACCTCAAAGAGGAAAAACCACGATAGGATTTGTGACCCACAATATCAATCCATTGGCCATATGAAGAGATATTACAAAATATAAGGGGCCTGTACTTGCAGGAAGGCTTATAGCCTAGAGCACACTGCTCAATCACAAAAGGAGCCTCACTGACTACATATAAATCCAAACTTCAATCCAGAGAAGTGTGTGAACTGCTAAGTTAGCATCTTCTATGCCAGAATAAAGTTCTAGTTAAGCTCTATCTATTCCGGTCTGAAACCCTAAACCCTTTATCGGAACATCCCTTTACAATAATATCCTCGCATACATGATCTCTTTGATATATCTTGCATCATATCACATCCACATATTTCATAATATCGTATTACAACCATAATATCAAAATGATCTAATCCAACTGACCTACATACCCTATACAACTTATCAGGCCTTATGTCATCTTACAAAGAGATATACAATATCAAATTACATGTCGGCTAGATAACATAAATACATGAATATCAAAATCAATTGCCGATGTCGAATCCAAGAGATGTCAGTCTCCAATACCGATAACCATATTCTAGACCATATCGATCTCCATTGTCAGTAACCAAAGAAATCGGTGTCGGTGTCAGTGTCGGTGTCGGTGAAGTGCCTGCCGGTACACAACTGAACCAAAACATGAAGCCAGAATAAGATACCATGTTTCCATCAATGACAACATAGTGAAACCAACCAATTGAGTGTCAATTGCCAACATCATGTACTTCTTTATCTATTGTTGAAGTTGAGTATGTTGTTGTTGCTACTAACTATATACATGTTTTATGGATGAAGCAAATGTTGAAGGATATCAAAGTGCATTGCATTGGACCAGTAGTTATTCACTGTGATAACTCTACTACTATTGACATATCCAAGAATCTGGCATTTCACTATAAGACAAAGCACATATCTATCAAGTATAACATTTTGAAGGAGAAAGTGGAAGAAAATGAAGTCAGATTGGTTTATGTGAACACTAAAGAGAAGATTGCAGATATTTTCACTAAACCTTTGCCTAAAGAACCATTTGAGTGCCTGAGAGACAGGTTAGGGGTTTTTGCCCCTCCGACAGAAAACTGATTGATGCTTTTTGGCATCAGTCTAGTATGCATTATCAGATATATTTTTCATTTCGGCACTGATGTGGGGATACTATTTCTCAGGTGGAGTAATTAGCTTTGTGATTCAGTGGTTTATGTTTTTACTTTGATATTTTTGTCAGATTTCTGGCGTTGGTGTCAAAGGGGGAGAGATATTGATGTGAAAAAGAAAAACTTAAGCAGTTGTATACATTAGGGGGAGAGAGATATGTATAATTTAGAGCTTTACATAGATATCATTCGCAGGGAGAGTTTTGGTCTTTGTTTCAGAACTTCATTATTATATCCTTGAGTGGGAGATTATTAGTTGTCTTCCATTGGGGGAGACTTGTTTGGCATTTCTTGGTACTTAGATGTTTTTCACATGTACTGTTGCCATCAATGCCAAAGGGGTACATTGTTGGCCATTTGGAGGAATTTATTATTTGTTGCATTGATGTTTTGTCATTGATGTCAACACTAGTTGTTTGGGTGCGTTACCGGCACCCTTATGGTCCTGGTAGGTTGAGTAGTTTCTGGTTGGTTTGAATCCGGCATGATTTGGTATGCTCCCATATGGTTTGGTTATGGAATTGGCTTATTCATGATACTCATATTCATATTCAGTAAGTTGGTTTTGATCTGGTGATCGGATGCTATCATGTTTGCTTGGAAGCTTGGCTTGTGATTCCGGTGAGGGTTTCACCGATAGAGCTTTTTGTTGAAGATCTTTGATGATATGCATAAGTGGTGTTGGTGTAGCTTCTGGTGGAGATTCAGGATGTTGTTGGTGATCATGTTTGAGACTTGGCAGATGCAGATCATTGACTTAGCGTGTGGACCTATCTTGGGTCCCGGTTGATCTAGGTTATGGACCAGCTTAATGTAACGTGTGGATTAGACCTATCGATGTGTTTTCGGGATTTCTTATGTGTTGGATATTATTTGTTTAGTCTAAGGCTGACATGTTTTGTAATTATGTAATTGGTTTATTTTCTAGTGGCCGACCTGATTGTTTATGGTCAAGGGTTTGTATATATATGATGTAAGATCTCATTGTAGATCATCATACGTATAAGGTCAAGGAATGGGATATGGATATGTAATGTGTGAATAATGTAATATCATTCAAGTAGAGGATTTGGTCGATCATTGGAGATTGAATTGGGTTTATGTAAGAGGATTTAGTCCTCCAGTATTGAGCTTAACCAGAATTGTACTCAGGCATAGGAGATGTTATCTTTGAAGTTCATTCCTTCTTCCAGATTGTAGTATGGATTTCTATGTAGTTAGTGAGACTCCTTTTGTGATGAGCAATGTGCTCTAGGTTGTTGGCCTTCCTACAAGTGCAGGCCCCTCAATTGTAATTCACATACTTACTGTAGAAGTATTATCTGACTGTGGGTAGGATTTCCACCATTTTTTTTTCATTTACTGGGTTTTCCACGTATAACTCTTGGTGTCATGTGGATGGTATTTATTATATGATTATAGTTTATGCTTAATTGGTTTAATTGCTATTCCAGTATTTGGTTTAAGCAGTCTGATATTAATGTTATGGGTTCTAGTATTAAAGTTTTAATTGCTAAATGTTCTGGTAATTTGTGACAACTGATTCACCCCCCTCCCCCTCTCAGTTGTCTTCCGGTTATTTGAACTGTCTAATATTTTCAATTTCTTTTACCCCTACATGCCCTAATCTGTACAAGATTTTAATGGGCTTATTTTTATTTTTTTAAAGTTGTTATTAATAGTTTCTAAGGTGGTCAAGAGAAAAAGAACTCCCACCAAGGACTTAGGTCCTAGTAGAATACTAGCCATGGGGGGCTTAAAACCCTTGAATTTTAATTAAAGTGCATAAAATTTTTGTTATTATTAATTATTATATTTAATTATTAATAATGGTGAAAACAAAAATTGAAAAACATATAGCATTATTAATAGATAAATATAATAATTGAATAATTAATTATTTCATTTACATAAATAGAAGTATATGTAAATCTAAATAAAAGAATACTTTTATTTATTTAAATGAAATAATTAATTAAGAAAAGCACAATAGGAGTTATCAGCACTTTGAGCTATTTTTGGAAGAGTAGCGTGCAGAATTACAAAAGGAGGGACTTTTTCAGTTATCAGCTATTTTTGGCATCTTAGAGATCTATTTTCAGTAGAGGGGGATTTTCTCTTTTCAGAGCTATTTTTGGCACACAGATATGCAGATTTTTGGACTAGGAGTTTTCTTTTTTCAGTGCAGCTATTTTGGGCGAGATTGACAGTTCTATATTTGGCAGTGGGAGTTATTTTTCATGCATTTGCAGTTGGAGACCCTTTTTGAGCATCAGTGGCTATTTTTGACATATTTTGGCATGGTTTTTTAGCTTATTTGGGCAAATTCGCCCAAGGCTTTTTCTCATGCAAATTTTTCTATTAGGGTTTTTGAAGGAGATGTACATGATGGGTTCTATATATTCTCTCTCTCCTTCTTTTTCCCCTTTGTTTCTTTCTTTTTTCTTACACATACAACAAAAAGAATTGTATCTCAACACTTATCAGTTTTCAGTTATTGTAATAGAGTTATTGTATTCAGTTTTGCAAGACAAAGGTATTTCCTTATCAGTGTTTCTTGCTTTTTTTATTGTCAGGTGAGCGATTTGACAGAGTTATTGTGATTTTAAAATTCTTTTCTCCATCTAGCTTTTGCTTTGCAGAAGTAGGACAATTTCACAGTGATTCAGGTTGTGGGTTGTGTTCACCTAGTTTTTCAACTCCTTGCATGTTGTGAAAATTCACTTTTCCTGCATGCAAAAGTTGGATAGCTTCAAACCTTTTCACAAATTGTTTATGAATTTAGTGGTCTAATTGATTTGTCAAGTGTTTTTATTCAGTACTGTAGTTGTTATAGTTTTAGTGCAGTAATTTAAAACTCCATAATTTTGGTGTATCACCTCCATTAGGATAGGTTTTCTCGTCACATGCAAGCCTTTTTACCCTTTTCATGATGAAGGTTAGTTGTAGGAGTTCCATCAAGATAGGAATTCGGCATGGTCTCCGGAGATTCACCTTCAACTCTAGCAACCCACAGGCTCGAAGGTGTTTCCATATTTCATAGGATTGCTTGGTTTCGCACTTAGTATCGCGGGTGCAATCCTTCGTGACAACAGTTTTTTGGCATGCCCGGTGGGACTCGTTTGAGCTATTACAACTCCAAAAAGCTCCATTTTTGTTGTTGTTTTGGTATTGACGGCAATATTACAGCCTTTTGAAGTTATTTTTTTAAGTACCTAGTGACTCTATTTTCTGGTTTTATGTGATAGGTCTTAACAACATATGAGAAAGTATCAAACAAGACAAAGAAAGCATCTAATTGAGCATACTGAATTACCACCATCACAGAGGAGGTCAAGGATAGTGAAAAAGACAGAAAAAGCAGCAAATTCAGCAGTTGAATTTTCAACAGAATCATCAGGTGAAGATTTTCTTGAGATCCCAAATTCTAATTTTTTGTCTAATTCTTCTCCTCCATCTAATTCTTATCCTAATTTTGCCACCTGTATAAATCCTCTTTTTGCAACAACTCCAGTTTATCCATTCATTACCCATAATCCACCATTTAATCCACAATAAATCCTCCAGTAGTTCCAATGGCCATACCAAGAGCACATGCTTTGGTACCCTTTAATGGAGGCAACCCTTTAAATATGACCCAACATGATCCCATACCAGGAGCAGCTCAGAAAAGTTTGCCTATCTTCACTAGTGAAGACCACGTCACACCTATTGAGCACATAAGAGTTATTGCATCCCTATGTGCAGTTCATCATATAACCCAAGAGAATGTGGCACTCAGGCTACTACCGGCATCATTCAAAGGTAAAGCACTCTAATGGTCCAGAGGTTTTCCAATTAATTCAGTTGGTGATTGGGATGATTTAGGTGATAAGTTGCCAAGGCAGTTTGCAGCTAAGTCAGATCACCTTTCATTGGTTGAGCAGATGACCACTATCAAGAGGGCTCTACAAGAGCAAATGACTAATTTCAACTACCATTTTGAGCGAACTTGGAATAGAATTCCTACAATGGTAAAACCCTTTGTTGAGCATGTATTTTAATATAGTTAGAGGGCTTTAAACAATGATGTTGTTGTTATGATTTAGTCTATGGGTGGGTTTACATTACCAGCAGCTTATGACATAGTTATTAGAGAAGAAAATGGCCTTATACAGGCTCGTAAAATTGCCCCTAGGCATCATATGCTTATTTTTCTAGATATATTGTCTTTAATGCATTTACAAGAACCTCCTATAGCTACATTACCCGATGTTCCAGCATTAGGTTTTCAGAATTATGCTCAAAATAATGTTGTTATAGATCCATCAAAGAAAATTCAAGAGCTAAAGGAGATGTTTATAAAGATGTTGAGGAAACTCATTAAATTCAACAAACTATGCAGAATTTTGGCAATGAATTGGTGAGCCTTAAAAAAATCAGAACCAAAATCAGAGGTATCAAGCCCCATACCAAACTCCTTATCAGCCTAATAGGCCTAACTATGAGAATGACCCTCTGAATCAAAGGAGGAATTACAACAATAGGCCAAACCAGCAATACAATCCAAACACCACTAGCAATACCAGAGAAATTGTACTTGTTCAAAACAATATGGCTCAAGATTATTGTTTTCTGTGTTATCAACCTCATAATCAAGCATCATGTCAAAATGCAATGAATTCACAATCACAAGCTTTAATGGTACAAAATAATATGTCTTATTACGATACAGGTACAAATGACAAACCAGAAGGTCCTAAGGTGGCTATGATGAATTGGCGAGGTGAGGAATTTTATGGAGTTAATCATCCACAAGTGCAGAATAGACCTTATTCACCTGTTACAGCTAATACAAGGTCAAAAAATCATGCTATTGACATTGGACAACAAGCTGGAAATTATCAACAGTAAGCTAATAAGGCAAAACAACAGCAAGATAATTCAAAACAAGAAGCTTCTACAAGCCAACAAGCTGTTAGGGTACCTCCACCTATCCAAAACATGCATATTTTACCAAGAGGACAACCTGCAACACCTAAAGAACAACAAAAAGTTCACTTTCAGCCAAAACCAGCTCAGCCAGAGCCTGCTCATCCAAAAGTAAAACAAAAGGTTAGTGGTATTCCTTTCAATATAATTGAATCTATGATGAAGACCACTGTTTCTATGTCTATGAAATATGCTTTGCAAATTCCTGTGCAAAAAGAATTGCTGGGAGAAAAATTAGATAATCTTTCCTTGACCAATGAGCCTCAGAAATATCAGCCCAAGGTTGCATTAGCTGATGATATCCCAGTTAAGAATAGTCAGCCAGTTCAAACAGCAAAGCCTCCTCTATTTTTTGTAACATTGACAATTGGCAACCATCTAGTCCACAATTGCATGATAGACTCAGGAGCCAGTAGTTCAATTATGCCCAAAGACCTTGCAAATAGACTTGGTTTAAATTATGAGTTTGTTTCTAGAGGAGTTGTATAGTTAGACGGAATAGCAGTCAAGTCAGTTGGAGTGGTCAAAGATATTGGTTTGACCTTGCATGTTTGTCCCAATTTTGTAATACCTCTAGACATGTACATAGCTAACTTGCCTCCACAAGATGCCATTTGCTTATCTATAGATTTCACAGCAAAGTTGGGAGGATACCTTTCTGCTAATTGGTCATACTTATTTTTTAGAACCTGATATGGCACTAAAATGACCATTAAGTCAGAACCTTAGGCCACTTGTCATTTGGAACCATATACCCCAGGTCCTATAAATGCAGATCTTACTATGTGTGGCCATGGGGAGTTACCACCTATTCAGGATCCAGACACACCTGTTCAAGGCATACCTAATGTGAACTTGGATGAGTGGACAACTCGAAAAAACTACAGAAGATCCTTTTATTAATATGGATGAAATAGGTCTTGGTGTATATATGATTCATGAGGAAGATGTTGTTATTCCTAAGCTTGAAAAGGATGACATTCCACTGGACCAGCAGTCAGAACAATAGAAAAATCAAGTATGGCAGATTTATTTTGATGGTTCAAGAGGTAAAAATGGTTCTGGAGGTGGTTTTATGTTTGTTTCACCCGAAGGTATGAAATATTTCGCTACTTTCAGATTTTGTTTCAGCTGCACAAATAATACAACAGAATATGAGTCACTTGCACATGGTCTAGAATGGGCTAGAAAGAAAAATATTAAGTGTTTAAAAGTCTTCGGTGAAAGTGAATTAGTGGTGAATCAAGTTAGAAGCATTCATATCACCAAAAATGATGTTTTAAAGATGTATAAGCATAGAATCTGGGATTTGATTGAAAATTTTGAAGTTATAACTTCTTGTTCATACCTAGAAATCAGAACAAAGAAGCAGATAGGCTTGTTGCCTTAGGTGCTCAATTTGATATTCCAAAAGAAATAGAAAATATTGATAAACAAAAGTATGTTAAATTTGTTTTAAGGCCCTCAGTTGTAGATAATAATGTTAATTGGCAGGTTTTTGACTCAGATGAGCTGATTGCTAACTTCCTAATTGAAGAAGCTGAGTTTTATGTCGTAAATCGACATAAATTCAATAAACAGTATGAAAATCAGTTTCTTCAATTGAAAACTAACAAGCTGCCCAAGGGTTTGGTAACCCTTGAATGTATTTTTAATACAAATGATCAAGTTTGAAAGGACAAAGGCAACATATTTGTGAAGGAGGAACACTATGAGCCCATTGAAATATTCAAGGACAAGTTGTTGAAAATTAGCAAGGTATGTACTTCTGAAGAAAGGCATGCTTTTGTATTACTTCGTCAAGAATTTAGTGATTTATTTGCATGGAGGTATGAAGACTTGAAATGATTTAATCCTCACTTAGCTCAGCATACCATAGAACTGGTAGATAATGCAAAACCAATTAGGCAGAAACAAAGCCCTCTTAATCTAAAATTAGAGCATCTTATGAAGACTAAGATGAATAAGTTGATTGAAGGAAATATCATATTTCCAATCAAACACACATCCTGGGTGTCCAATATAGTTCATGTTATGAAGATGAACATAGAACTTAGGTTGTGTGTTGATTTTAGAGACTTGAATAGAGCCTCTCTGGAAGACCATTACCCACTGCCCTCAATGGAGCAAATTTTACAGGTTGTATCAGGTTCAAAGAGATTCTCATTGCTTGATGGTTATTCGAGATATAACCAAATTTTGGTCAAAGAAGAAGACTAGTATAAGACAGCATTTACCATCAAGTGGGGTACAATGACTTACAATAAAATTCCCTTTGGATTGTCCAATGCAGGGGCAACATTCCGGAGAGCAATGGACACGGCTTTTCAAGGCCTAATTAACAAGTTTGTTCTAGTTTACCAGAGATGATGTTACTATTTATTCCAAGAATGCTAATGAACATCTTGACCATCTCAGATAGGTATTTGTGAGATGCAGGGAGTATGGAGTTTCATTGAATCCCAAGAAGAGCATATTTGTTGTCCATGAAGGCAAATTGCTGGGATATATTCTTTCTAAACATAGTATTAGCATTGATCCAAAAAGGATAACAACCATACTTGCACTACCATTACCAGCACACAAGAAGGGACTTCAGGGCTTCATAGGTAGGATTAACTTCATCAAAAGATTTATTCCTAATATTACAACATTAATGTAGCCACTTACAACCATGCTTAAGAAGAATATACCATTTCAGTGGAATAAGGAAGGTAAGAACAACTTTAAGATGATAAAAGAGGCAATTGCAACAACCTCTACTCTCATAAATCCTAATTTTAAGAAATATTTTATTTTGTATGCTTTTGGGAGTGAGGATACTATTTATGCAATGTTGTGCCAACAAAATGATGAAGGCTTAGAACAACCAATTGCTTTCTTTAGTTAGATTTTACATGATTATGAAACTAGGTATTCATTTGTAGAGAAACATGTGTTAGCTGTTATAAGGAGCCTTAAGAAATTCACGCACATGCTTTCTCACAATAAGATTCAGTTTATGGTTGCTCATCCAACAGTGAAAGATTTCTTGCTTAGCAAAGATATAAATTACAAAAGAGCAGGTTGGATAACCAAAACAATTGAGTATGACATCTCCATTAAAGTTACCAAGTTGCTTAGAGGCAAGGGCTTATGCGAACAACTTGCTAGAAGTGCAAAAAATAGAAAAGAAGAACAACAACAAGATGAAACAGTGCTAAATAATGATGAACAACTTGTTGTCCTAGCTGCACTAGCCACTTGGAATCAGCAAATTGCTCATTATCTGCAAACTGGTGACTGTTTGAAAGGTCTAGACATGTCAAAAAGAAGGTATTTCAGGATTCAAGCCATCCCTTATGATTTAATACATGGTTTTTTATTCAAAAAAGACTATAATAATGTTTTATTGAGATGCATTGAGCCAGAACATATTGATAAAGTTCTACAAGAATTGCATGAAGGACCTGCAGGAGGTCACTTCACAACAAGAATAACAACTCTGAAAATTATGAGAGTTGGTTATTATTGGCTAGATTTGTTTAAGGATTCTCACTCATGGGTGAGAAAATGTGAAAAATGTTCATTGTTTGTAGGCAAACAGGGGCTTGCAGCCTTGCCTTTGCAACCAATTGAAGTTGAACAACCCTTTGCAAAATCGGGGCTTGATTTTATAGGACCTATTAATCCACCTTCTAGTGTAGGTCACAAGTGGATTCTTACAGCAACTGATTATTTCATAAAGTGGATAGAAGCAGTACCATTGAGAGAAGCTAATGAAACTTATGTCCTAAACTTCTATCAAGACTTGGTGTCTAGGTTTAGTACCCCAGACTCAATCATTTTTTATAATGCTTTAGCTTTCATTGGTCTTAGAGTTTCAGATTGGTCAGTTAAGCACAATATCTATTTGAACACTTCGTCCAATTATTACCCTCAAGATAATGGACAGGTTGAATCAACTAACAAGAACTTGATCAACATTATTAAGAAGACCATTGTTGAGAATCAGAGAACTTGGCATGAAAATCTCAAGTTATCCCTTTGGGCTGATAGAATAACACCAAAGAGGTCAATAGGTAACTCACCCTATGTTTTGACTAATGGCAAAGAATCCAAGTTACCTATTTCAATTGAATTGCCAACTCTGAACTATGTTAAAGAGCTTGAGTTACTTTAGGAGCAGCAAATGCAAATTAGGCTTTCTCACATCATGGAATTAGAAGAAACTCGAAAGGAAGCACTTAGAAAATTGGAAGTTCACCATGCTCAGATGAAGAGAACCTTCGATAGAAAAATTGTACCACACATATTTAATCAAGGTGATCTTGTTTTCAAGTGGGATGAATTAAAGAACACACCTGGTAGGCATACAAGGTTTGATTCCATGTGGGATGGCCCGTATGTTATCACAAAATGCAAACAAATTAATGCATTCCAACTTGCTAAGTTTGATGGAGAGGTGTTGCTAATCCTTGTCAATGGGATTCACCTCAAATTGTTCTATTGAGTACTAACAGTTTGCATATGTAGATAGTAGAGTAGTTTCAGTTTCAGATTTTTTATTTCAGCAGTTTGTTAGGCCTAGCTATAAGCTGAGTTGTAGTAGCCTGATTTAAATAAGTGTTGTTCAGCACTCCACAGTTACAATTCTTCCTATTTTGAGTGTTTATTTTCATATTTTAGCAAGTTTTAGTTCAATAAGTACTTTCAGCACATTGTTGTTTTCATTTTTCAGTTTTAGTTGAGTTTTGATTGCAGTTTTCAATAAGTGTGGAAGCAGAATTTATAGGCTCAGCTATAGGCAGAGCCAAAGTAGTTTCAGTTCAGTTGTTTTGGTTTTGTTTAAGTGCTGAGTTGCAATTCCAATTTTTGAAGAGGGCAAATTTGACTCAATGCCTAATGGATATACTAGGCTATTGGATTCTACTTGTTTAGTGGGTAAACACCCCTAAGAGGTCGCCAAAATGTTACCAAATTTTTATCACACCTAAATTTGGTGACCTGTTACAGGCCTTATATATTGCGGTTAAAAGAGGTACACAAATTTTTTTCAGTTTCTCCATCTTTACATCATGGTTTGAAAGTCAAAAATTTGTTTCAAGATATGCAAGAATTTTAATGAAGTACCAAAAAGATTGCATTGGAGAGATGTGGAAATATATAATTTCCCAATTGCATTCATAAATGAACATGTATGTTATACAAAGTATTCATTTTTAGATGTGCAATTGTTTAAACCGAATAAAATATATTCAAGTTCAACATTGCATAAAATATATTTTTATTTTTGAAAACAAATTGTTCACAAGATCCCACACAAGCTGTGGGAATAACTAAGAAAATATCAAATTGATGATAGAAATCTAAACACAAAAGAAATAGAAGAATGTATGAAGAAGCGAAAGAAAGAACCCATCATTGCCTAGATAGGTTGATGAGTTCTGAAGAAGATTCTTCTGATCAACTTCGTTGATCCAAGCATCCCGTTGTCCACTCCATGTGATGACCTGAAAGAGAGAGATAAAATGGTTTTGTTAGAGCTTCGGGTTATTACTTTCACTCCTACATACACAATTCTACTCCTAGTGTGCCTACACAACTATATTAGATTCAAAATATAAGAGAAATAGTGTAGATATGATGTCATGAGAAGTCTGAAAAATCCACGTTTTTATCTAACTTGTTTGTTTCATGTGCAGATATAGGTTTTTATTTCATATCCATCATGTATGTGGATTAAAATGGGCTCCCAAGGGGTTGATCTAAGCATACATGTCACTATTCATAGGGTGACACTAGCCAATTATCAAAATATTGAGTACACTAAGCCATGATCTTACATGTTGTCACTAAATGACAGAAAGGGACTGTCATCCAATGGCAGTATGAAAAAACATGTACTCAATGCATTCATTAGTCAATAAATGACTAATATCATCATGTGAGGGGGCAATATGTGAGATCATAATAGGGCCAAGGAACAATGAAGAAGATCCTTTAGAACTGTCATGTTGTAAATAGGGTCATTATGTAGTACCCCTCCTCATTTGAACTCATTAGACTCATATTTTATTATTGTTTACTTTCAGTGGATACATTACCATGATGTGTTATTCAAACTTATATGACATTATTTCATGCTTTATCTGGATATGAGATGCATAATTTATTTGCAATATTTTAGTACTTGTGATTTATGGCATTTTATGGATTATTGCTATGTACTGACACTTTATTTTATCTATGCAATGTGAAATTATATATTATGTGTCTGCGAGTGTATTGGATGCAAGGGGACGATTTTCCTTCACTCACTCCAGTGAGACACGGAACGTCGTGATTCTCCTTCATCGGTGTGTATGCCGTGTTTTTTATATTGTATATATGCATGTGTGGTTCAGGATGCAGGATATTGCAGGTACAAGTATCGGGTAGGTACAGGGTATCGTCTCCACTTGGCTTCACAGGTCTGAGTGTGCCTTATATTTGTCCGATGGAAGTGGAGGAGGTAGTAGTTGACCCTATTTTGCCCAGTTACACTCTTGTGAGTGTCGTCAGTTGGTCGTCCTGTCAGTTTGTTCGGCCTTCGTATTTTGTCGTTTGACCTTTTTATGAGTCTTTGCTTGGGGTTTGCTTAGTTTTGTGTTTAGTGGATTTAATTAATTAATTAAATTTATGGAGTTATCTCATAGTTGGTATTTTTGAATTATGTAATTTATACATTGAGGTTATAAATTTAATTAATTAAAAGAAGTTATTAAATTAAGTTGCAAGCTGCATGATATTAGAAATATATTTTATTTAAATTTTTGTGAAAAATAAATTAGATTAATTTCATTTATTGTTTCCTAGAATTTTAAATAAATAAATGAATAAAAGAATAAATTAGAATTAAAGTATTGCTTTATTTTCTTTGTTTAGAAAATTAATTAATTTGCATGAGAAAAGATAAGAAAAAAATGATTTTTGCTTATTGCATGTTAATTTATCCCTTTGTTAGGAATTAGAAAACAAAATAAAATTGCTTTTATTAAAAAAATTAAATATTAGGTTTTTGGGAAAAATATATGCAACCTAGAATTTTAGTTTAAAAGGGGAATATATCTTTTTATTCTTGTTTTTAAAAAGGCACGGGAAAGAGGCAGAGATTTAGGTGAAGAAAAATTGTTTGAAAGCTTGCTGAAGGATTGAATCTCTCTTACAAAGTTCTTCCAGGAAAGTTATACCAGGTTGGGTGGCTTCTTCTGATTGTTTTATTTTTTTAAGAAAATATTTCATTTCTTCTCTCTTTCTGAATGATGTGTGTTAAAATATTTGTCAAATCCAAAATCTTTTCTGGTTATTTCTTGTTCTTGGCTAAAGTCCATTCCTAAAATTAGTTTCTAGTTTATGGAAACAAGTTATTTCCTGGGTGTTTGTAGATTAAAATTTTGAGAAAATTGGAAAAAGTTAATATGGCAAATTTTGCCAAGATTTTTATTGTGCATGAAAATTGCAAGATTTGGGAGAAATGGGATTTACCAGAGAAAATATTCCCTCTTGTTTGATTTTTGTTTCGATATTTGGCTATGGCAGTCCTTTTTAATATTTGTGTATCTTTGTGTAATAATTTAGTTACTATGGTAATAAATTTAATTTCAATTAAATTTATTGGGTTATTAAAGTTATGGGGAAATTGTTTTATTTAATTCTTTATGGGAAAAATTGTATTAAATAAATTTGTGAGAAATAAATTTTATTGGAAAATGAAATTTATTATATTTTTATACTATTGTAAATATAAAAAAAAAAATTATAAAAAAAATATATTAAAAAAAAAAAACTTTGGTTTTTGGGAGGTCGGTAGCAACTACCGACGGTAGTACAGCTACCGTAAGGTAGCAGTGCTATCTACGGTAGTACCTGCTACCATGCGATAGCAGTGCTACCGGCGGTAGCACCTGCTACCATAAGGTAGCATGTACTACCTACCGTAGTACCTGCTACCGTGTGGTAGCAGGGAGTTATATTATGATTCGCTTTTTCCTGGGTTAAATTCGGTGCATTCAAGAATATGGTACATTCGGGTTCCGTGCTAGTGTTATGTAATTTGGTTTTTAATTAATTTATTATATATAATATATATATATATATATGTATGTATATATATTTATATATAAGTTTTTTAATTATGGGCATTATGTTATTTAAGTATTGTTTTAATACTGTGAAAATTAATTCATGTGTTTATATATATTTTGTAATATGATTATAGGTATATGATATATATATCTATATATAATTAATTCAGAGTTTGGCTATTTCCAGAAAAGCTTATAATTTTAGATTCTATATTTATGCTTGGAAATTCATTAGGAGATTAATTTTTATGTGATTGATTTAACCTTATTGGACAAATGACAACATTGATTTCTTTGTATTAATATATTTGTATTTTCTTATTTTCTGGAAAATCTTTAATTGCAAGTATTTTATGCTTTTGGTTGTTTAAAGAAAAGATTGTCTGTATTAGGATCTTGTGTAAATGGTGTTGCTGTCAAACTTAACTTTGTTGCAATTCTGGTTGAGTTGTCACTATGTCATATGTTGTTATACCCCTTGGTCAGGTGTTGTTGTATAACCCTGTTGATATGAGCCATTGTGTGTTTTGTTCCTAATGGTCAATCCTGGGTTAGTGATTGTGTATCCTTCACCTGTGGTTTGTCAGGATTAGATATGGCTATCTATTTTGCCATAGAGTTCTCGTAGAGAGACCTTTCCTATTAGTGTCCTATGAGAGAGAGTGGCTTTCGAACGGGGGCCACGCCCGAAGTGGATAGTAGGATAACCCCTCGAAAGTTTTAAGAAGTGATAACCTAATAATTGATTAGGGGGTGGGTAGTTTAAAATATTAATTAAGATAATGTGTCTCACACATGGTTGAGTACTTGTATACGCTCAGGATGTGGTGAGAAGGCCTGGAATGGCAAACTTACCACCTTGTCTTCACAAAAGGATCGGTAGGGTCCGCATGACGCTTAGATGGAGCTGGAGGTTCGAGAGAGGTTACCAGGATAACCCAAGATGGGGGATGAGACCTATGGAGGCCTACCAGGGTAACCACCTTAAGCCATGCGATGACACTCTCTCCTTAGAGTCACTAGTGTTTGTGAGTTGAGTCACATGGATGTTTGCGGAGTCATGTAGTTCTATCATACTTGTCTTATTTTGCTTGCTTGAGGGTCTTCTACTATCTCCTAGCATGGTGGGGTGGTTCCATTTCGGGATCACATGGTCGGGTGGTAGTGCCACTTCCCATCGGATGTTCTGGATTGTATCTTCAGGTGAGGAAAGGCTTTGATGGTGTTTCTCGGTTCATGATTCATGTACCAACTCTTGTTCGTGATCATTGTTCAGTTGAGATCTTGTGGTCATTGTATCAAACTTTTATGTAACCTTGATATTGTAACTTTTGGATTTCATGGTATTTTTGGAAGCCATGTATTTATGGATATTGTAATATTATATTGGTGGAATGTATGTTAATTCAATTGCTTTGATCTTTTGTATAAATGGTTTATGGATAAATAAATGCATCGGATTACTTTAATTCTTTCATTATGGAATTTAGATGTATGTGTAGGTTTATTCTCAAACATTTAATTTACCTAATTAAAATGGACAATTGGATTAACCATGGTGTTAATATAATCTACGAATTAATCTTCGTCGGTAACCCTTAAAAAATCATGTGATAGACTTCTGTTGTGTTATTAAACATGCAATTGTTATAATTAATGCACTTAATCTTTTTTTTTTTAATATTTCATCCTTTAGTTGCCTAGTTGTGTTGTTTTCCTTTAGGGTTCCTGGTGGGGCATTACACATTATCTAGAAAAGAGCCATTTACACAAATCCATCAATATAATGACATAAAAGAGAAAAATACAACTTCAAGCCCGAGAATAGATAACAAAGACAATCATCCATGTTGCTATTGTTGTCTTCAAAATTTGATTCCCTTTAATATCCCTAGAATAATATGATTCAAGCTTGGTGCAGAAGAGATATCGGAGATAAAGAAATTCTCAAGACAACATATGACAAGGTTTGGATAGACCTTCTACACTTCGGACTTCCTCGGAGCCCAGCTGGGTATACCTTTGTGAATTAAATTCACACTTTCAAACATAAACCCACAGCAAACCAGTCCAGAAAACCAGTGGATTTACTCACCTTGAAATCAACTGAAAACAAAGGATGGAAATTGTACTTGAATTCAGCATTTCGATCAACAAAACATGCAATAAACAACTTCAATTAATACCAGTGCCTTATCCAAGGTCACAGAGTCATCTAAATTCAAATAAAACTCCTTAAACAATACATCTTTATACTTCCCGACGGCTTGGTTTCATTAATCCTTATATATGCCTGACACATACAAGAATTCAAGCATTCCAAACTAAGCTATGGTCCTCAAAATTCAAAGTTCCTCCCAAAGAATTTACTGGTATGAGTGATCCCGCGTATTTAATTTCTCTCCTAAAGAGAAAAGCTAACAAACACTTATACTAAAATTGCTTTGCAATTCCATTTCAAACAGAACAACCCTGGATTATTCAGAATGAATACAGTAAATAAATTTGTGAACAAACTTGAAGACAACACAAAACTTTACTCAAAACTGATGGCCTGTATATTGATATTTAGTTTCAAGAAACATTACAATAAATTCTGATTCTCCATTAGACTTAGAAAAGCTCAGATAAATTTCTGCAGCGTTTTCTTACAAAATTTTGTGATCTCTCTTCCTCTAGTCCTGGTATCCATTTATAACCACATGGATGCACAAAGCTTCGGACCTTTTTTGAGGAGAGTTTGTTACAAAATAAAGAAGTTACAAGCTTTTCGCAAAAGCAATTACAAGCACTTTTCAGCCTCTGCAGTTATTTCAACCTGTTATTATGTTGCAACCTCTTCTGTCTTTTCAGGGGCGCTCTCCAATTGTTCCGGATCCTGGGTGGCATATTTAGTTGCCCACTCACTATATATTTCTTCTGTCGGCCATGAAAAATTAATCACATCATCTTTATTTTTAGTCAACCTTTTCCAAGAATTCCTCAGTTTGTTGACTTCTGAATTAAGAAAACCATAATGTGACTTAATTTTTTCTATCTCTTGTATTGTCACGACAAAGAAAGAAGTATCATCAAGATCAATGATTCCTTTGACTCTTGCTGACAATTTGGCTTCTATCTCCTTAAGCCATATCTGCTTGTCTTTTAACTGATCTGGATTAGCAAAAATTCCTGGGAGCAACTCACAAACTTGATCAGTGTATTCCTTCTTAAGCAATTTAACCCTTCTATCCACATTATCCACCTCTGTTGCCAATTGCATTAAGACTTTAGCGACATCAGAAGTGGATTTGATAATGGGATTAGCTCTTGCTTCATCACAGGATACACACATGAACTCTAGATCTTGCTCCCTAGGTCTCCATCTGTCAAAAATGGGTGTCAAAATGGCCTTATCTCTCCTCAGCTCATTCCACATCTCCATAATTTTTCCCACATTGTTGTAAAGCAATGAGGCATTAATTGTATCTGCAAAACTGGAGATTGTGGCCCTTACTTTCTCCTCATACTTCCCTGCATATAAGGCTTGAGCCTGTCTCAGGTTTTCTAGTTCCTGGGGAGTAATCTCAATCATTTGAGAGCTGGAGGGTGCTGGAGATGGTGGAAGTTCAATGATGGGACTAGTAGGTGGAGGTCTTGCAGGAGAAGAGGAAATCATCAGTGTTGAAGACTCACCTTATTGGTATTGTCCCATCAACTGGCTCTGCAATTTAGCAATGATGCTATCTTTACCTCTTACCTCCTCCTTGACATTGTTATAGGCCTTTAAAACTATTTCCAACTTAATTTGGAGGGCCTCTTTTTCTTTGGCTTCCTTCTCTGCCACTGCAACACTGAATTTTGCAGTTTCTAGCACAGTGCTAGCAGCTTCTACTATCCCTGTACTTTGCACTCTCTTTACCATCATTCCACCAAGGTAACTTGACCCTGTGGTATCTCTACCTTTCTTGCTCTCATTTCTTTTGAGAGACCACATGACTAGTGCAGCATTATCTTTATTGAAAGTTACCCCTTCCATGGGTTTAGTTTCTTTTCTTACTGCATCTAACACGAGGGCATCTGCAATGTCCCACTCTGGTAAGATAAGCACTCCAGCTTATGCTACCATATCTCTTCCGTGCTCAGGGGTGATGGTTTTAAATTCTTCCATCATCTCTTGTTTTATTTCTTCTTCCACTGAGGTTGGATCTTTATTGGGCTGCTCAGCCTTTCTTGTCTCACATCTAGCATTATATTTATCTATATGTTGTTTCCAAATGAATTGCACAAATGCTTCCGATGTGACAAAATTGTCATCAGCTAGAAAGGCACTACTTGCCTTTTTAATCTCAGCATCCCACTCCTGGCCTTTAAGTTAAGTAGAGGTAATGTCCATTTCAGCATCAATGGGTTCTTCTGGCATCCCTTCCTCCACTTCATCATAGGTGTATGCAATTTCCCCTAAACTACCCAATAGCAAGAGGTATTCAGCTGCCGCTTGTTCATCTCCTATATGGATAGGGGATTCGGATGGGGAATACAAAGGTGTATCTGATTGCACTTCCTTCCCCACCCTTTGCTTCTTTTGGCTGTCTGGGATATCAATGACATCTTGTATTTTCCTCTTTCCTTTGGATGTAGAGGGCTCCCCTGTTGTAGGCACT
Organism: Cryptomeria japonica; assembly: GCF_030272615.1. NCBI lineage: Eukaryota > Viridiplantae > Streptophyta > Pinopsida > Cupressales > Cupressaceae > Cryptomeria > Cryptomeria japonica. The sequence continues at coordinate 321,961,933 of NC_081415.1, forward strand.
AGCATACTGTAACCTGATTTCTTGTGCAGTGTGTAATCACCAGGAGGAATTGCTTTGCTGGAAGCTGACCTGCTTAGGATCATTCTAGCTTTTTCAGGGTTATTCTTAATCACAGCTTCCCTCTTCTCCTTCAGTGTTTGCATCACATCCTCAAAGCAAACAATCAAAAACTTTATTTTCTCTTCTAGTGGGAAGAAGCTAGACAATGGGTCATAGCTAGCATCAAACTGATGCACAAAATCCAAGGCTTTCTTATAAGCCACCCACTTTTCTTTCCTTAGTTCCTGCTCATCTAGATCAAATTCATTCCTGATGAGGTCTTTAGGAAATTGGAATTGATGAGGCCTACCCCTGCATGCTACCTTTTTCCTAAACACGACGTTGAAGAAATCCTCTGGATCAGCACACCTGGACACTGCAGTGGATAAATGATAAGGTTTGAGGAAATCCTCAAAGCAATTCCAGCCTCCCTTTGTTATTACGAATTGGTGGGCTATAGTAGCTGCAGGGAAAATAGTCCCTTTACCTCTACCTGTTAACTCTGCCTCTTGTAGGCCACCAATTTGCTTAAGGATCTCCGCTATTCCCACTTTGAGAGGGACCTGGTAAGGTAACAAAAATGGAGTACCCCTGAAACCAAAAACTCTGAAAACTATGGAGACTGGATATAAATAGATGTCGCCCCAGTTATGAACAATTTTGATGTTCTCTGCGAATTCTTTTGGCCTTATGAATTCCAGAAGAACCTTGGGGACTCTTGGGTTATCAGAGCAGAGGAGAGTCCTTATTTTGGAAGCAAAATATTTATCAAACTTTAGGAAACTAGCATCCTCTCTGTCCCATGACAACACAGTACTCCATAATTGTACTGGCATTTTTTCTCCTTCCTTCTCCTTAACCAGGTCTAGTCCATTGGCGAAATAATCACCACCTTTGAAGAGAAAAAGGTGCATTAAGAGTGAATACCATCCGAAAGGTCTGTCCACCTTTCCATTCTTTATTCCTATCAACCCTCCATGGATAGCATCGGCAATGAAAGAGGCATAATCAAATGTGATAGCAAGAGAAGGATTCAAAATCTGGACAATCATTAGCAAGTAATGATTTGGCATATTTGCTTCAGCATCTTCTCCTAGAACTTAACAAAGTGCCCAGTACATTCCTTTAGCCCTTAGGGTAAACATACTTAATGAGAAGGGCTCTTGTGTGTTGGGTCCTACAACTGTTAACCCTCCTATTTTCACAAAAAGTTCCTTAAGAGGCCCATTCCTGAGATGACTCCTCTATGCACCATAAACTTGGGCTAATGATGTGAAATTTATAGGTTCTAAGAAGTTTGTGAACTCATTAAGCCCAAATGTTGTTCTAAACTCTTCAGCATTAATTTCTACAAGGGTTTTCCCATTTACATCCCGGATGCATCTTGTGACTGGATCATAATTTAATGCCATTTGGGTTAGCAGGTCTGTATCCATGAATACCCCTAGGACTACTAATTTCCCAACATCCAGTTCCCAGATACTGTTTTGAGGAGCAGGAGAATTTCTCATCCCAAATCCAACTTTGAACAACCCCAACCCGGACAGTCCAACCTGTGGGTCTCTCAGCCAATTACCTTTGTCGTACAATCCTTCTCCTATCTTCAGACAGGGAGCCCTGGGCACTAACTCTTTGGCCTTTGATGCCTGATTGGTTGATAACGTTAACTATTCTAAAAAATAATCACATACACTTCTTTCTAAATAGTTAACCTTGCCAGAAAATTTCCTTTTAGGAGCCATTTTGAAAATGCAAGAAAATGAATATCACTCTTAAACAATCCTGCAACAAAAGAATTATCTTACTTAGAACACCACACAAGAATTGCTAAAAAAATATGAGAGAACCTGATCTTTGCTTGAAGTAATTTTCTCTGCAACTGAACCGACTTGCTCTGTATCTGAAGAAGATAACTCTACGTCTGCTCTTCTGCAAAATCTTTTAAGAGATATCTTCACTTGGTAGTTAGGAAATCAAATATTTGTACTCAGGGCCTTAACTGTAACATTGATTCCGCATGCTCCGGCCATCCCTTCGAAATTGAATTCATACGAGAATTCGTATTTTTCACTCCAATGGGTCATAACATTCCTACAAGTGTTCCATTTTGCTCTTTCGCAACTTTGCGAAGCATAATTATCGGACAGCTTAGTCCTACGAAATAGCGCCAACCGTTCGATCAAAAGAAACTTGATCGAGCGTTAGATTAACTGACGGCTTTGGCCTTTTTCTGGGTCCCGCTTTTTTATTGGCTGCATAATACCACGTGGCATCGAATCATTGGCCTTGAAATTCCCTTCGCATTCCACTTTATACTGGCCGCGTGTCTTTCCTTTTATACCGACGTTTCCACCTTGGCGAGCCCACACTTTTTTCTTAGACCACGTGTCATCATGACACATGGACGGTTCTCGTTTACTCTCGCTATTTCGCGGGCATAAGGAGTGAGCACTTTAGCCTTGCGAAATAGCGCGGGCCGTCGGATTATCTTTGAAGTTGATCGGCATTTAATTCTCTGAAAAGGCTCTCAGGAGGGGTGGGCCCGCTGACTCATCGTGAACACCTGGCATCCAATCACCTGCGGCGTTGATTTGTCACTTTGTCATGCACCAGAAGGAAACCACGGGGGCCCCACTTTCATCTCAATAGCTCTATCGTCCAGGTCATCATCATGACACGTGGACGGTTCTCATTTACTCTCGCTATTTCGCGGGCATAAGGAGTGAGCACTTTACCCTTGCAAAATAGCGCGGGCCATCGGATTATCTCTGAAGTTGATCTGCATTTAATTCTCTGAAAAGGCTCTCAGGAGGGGTGGGCCCGCTGACTCATCGTGAACACCTGGCATCCAGTCACCTGCGGCGCTGATTTGTCACTCTGTCATGCGCCAGAAGGAAACCATGGGGGCCCCAATAAATTGTTAACAGCTGTACCTGCCAGGTCATCTCCATCTGTGACCTAACTCACCTTCGGGGCCCACCTTCAGCTTTTTAATCCTGACCCTCTGACTGTTGTGACCCGTGCCATGTGCCGCCATTTTACTCGCTGTCAACAACCAGCTGGACCATCTATGTGGCATGCCATGTGGTTTTCTCAACTTCGCTGGTTTTAAACTACGTGCAACTTCATCTAGCGAAATAGCGCGAGCCGTGGATCCACCCGTGAGATGCGCACTAGTTACTGGGCCCGACAACTTTAGAAGAGAAATATACGAGGCATAAATTTTTGATTAATTAACATAACCGCCTAGGCAAACAACAAGGGGGAACACCTCCTATGACCTCATGACCCATTACTTAAGTGAATAAAGTAACGACAGATTAGAAACCAGAGGGTTTAAAACAAATAAGATAGGATCTAAAATAAAAAACCCTTAAGGTCTAGAACAAAGCTGAAGCACTTGGAATTACACCCTACTCGAAAATTTTAACATACCATAGCCAATCATGGGAAAAGAAAAACCCAATTTTAATCAGTGATAACAGCTATAAACTCATAAAAAGTTGTAGCCCTCAATATCAAGAGACAATCACAGTGGTGAGACTTAATCTAAGATCAAGACATAGAGTTATATTAATAAAGGCAGTGGCATCTTCAGATCAACAGAATAGAACAAACATGCTAAAACATAAATAAGATGTTATTATACGTTGAGGAAATACCAATGCAAAGTTTTCATAAGGGGTCATAGCCATCTGTTCATGTATAACAGTGTAGGCATCAAACAAAATCACAAATAAAATCCAGTCTCAAAGCTACCATGAGCAGATACAACACAGTTCAAAGATAGTGTATGTCAATAATTACAGTTATGACCAGTCATCAATGGACAGTGATAGCATATAAGAGGCATTTATTGTCAAACAAGTGTAAAGACAGAGTATCAGAGTATAGAGGCATTCAATCTTAATGAAGAATAAAAAAAGAGGTGTGATAAGAGTCTAAAAGATGTAATGAATGCTCAATACATATAGGACAATCATCTTAGTCCTTTAAGACTATTAAACAATGTGTGAATATACAGTCCTCTTTGAGAAGACACACATTGTTGATCATTTACAATTATTCAAAGGACAAATTATAATGATCTCTACCATAATTTAAAAGATTTACATGTTGGAATTTAACATAACTGATGTAGATGAGGTGATGCAGTTGAAGACTAATGACTACACCGGTAAAGGATAGGACTATTTGTGATGAAGAGATTGAGATTCTATGATTAGATGACATGATCAGTTATTTGTGTTGTCATTAATGGCAACTGATGTCAAATGATGTTCCTGATATTTTTTTTTGTCATCTAAGTGATTTGGTTTACCGGAAGACAGGGTTTACTGACAGAGAACTAAAGTCTGTGAAAAAGGACTTTAACCGATAAAGTAGAGTTGTTTTGATTGAATCAGACGATCGGCGAGGTTTGGTGATTTGTGGTTTGGATGGTGAACTTGTATCATGGAAAGGTGTATCTGACCAGAACCGGAACTTGTGAAGATTACCAGAAGGCATGTTTCAAATTTCTGATGAAGTTTTGCTAAGGTTTTAGTAGGGTTTAAGACTGGTGAAGAAATCATCTAACCGGTAATGATTTATGTTATGACGGTAATCAACTACAAGTCTACATGAACGTGGTAACATGGTACAACCCACGTGAATGATTTAATTATTGTTTTGGCATGATTCAAGGAAGAATTTCTTGGGAATCAGCGAAATTCTTAGTAGAGTGTTTTAAAGTTTTGACTTTGGTACAGATCAGATTTTCGTGATGGGTTACGATCAACTAATGGTTGATATTGCATTGTAATTTGTTGTAATGATTTGTATATTGATTTGTGGTGATCTCTTATGATTTAAATTGTAAATTCATGATGTAATTAAGGTTTAGTGGCCGACCTAGTTGAGATGGCTATTTAGGAAGACATAGTTGATGTTTATGATGTCGGTGATCTTAGAGAATGTGTTGAGTTGTCCACGTGAAGTGTGAGATCTGCCCTAGAGTTGTAGAGTGTTGTGCATAAATGGATCTGATCAAGCAAGCAGAGAAGTGCAAGTAACAGATCATTCTTTCATTGTTGTTCCCTAACAGTTGCAAAAGGTTAAATCATTTAACCAGGTAGGTCCTAACAGGCCTTAAACATTTAAGTCCCCTAATAGGGCATCTATCAAAAGAGTGTTAAATCCTCTCATGAGGTTGATCCTAACAGATCATCAAGCTCCTAACCAGGCTGCTAGGAAAATTCCTTAACCAAGTGACTCCTAACAGGATCATCTCCTAACAGGGCATACTGTAAGCTCCTAACAGGGCGTACTTTAAAAGAGTACAACTATTTGTGGGTGTCAACTCCCACCATGGTTTTTCCCTATTTGGGTTTCCACATCAAAAACTTATGGTGTTCATGCGTGGAATATTTTTCATGTGATGTTCTTGTTTATGTTTCATTTCATGCATTATTTCTGAGACACCGGTTATGATGTTTTATCAAAAGTTTATCAGAGGTTACCGATACCGATAAGAATTGGTAGAGAAAGTATTTGATCTTATTGATGAGGTTAATTATCAAGTTTATATGACTACTTAAGTGGTGAAATTATTGATTGATGTGGTAAATGATTTGATTAATGTGTTAAGAAAATCTGATAAAGAGGTTGTTAGATATGATTAAAGAAGTTGAGATATTTGTTAAATGGTTTTAGATCTGATATAAGTTTGTTTTTGGGTTTAAAGTTTCAATTGATCTTAATACTGATTCACCCCCCCTCTCAGTATTAATCGGATCCTCATAGGATTCACATTACAGCCCATCAAGAATACAAAGGGCATCATATTAATCATCATTATACTGGAAAAGTGTAGTTGATAGTGCCAGAAGTAAATGCAGTCAAAGATCATTCATTGTCGAAGAATACCCACAATACAGTGATATAGTCACTAAGTAACTCATGAAAAGCGGTAATTAGAGGCTGTCAACAAATGATAATGTGGCAATAGTACATTCTTTAATCCAATAAGCAGGATTGTTCATCATCATAGGGTAACCATATTGACAATAAAGAAACTAAATACCAAAAGAAAACTTGTGAATAGAAAGTACAGTCAAAGAAAGACAATGTGAATAAAAGTTGCACCACATTGAAAAGAGCATGGTTTTTGAAGAGTTAAAGCAACTTCATGTATTCATAGAGTCCTCAAGAGTAGTCATAAAGAATTCATTACAACTATGATTTTTTTTTTAATGGGAGTCACTATTACCATATAACAGTCATTATTAATATTCACTTTCATAAAAGCCACAATGATTTATGGGTCTGAAGGAAAGTTCATTGAAGACAACCCTCAAAAAGGTTTGATACAGTCCTCAAAAGTATGCATATAACCCTTGGTCTTGAACCAAAAGGTATACAGTTCTATATGTCTTAAACAAAGATCTCATGATCAAGATATACTTGAAAAAAGGGTATCAAACAGTCTGACAATATAAGAAGGAAAGGAATGAAAGTTAGTTCTTATACACACATAAGAATATTGATAGTCCTCAAGGATTAGAACATGATGTATTTGAAAATTACAACGATATTCACTGTCATAAAAGCCACTAAAATAATGAGCAAGGTTCATATCAAGTATAAGTCATGATCCATCATGCATAATTAGTTCAATAGGCATGGAGGTCACAGTCATAAGATATTGATCACAATGAACAGCTACAACCAACATATGAACATGTGAAGATTGTCATACATTTAGTTACAGTGAATAAGGAGCAGCCTTCTGAACATTGTCAGAGCATCAAAGAGTAGAACCCAACATGCTACACAAGGGATAGCCCTCACCTCTGAGTAGAGATAAACACGTACATTCTTGTTATCTTACTACAAATATCAAGGACAACATGATAAGAAATCATGACTAGGGTGAACAATAAAAGCCAAAAGTTGTTATTCTTAATTGACACTAAACACACTTAAGATATCATTTAATGAGGAGATGTTGCATGAAGAATCAATGTGCCCAAGATAGAAGTACAGAACTGAGATAGCTACAAAGTATCTCAGATTGATAGGGTATCTTAGATCATCCATCTATGTTACAAAGAAATCAAATGCAGTAAAAAAGGAGCCCTATGACAGTTATGATGTTATAAGTACAATCACAAAGTCATGCAACCCTAGTCACAGTCTAGAAAAGATAGTAGGTTACTACGAGAATGCTCCCGAAGGAGACAGAGTTATCAAGAACTGAGATCACGCAAGGAACAATATATGGATCAACCAAGATAGCCTTAAGTATTATCAGCGACTCGAAGACATAATACTCTAAGTGCAAATTTAGCAGTAATATATTATAGTCAACACCATCATAGTAGACATAATACTAAAAGTCTTTATCAGTTTGCAACCTCCATGAAAGAATTTGTAGCCTCTCAAAAGCAATAAAAAGATGATACACAATGGCAAAGATTTGAGTGATTTGATAAAGTTTGAGACACAAAAAAGTTTTTAGAGTTTGCATAATATATAAGTTACAGACGTCAAGAGTCTCAAACCCGTTCACAAAGAGATGCAAAAGATCATGCAAGGAATAAAATCTCCTTTGCTCAAAGCCCAAGGTTACATGCATAAATAAAACCAAAAGCTTATGAAATAAATCTTGCAAAAAGATCTTGTGAAAGCCATGGTAAGAGAGATGAAGGCATACCAAGTGGTAAGATCCTGGTTTTTTTATTTATTTTTTATTTTTTTTATTTTTTTATTTTTTTCAATTCACGCAGAAGAAAGTCTAAGACCCTGCTTCAAACCCTAGCTCTAGCAGTGCATGGCGGCCAAAGGGAATGTTCCTGATGAAAACAAAATGCAAAAATGAAAGAATAGGATGCATGAAGTTAGGGTTTTCAATTGCTTTTACCCCTGCATGCCCTCATCCCTACGGGATTTTAATGGGCTTATTTTTTATTTTTTTTAAAAGCTGCTATTAATAGTTTGTAAGGTGGTCAAGAGAAAAAGAACTCCCACCAAGGCCTTAGGTCCTAGTAGCATACTAGCCGTGGGGGGCTTAAAACCCTTGAATTTTAATGAAAGTGCATAAAACTTTTGTTATTATTAATTATTAATAATCGTGAAAACAAAAATAATTGAATAACATATACCATTATTAATAAATAAATATAATAATTAAATAATTAATTATTTCATTTACGTAAATAGAAGTATATGTAAAGCTAAATAAAAGAATACTTTTATTTATTTAAATGAAATAATTAATTAATAAAAGCACAATAGGAGTTATCAGCAGTTTGAGCTATTTTTGGCAGAGCAGCATGCAAAATTACAAAAGGAGGAACTTTTTCAGTTATCATCTATTTTTGACATCTTGGAGTTCTATTTTCAGCAGAGGGGGATTTTTTCTTTTCAGAGCTATTTTTGGCACACAAATATGCAGATTTTTGGACTGGGAGTTTGCTTTTTTCAATGCAGCTATTTTGGGCGAGATTGACAGTTCTATATTTGGCAGTGGGAGTTCTTTTTTCATATAGTTGCAGTTGGAGACCTTTTTTGAGCATCAGTGGCTATTTTTGACATATTTTGGCATGATTTTTTTAGCTTTTTGGGGCAAATTCACCTAAGGCGTTTTCTCATGCAAAATTTTCTATTAGGGTTTTTGAAGGATATGTACATGATGGGTTCTGTATATTTTCTCTCTCCTTTTTTGCCTATGTTTCTTTTTTCTTACACATACAACAAAAAGCATTGTATCTCAACACTTATCAGTTTTCAGTTATTGTAATAGAGTTATTTTATTCAGTTTTGCAAGACAAAATTATTTCCTTATCAATGTTTCTTGCTTTTTTCATTGTTAGGTGAGTGATTTGACAGAGTTATTGTGATATTTACAATCCTTTGTTCTGTCTTGCTTTTGCTTTGCAGAAGTAGGATAATTTCACAGTGATTCAGGTTGTGGGTTGCGTTCACCTGGTTTTTCAACTTCTTGCATGTTGTGAAAATTCACTTTTCCTACATGCAAAAGTTGGATAGCTTCGAACCTTTTCGCAAATTGTTTATGTATTCAGTGGTCTAATGATTTTTGAAGTGTTTTCATTCAATATTGCAGTTGTTATAGTTTTAGTGCAGTAGTTTAAAACTCCATAATTTTGGTGTATCACTGCCATTAGGATACATTTTTTTGTCACATGCAAGCCTTTTTACCCTTTTCACATAAACATTAGTTTTAGGAGATCCATCAAGACAGGAAGCCCGCCTGGTCTCCGGAGATTCACCTTCAACTTGAGCAACCCATAGGCTTGAAGGTGTTTCCATGTTTCACAGGATTGCTTGGTTTCACACCTAGCATCACGGGTGTAATCCTTCATGACAATAGTTATGTTACCAAATTTTGCTACACCTAAATTTGGTGGCCTCTTTTCATTGATCAAATGTTAATTGGCTTAATTAAGACAACAAAGTGTAAAAAGGGTTTTAAAAGCAGCGGTCGTGTTTCAATCAAATCTAAAAATTTATGATCTGGGTTTTTGCGATTCTTACACAAAAATTAGAAGACTTCAAAGAGAAAAAAACCCATTAAATTTTGTGTAAATCCAGTTTGTAGTTTTTGAGAAAACTTCACCGCAAAATAACAGAACTTGACTATCAGTTTCAGCAGTTCAACATCAGTTTGGGTCAATTTTCACCTTAGTTTTGCATGGTTTTTCACCAAATTCGACCCAAAGAGAATCATTCATGCAATTGATAGAGATTTCAAGGTGGAAGGTCAATTTGGAACTACTGGTTGTTCTTAATTAAGTTATGTTTAGAAAAAAAAAGAGTTATTAGATTTAATATTTTATTTTATTATTTATTGAAATCAATAAGTAGATTATTTCAATAAATATTAAAATAAAATTATTATAAGGAAAATAAATAATTTATTTTAGCACTTAAAAATAAAATGAATTGTTTTATATTTTAAGTGTTAAAATAAAATTATTTTAAAGAAAGAAGATAAAAGGAAATAAATAATTTATTTTAGCACTTAAATATAAAATGAATTGTTTTATATTTTAAGTGTTAAAATAAATTATTTCAAGAGATAAAGGGAGAGTGCTATTTTTGGCATCATGACATGCAGAGTTTCAATAAAGGGGGTGTTTCTTTTTCAACGTTATTTTTGGCTCAGGGTTTCATGCAAGATTTTTTAGAAAAATGATGCTTTTTTAGATTGACTATTTTTAGTAGAGTTGACGGTTCTATATTTGGCAAGAGGGTGTCTTTTTCATGCAGTTTGAGTTGGAGGCCTATTTTCAGCATCAGGAGCTATTTTTGGCAGAGTTTTGCATGAGTTTTTAATGTCATTTTGGGCAAATCTGCCCAAATCTTTTTCTCATGTATTTTATGTTGGCAAATTGGAGGAATTGATTATGTGTTGCATTGATGTTTTGTCATTGATGGTTACACCGACTGTTTTGGTTGTTTACCGGTTTTCGGTAGGTTCCGATAGAGCGGTTGGATTATGATATTGATCTGGTATGCTTTGGTTTGTGGAACTAGTTTGGATCTACCATTCATGCTATTCAGATGTGTATCACGATCAGTTAGTTCAGGATTTGATCACTTAGGAGCTATCATTTGTTCTCGTAAGCCTTTTGGTCACTGGTAAGGGTTTTACCGGCAGAGCTTTGTCGAAGATCTTTTGATGCACATGATAAGTGGTGTTGGCACAACTTCTAGGTGGCTTTCGGGATGATGTTGGTTATCTTGTTCGTGTTCCTATTGATCGGTGGTGTTAGATTTGGGTCCGGACCTAATGCTATCTTATTCATCTAAGCTATGGACCGGTTTATGTAACATGTCGGTGGATGATCATGATGCGTTATCGGTTGGGTTTATTGATTGGATTATGTTGTTTTGGTCTTAGGCTAACTTGGTTGATCATTGGATTGCAGGTTTATATTATGAATTTATTGTATTATCTTTTAGGTGGCCGACCTAATTGTTTAGGTCCCGGGTTGGTATAAATATGATGTAAGATCTCTACGTAGATCATGGGTATATTCATGGGTTTTTGGGACATAGGATTATCTGTGTGCAAATAAGGTTGTAATCATATGCATAGGTTTTGGTCGGTCATAGGTGATCGAAATGGGTTGGTGAAAGAGGTTTAAGACCTCTGGTACAGAGCCTAACCGGAATTGTATTCAATCATAGGAGATTTTATTCTTGTTGTTCACTCTTCTTTCTAGATTGTAGTCTGGATTTATTTTGTAATCAGTGAGGCTCCTTTTGTGATGAGCAGTGTGCTCTAGGTTGTTGGCCTTCCTGCATGTGCAGGCCCCTCTTTTTGTAATCACATACTTACTGCAGAAGTATTATCTGGCTGTGGGTAGGCTTCCCACCGTGGTTTTTCCCTTTACCAGGTTTTCCACACACAAATCTTGGTGTTATCTTTTGTGGATGGTTGGTAAATATTCTGTGGATTATATATGTGCTTAACTATTATATCTGCTATTTCAGTTTTTGGTTTATGTATTCTGTTATTAAGGTTTTAATGCTTAAAGTTCTATAATTTGTTAACAACTGATTCGCCCCCCCTCTCAGTTGTTCACCGGTTATCTGAGTTATCTAACAATTGGTATCAGAGTCTAGTCCTCTCTACAGAAGCTTAACCGCTTGAGGAAGATCCTATGGCATCTAAAAGTTCAAGTTCATCTACAGTTGTTTTTCGAAGAGAAATTGCTAGGCTTGATGGAACAAATTAAAGAGTATGGAAGATTTAGATGGAGACTCATCTAAGATGTCTTGGTAAGGATATTTGGGAGATCACTGAGAAAGGATATATACCTCATAATCTGACATCTGGCAATCCTCCTCCAGTAGGCTTGGATAAGGACATTGAAAATGATTGTAGAGCTAGAGAAGTCATTTTGTGTGCACTTTCTAATCAGCAAGTTATGAGACTGACCAAAAAATAAACTACAAAGGCTATATGGGATAAATTGGAGACTCTGAATGAAGGTGACCCTACTGTTAAAATTGCTAAACTTGATGGTTACTGAGTGAGATATGAGAACCTGAAGATGGAAGAAGATAAAACGATTACTGCTTTTGTGCAGAGAGTTAATGAAATTGTTTTTAGGAATAAATTGAATGAAGATGGACAGTTTGTGAGGAATAAGGCTAGATTGGTTTGTAAAGGATATTCTCAGAAGGAAGGAATTGATTATGATGAGACTTTTTCTCTAGTAGCTAGGATTGAAGTTGTGAGATTATTTCTTGCTTATGATGCCCATAAGAACTACAAGGTTTATCAAATGGATGTTAAGTGTGCATTTCTGAATGAAGATCTTGAAAAAGAAGTTTACATTGAGCAGCCTGATGGATTTTCACTTTTAGATGACAAAAACATGGTTTGTAGGTTAAGGAAAGCTTTATATGGATTGAAACAAGCCCCTAGAGCTTGGTATGCAAGATTGGATAAATTTCTTTTGAAGCTTGGTTTCATTAAAGGTAATGCTGACAGTAATTTATATTATAATATCACTGATGATGACATATTGATTGTTGAAGTCTTTGTTGATGATATCATTTTTGGAGGTGAGGATAATTTATGTATGTATGGAATTCTCTGATAATATGAAGAATGAATTTGAGATGTCTATGATTGGGGAGATGAAATTTTTCTTAGGTTTGCAGATTACTCAAACTGATAAAGGTATTTTCATCTATCAAACTAAGTATGCTAGAGTTGTTGAATAAATTTGGTATGGAAAATTCTAAACCCGTTGGTACACCTATGGTTACAAGTGAGAAATTAACTAATATAGATGCATCAACATCGATAAATCCTACAAGGTACAAGTCTATGATTGGAGGTTTGTTATATCTGACTCAGACTAGACCAGATATAATGAATGCAGTTTGTATTGTATCAAGATATTAGAGCGATCCTAGAGAGAATCATGTGAGAGTGTGGTGAAAAGGATTTTCGGGTATTTGCAAGGAACAACTGAACATGGTTTGTGGTATCCTAAAAATGATGATTTTACACGATGTGCATATATAGATGTAAATTGGGCTGCAGATGTTGATGACTGAAAGAGCACATCTGGTGGAGCTTTCTTTCTTGGAAAGAAACTTGTTTCATGGATCAGCAAGAAGCAGTCATGTACCTCTTTATCTACTGTTGAAGCTGAGTATGTTGTTGTTGCTACTAATTGTACACAAGTTCTATGGATGAAGCAAATGTTGAAGGATATAAGGGTGGATTATAATGAACCGATAGTTATTGACTATGATAACTTTGCTGCTATTGACATATCAAAGAATCCTTCTAATACAAAGCACATATCTATCAAGTACAACTTTTTGAAGGAGAAGGTGGAAGCAAATGAAGCCAGATTGGTTTATGTGAACACTAAAGAGCAGATTTAAAATATCTTCACTAAACCTTTGCCTAAGGAATCATTTGAGTACTTCAGAGATAGATTGGCGGTTTATGCCTCTCCGATAGAGACCTGAGTGATGCTAAATGGCATCAGTCTGGTATGCATTTATAGAGCTACTATTCATTCCGAATTGATGTGTTGGTGCTACTACTCAGGGGGAGTAGTCATCTGTGTGGTTCAAAGAATTTATGATTTTTCTTTGATGTTTATGTCATATTTTTTGGCATTGATGTCAAAGGGGGAGAGATATATGTGAAAAATAGAGCTTAACAAGGATATCATTCACAGGGGGAGTTTGTTAACTTCATTGTAATATCATCTTATGGGAGATTGTTGGTTGCCTTCCTTTGGGGGAGACTTGTTTGGCATTTCTTGGGACTTGGATGTTTTTCACATCTAGTGTTGCCATCAATGCCAAAGGGGGAGATTGTTGACAAATTAGAGGAATTGATTATGTGTTGCATTGATGTTTTGTCATTGATGGCAACACTGACTGTTTTGGTTGTTTACCGGTTTCTGGTAGGTTCCAGTAGAGCAGTTGGATTATGATATTGATCCAGTATGTTATGGTATGCTTTAGTTTATGGAATTGGTTTGGATCTATAATTCATGCTATTCAGATGTGTATCACAATCAGTTGGTTTAGGATTTGATGAGTCGGGAGCTATCATTTATTCTAGTAAGCCTTTTGGTCACTGATAAGGGTTTTACCGATAGAGCTTCGTTGAAGATATTTTGATGCACGTGATAAGTGGTGTTAGTGTGGCTTCTAGATGACTTTCGGGATGTTGTTGGTTATCTTGTTTGTGTTCCTATTGATCAGTGGTGTTGGATTTGGGTCTAGACCTAATGCTATCTTATTCGGCTAGGTTATGGACCGGTTTATGTAACGTGTTGGTGGATGATCTCGATGCGTTATCGGTTGCGTTTATTGATTGGATTATATTGTTTCGGTCTTAGGATGACTTGGTTGATCATTGGATTGTAGGTTTATGTTATGAATTTATTGTATTATCTTTTAGGTGGCTGACCTAATTGTTTAGGTCCCAGGTTGGTATAAACATGATGTAAGATCTCTTTGTAGATCATGGGTATATTCATGGGTTTTTGGGATATAGGATTATCTGTGTGCAAATAAGGTTGTAATCATATGTAGAGGTTTTGGTCAATTATAGGTGATCGAATTGGGTTGGTGAAAGAGGTTTAAGACCTTTGGTACTAAGCTTAACTAGAACTGTATTCAGGCATAGGAGATAATATTCTTGCAGTTCACTCTTCTTTTTGGATTGTAGTTTGGATTTATTTTGTAATCAGTGAGGCTCCTTTTGTGATGAGCAATGCGCTCTAGGATGTTGGCCTTCCTACATGTGTAGGCCCTTCTTTTTGTAATCACATACTTACTGCAGAAGTATTATCTGACTGTGGGTAGGCTTCCCACAGTGGTTTTTCTCTTTACCGAGTTTTCCACGTACAAATCTTGGTGTTATCTTTTTTGGATGGTTTGTAAACGTTTTGTGGATTATATTTGTGCTTAACTATTATATCTTCTATTCCGGTATTTGGTTTATGTATTCCGGTAATAAGGTTTTAATGCTTAAAGTTCTATAATCTATTAACAATTGATTCACCCCCCCCCCCTCTTAGTTGTTCATCGGTTATCTAAGTTATCTAATAGTTTTTCATATTAGGGTTTCAGGATGCAAATTTATTTAGCTTCTCTTCTATATATTGTCTCTCCTATTCATTCTTAGGGAGTAATTTTTCTTTTCTCAGCATGATTGTGGACTAATTTCAGACCCTTTCATGCTCCAGGATAGTATTGTAGCTCACATTTATGAGTTTGTAACAGCAGCAATTCCTTTATTTTTAATAAAATAATAGCAAATTCCTTCTCGATACTTCTTGTCTAGTGTTGAATGAATGATTTTGATGCTTTTTTTGTGATTTATTCTTTGAATCCTTTAATGTTGTCTCTTTCAAGCATTATTATTTAAGGAAGACACATGGTTAATGCAGGTTATAGTTTGTGTAATCTGATTTTGATGGGTTTGTAGTTGTGAAGATAGTTTATTTTCCTTCAAGCAAGCTTTTCTAATCAGGCCCTTTCTATGAAATATTTATGCATCACATGTTCAGTTGAGTTGTAAAACTTTTAGGGTTATTTGTTGAAGATTTTGTGGGTTAAGCAGTTGTAGATTTTAGAATTAATATTTGGTGCATCACCTCATAGGGTAGGTTTAATTTAAATATTCTTTCTATCCCTTTTCTCAAAAAAATTTGCAGAAGATTCATTAGACAAGAAGTCGACCTGATTTCCAGAGGTCTACTTTCAAGATAGGCATACCCATAGGCCTGAAAGTATTCCTATGTTTCACATGATTGTTGGGTTTCATACTTAGCATCACAACACAATCCTTCATGAACACACCTATCAAAGAGAAATGACAACAATCTTCGATGACATGATGCATAATTTTATGGAGGATTATGTAGATGACTTGCTAGCCAAATTATTCACAAGAGAGGGACAGCTAGACATTCTTGATAAAATCTTTCAGAGACGAGCAATTCAATGTCATATTAAACCCTAAAAAGTGTGTTTTCGAGGTCACGTCCAGAAAACTCTTGGGCTACTTTATATCATAAAATTGCATCGAGGTGGACCCCGCAAAGGTTCAAGCAATCATGGAAATACCACCTCCAAGGATCATTACTCAGCTACGATCTCTTCAAGGCAGGTTACAATCTATCAGAAGGTTCATTGCTCAACTGGCGAACAATGTTTCCCATTCAACCATCTACTTCATAAAAATGTACCTTTGAAATGGGAGGAGAAGTGTGCAAAATCATTCCATCAGCTCAAGCAATATCTCATGAATCCACCTATTTTGGTGCCACCAATAGCGGGTAAACCACTCATTCTCTACATATCAGCAACAAAAGTGTCATTGGGGGCATTACTAGCACAGGAAGACTTGACAGGAAAGGAAAGAGCCATTTATTACATTAGAAGGATGTTGAATGGCTACAAACTCAATTACACCTTCATCGAAAAAGCTTGTTTAGTTGTGGTATTTGCTTCCCAAAATTTGCGACACTATATGTTAGCTCATACTATCAAGCTAATGGCAAAGATCGACACATTAAAATACTTACTCCACAAAGCCGCTCTCACAGGGATGTTAGCCAAATGGGTCATGATCCTAAGAGAGTTTGAAATTCAGTACACATAATGGAGGGCTATCAAAGGACAAGCAATAGTAGATCAACTGGCAGAAGAAACACTATTAGACAAACACCCATTACAAGTGGAATTTCTAGATACAGATGTGCTCAGTGTTACACCAAAGCAATAAATCTTATACTTTGATGGGTCCTATATATAGCATGGATCAGGTGTCGGCATCTTGTTCGTCACTCCAGAAGGACACACAATTTCGAGATCCTACAGGTTGATGTTCACATGCACCAATAATATCATTGAGTATGAAGCTCTAGTGACAGATATCAAAGTAGTCTTGGAGTGGAAAATCACAAAATTAAAAGTCTATGGGGACTCTCAATTAGTTATCAATCAGATCAATGATGACTATCAGACGAAGGACAATAAGCTGATGCCCTACAAACGCATGGTGGAAGATTTTAAGAAATACTTTGTACACATCACATTTGAGCATATTCCAAGGCTAGATAACAGAGCTGCTGACACAATGGAAACCATTGCCTCGCTCCTACAAATTCTAGACAAGTAGAATCATTATGAATTCCTGGTGGAGCAATTGTTTTCTCCCGCCTATGACAATTTGGAATCCCAAGTCATCTGTACCCTAGACGGTTCTGATTCCCCCCTCTATGGAAAGATATACACCTACCTAAAAGACAATATCATTCCACTAGACCTATCCCAAAACCATAAATGCAACTTCATTCATCAAGCAGCCCGCTATACCTTAATCGTTGATAAGTTATATCGTCGAGGTCTTGGTGGTACTCTTCTGCGGTGCCTCAATCGTAACAAATCTAACTCTACCTTACATGAGCTTCACAAAGGTATTTGTGGCACACATTCAAGTGGTCCTAATCTTGCCAAGAAACTTCTAAGGATGGGCTACTATTGGCCAACCATGGAAAAAGAATCATATCAGTTTTCCAAAAAATGTCCAAAATGCCAAATTCATGGCAATTTTATACATGCACCAGCACAAGAGTTGCAACCATTCACCACATCATGGATTTTCTGCCAATGGGGACTTGACCTCGTAGGAAAGATTCATCCTTCCTCATCAAATGGACATGAGTTTATCATCACAACCACTGGGTACTTCACAAAGTGGATTGAGGCAGTCCTCTTGACTACTGTTACCGGCAAGAAAATATCCTCTTTTATCCTGAATTACCTCATCTGTCGGAATGGCATTCCTAGTTCTGATATCACAAATAATAGATGACCTTTCAAGAATCAAGATGTACAAGAACTTTGCGAGTGATTCCATATCCAACATTTCTTTTCAACACCATATTATCCACAAGGGAATAGCCAAGCAAAGGCCTTAAACAAAACAATCCTGAAGATCCTCAAGAAGATAGTGAATGATGTTGGTAAAGATTGGCATGTCCAGCTTAATCCTACACTTTGGGCATACATAACAAGTATCTTCACATGTACAGGAGCTACACCATACTCATTGGTGTATGTATCAGAAGCTATCCTACCTATTAAGGTAGAAATTCCATCACTCAAGGAATCATTGAAAGGCCTCATTCCAGATGAAGAGTATCGAGTCAACAGAATGCAAGAGCTAGAATTGCTAGACAAATGTCAATAACTTACCTTCAATCATCTCAAGGCGTATCAATAATGAAGGTGCCAAAGCTACAATCACAAGGTTATACCAAGGGCATTCAAAATTGGTGACCTAGTCCTAAAAGAAAATCCCCGAAATCAACAAGATCGGGAAAAGAAGGGGAAATTTAAACATAACTGGTTACGACCCTTTACTATCACATCAACTTATGGATCAGGGGCATATCAGTTATAAACTTTAGAAGGGGACGTGCTTGATGAGCCAACCAATAACATCCATCTGAATAAATTCTACACTTGAGTCATCCAATGCACGGAACAAGCAAAAAAGTAGTGAAAAAATAAAAAAAATATCAAAAAAATTGTCACAAACCTGGTAAACAAGCGCCTTGTGGCATAAAAAAATCAAAAAATCAAGAAAATACAAAAAAATGAAAAACAAATCAGAAAGTGCAATAAAACAACTGGTGAAAACATGGCAACAGGCGCTATTTGTGATAGAGCAGTTCCTCTTGTAGCTAGGAAATGTGGAAATCATCACAAGCAATAGCAAACTGGACTAGTTCAATCACGAAAACTAAAATGCAGTGATAACAATCCTAAAAACATGAAGACAAGACATTCTAAATGAAATCTAAGCAAACCAAATGCAAATGTCTCCTTCATGTGGCTCCATTGTCCTTCTTTCTCCTTCAAATTGCTTTGTTTTGTGGATCTCACCTTCAAGTGCATAAACCTAATATGAAAGCAAGATTGACGAGACGACAGCATAAGGGTACTAGAAGCGTGATTGATTCGACCAGATCTTTTGATTGAAGAAACTCATCCAATTTATAAACAAATTGGAGAGAGGACAAGATTAGCATGAAATTGATATTAGAGGCAATTGATTTCAAAAATGGCAAAATTGAGTTGAAGAAAGAAGGTTATGACACCTTCTATGTCATGAATTATGACATATTGCCAATGCAAAGGTTAGAGGACTAAAAGCTTATGACATCTTACTATGCCAATAGTATGACGCATGAGAAATTCATGTTTCCACCGAAGCACAAAAATAGGGAGAGACTAGAGAGAAATTAATTAGGTGGAAATTGAATTTGACAAATTAGAAAATAGGGAAATTAGAAATTGATGAAATTAGAAAATTAGGTGAATTAATTAATAATTTTTCATTCATTAATTAATTCACAAAAAGAGGGGGAATTAATTAGCCAATTAAATAAATATTTAATTGTGACAAGAATACTTAGGATAAATAAATAAATTATTTAACCTAGAGGGAAAATGACAAACAAGATTAAATGAATAAGTCATAAAACCTTAGAAGATTAGGTCTTGACAAAAGATAATTGATGTAGATTCGATTTAATCATGATTCTGACTTGATAAATGATTTGATTGATAAACAATTGAAATTGGTTGACAAATTGACCAATATTGATAAAGAGACCAAATTGATATGCACCAATTGACATGATTGAAGAGGACAAGGATCGATGACAAATCGATCGCAAAATTGACGAGATTGACAAGGACGAGGATCGATGACAAATCGATCTCAAAACGACAAGATTGATAAGAGGACAAAACCATAATTCAAAAGCGATAAAAATGAGGAATGCAGAAGAAGGACTCGATGCTCGCAAATGATAAAGACCAAGTACGCAACATAGAAGAAATGTTAATGTGATGCAAAAACCTAAAATAAGGCAATGCGCCAATGTTAAAGTATGACTCCGCAAGCGTTGACCATTTTTAGGTGTCTACATTTTGCCCCTCTTTGAGACAATGCGATTTTAAGCGTTGTTTCAAAGAACAATAATGAAAATGCCCCAGATAATAATAATGACATATGCATGCCCCCTCAAGGAATTGGCCGGAAAAATCTAGAAAAGAGGCCAAGTGATCGATAAGAATGACAGAAGACGATAGGTTCGAACGGACTGCCAAGACTGACGGAAGAAATGTTAGTAAGAAGAAATTAGACAAAGGACAGTTAGAGATGAAGGAAAACTTGCTTTCACATATGCACATAAGTAGGTGAGAACCTTTATTTGATATGGCAAAATGGATGCGGTGCAACATGGCAATGAAGGCTAGAGCGATAATGCAATCCCTTTGCGTAAGACAGACATGTTCACAGACAAGGAATAGTTCAAAAATCCTAAGACAAACTTGCCCTAGAATGTTATGAAACACTCCACAAATAGAAGACAAAAAATAATAAAGGACCATGAGCCATCTCGACCACTCTAAATCACTTAGTGACATCATCGAGCAACATAGGAACATGGTCGAAGCCAAAAATAAATCAATAAAAAGATAAGACTCGCAAATTCAAACAAGTCAAACAAACATTCTAATCATCATTGTCAAAAGTGGAAAACAAGAATGATCATGTTGTCTGGTTCCAGGGAATACGGTACCCCGTCTAAGACAGGACACAGTCTAGTTTGGAGTATACCACACCCTGTATAAGACCCATTATAATAGTGACAAGGACAAATGATATTGATGTTGAGTGATTGACATGACAATTTTGATCAGTTTGAATGCCTGGTTTGATTGAAAAGTTCATCTGTTACTGCGTGATTTCATTAAAGCACAATGTTTGATTGATTGTCGTTGGATGTATGCTCAGCGATCTGTCTATGCACAAAGGGGATATTTATTGACAAAATGAAAAATGCCAAAGGAATTGTTTTTGGAATTTGAATGTTTTGAAAAAAAATTTGTTCGTTTTTTCCGGACATTATTTGATTTTTTTTTGGTTTTTTTTCAGAACATTATTTGATTTTTTTGGATTTTTTCAGGACATTATTTGATTTTTTTTTTTTTTTATTATTTCAGGACGTTATTTGATTTTTAGGGATTTTGCCTCCAGTGTCTAGCAAGGCAAGGAATATGACAGGTGAATAAATAGGCTTCCTGAAATGATGGTGGATAGAGGGAAGACAAAGGCCTTTTATCATGGAGACAATGCGGATGCAATTTTCAAGGGCTATGGCGTGATGGGACAAAAGATTGGATATGACAATGTAAAGCAGTGACATGGCATGAGGGACATGTCAAGAGGTTTTTGAAACCATGTTTAAATTTTGCGTCCTTATGTTAGATCAAGATCAAGGAATGAAAAAGAGTGTATGGATAGTGATAAGATATGGATAGGATAAGCAAGACCAAGAATGGATAAGGGACATGGACTGAAGGTCAGGATAGGATATGGGATAGTGGCAGAAAGTTGCAATAAGACAGGGAATATGGATGAAAAGTTATAATAAGCAAATGGATAAATGACCAAAAGCTATGATGGACTAAAAGCTGCAAACAAGATGCATGATGCTCATGAAGATCCTCAGCCTTGTCAAGATCAAAGGTGGAAAGAGGAAATGGACATGAGGTACAATAGGATATGAAGGGTAATGACAGGGGTTCGATAGGATAGTGAAGGGCAATAAGATATGAAGGAGAAACCTGCCCCCAAGTACGGTATGCAAGAAGTTCATAGATTACGCATGACGCCTGTTTGCCAGGTTTTCATCATGGTACTTGCCCAAGGCGCCTTTTTACCAGGTTTTCACTAGAGGGTGAATTATTTTTGCTTTACTTTTTTCTTTCTTTTTTTTTCTTTTTTTTCAATTTTTTTTTTTTCAATTTTTTTTTGTATTTTGACATTTTAGTCGAAAATGGACACATGATAGGGGATGAAAGAAGGACTCAAACATCTTTTTGTTTGGATAGTAGCCTTGAAAAAAATGGACCATGACCTTTAAAAGCATGCTCAAAGACATTGGTAGGATAAGGACATGGAAAATAAGATGAAACTAAGGCGAGGATTTATGCAAAGGATTGGATCAAAGGGAGGGAAGGATGGAAAATATGCATTGTGTAGTACCCCTGCCCTAATCAATTTCTAATCTTGGTTTAATCTTGGTTAGTTTATCTTAATGTAATGTTATAGTCAGATGTTTGACTTAATGCATAGCTGTTGATGTGGTTTTCACACTAGTTGTATGCAAGTTGTTTAGTGTTCCTATTTCGTGGTATTAATATCGGGCTAACGCTTTCATTAAGTTTATATATGTATGCATGTATGACTCTTGGTTGCAGGAGATTTCAGGTACAACGCCGCATGAGTGCGAGGTTCATCTTCACCTGGATTTGCAGGTTTGAGTGTACCTCTTTAATCCTTAGAGTTGGATTAGGTGGTCGTAAGACCCTAGTTGACCATAGTCGTGCTCAAGTGAGCATCGTTAGTCGTCGTCGGTGTTCCCTTCTTGTTTGGGTTGCGAGTCGTCTGTCTGGTTGACTTTCTTGGTTTGTGTGCTTGGTGTGTATGGTTAAATTGATTAATTAGTCCTTAAGTATTTAATTTGATTAAATATGTGTTTGTGCATTAAAGGTTAATGGACTAAATTTATCGGGATTTCTTTATGTGAATTATCGTTAATTTGAATTTCTCGATTTAAATTGGGAGCAAGTTCAATTAAATGGGTGATTTTAAATATTAAATGCATTTTGTATATGCTGTGGAAAAAGAAAGATTTAAATTTAATTTCAATAGAATTAATTTAATCTTTTGGCATTTTTATATTAGAAAGGTTAAATTGAATTAAATGAGAAAATCAATTTTTAAATGGGAAAAGCAATTCAATTTGTTGTAATAGTTAGAAAAGAATTATTTTTGAGAATTATTTTTAAATAAAAATTTTAATTCCAAAAATGGAATTTTGGTCAACTCTTCCTTATAACCTAAATTTTTGGGAAATTTTGGAGGATGGATGTTTTTGGAAAAATGTTGGTTGGAAAATATTTTGGGGATGAAATTTGGGGGTTTTGAATGGGGAAGGATTCCTGGAGCTGTAGATTGGGACTTTTCAGCAGAGCTTGCCAGGAATGCGAGATAAGGTAGGATCTGTTTATCAATTTAGTTCTAAAAAAAATATATATTTCCAATCTTTTAAAATGGATTTTAGATTTAATTCTATGATTTGTGGGTTTAGATCTATGCCTATGCCTGGTGTTCTTGCTAGCATAGCAGTATCGTTGTGTTTAAATGGCTCATTTTGGCCCAATATGGGTCTTTGTTGGAAATGGTTGGGATTGGAAAATATTGTATTGTAAGTCTCTTTAAGAGACTGTGTTTTAGTATTATCATTATTATGGGGTTTTGCTGTGTTCAAAAGAAGTTATTAAAAAAACCCAGATTTCATCATAGAAAATTGATCTCTTTTATGTTAGATTGAAATATGTAACTTCGAATCTTTTCATTTTGTGATTTCGTTTTTAAAAAATGAACTGTGTGCAAAAAAAATATAATTTTTTGATTGGGGTTTGGAGGGCGGGGAGCGGAGCTCCACCCGCCTCCTCCTCCCCTCCCCCTCGCTTTGTTCTACCGCGGTGGTCGCAGGCGCACTGCGGTGGCCGCAGGGCGCCGCGGAACCTGCAGGCACCACAGTGGTGCCGCCCGCACGGATCTCCCCTGCGGCTAGGGTTTGAGCGCCCAGCCATCGGCGTTGGGAGGTGGGCCCGGCCTTCGCCGCCCCCCCATATGAAATGGTTTTTTTTAAATTAGTTTTTTTAACATGTTTTTTTTTAATGTATTTTTTTTTTTAATTCAAAAAATATATATATATAATATTTTAATATTATTTTATGGAAATTTTTAATTAAGTTTTTAATTATGTAATGTGGCATGAATGTATATATGTTGATGAATTTTTAGTAGATTATTATGCAAGACTTAATTTTTAATTGTGTATATTTTGGGAAGATGAAATATTGTTATATTGGAAAATCTTTTGAGTTAAAACATACTTTATTCACGAATATATATGGTTTGAAGATTTTAATGATATAGGCCATCTGGAAATGTTAGAAATGAATATTTAAACCTTGGACATTATGATTTAAACGATGTGCTTTTGGAAATTTAATTAAGTACCATTTGGGAAAATTGTTAGTTACTGATATTCTCATTTAGTAAAATGAATGATTAATTTATATTTTTCCTCTGTTTGAGAAATAGACAACGGTACTATTGTAAATTGTGGTATTGTACTCACCTGGTAACGGTGATTTCCCGTCAATGCTTTTTGAAAACTTAGATCAATCAGAGAATTGGATCAACTGTTATGCTTAAATCAATTTGAGAAAATATTGTCTTTTCCGATTATTGCCTATGCGAGTTTAATTCTTGTATTCGCTTTTGCTTATGTAATGGAAAGTCATGCTATGTCTGATAGGACCCTGTCGTATGGATTGATTTGGGGTACCTGTTTCAGTCCTCGGTTCCAAGTTGACTATTGTTTTGTGGTAGTGTCGTATTTGGTCATATCCTTTGTGTGGGTGTCAAATGATGATTCGTGTTTGACCAGATGTTTGTTCCTCCTTCTTGAACTTCGTTCGTCTGACCATGTCTATTCCCTGGTTTTGAGTTCGTCTGAGATAGTCTAGTGTCATATGGGAAAGTGGCTTTTGATTGGGGGCCGCGCCCAAAGTGGCTGCTTGGTACCCCGTCGAAAGTGAGTCTAACAAGTGATAACCTTTTAGTAGATTAGAATGTAGCTCTAAGTAAGATAATTGTGCCTCACACATGGGACGAGTGCTAACATAGACTTGACATGCTGTGGGAAGGCCTGAAATGGCAAACCACCATCCTTGTCTTCACGAGAGGATGTGTGGGTCCACATGAGGCTTGGATGGGCCGGAGGCTCGGATTAGGTTGCCAGGGTAACCCAGTGTATGGGGCTGGGGCCTATGAAGACCTGCCATGGTAACCATACCAGGTTGTGTGATGACACTTGTCCCTACGTTCGCTAGTGTGCTGTCGTTTTGTCCTGTTAGGAGTACCTTGGTGGGTCGTCCTTCTGTCTCTGCCCTTGTGAGTATCGATTTCATGTTAGACCTTGGGTGGTAATGGCTCAGTCTTGTGGATGTTCTTCTGGACCTTTGTATTAGCTTTGATTATGTTCAGTTGGATCCTTTTCTTTTCAGGGATCGTTTATGTATTATTTGACCGATGTGGTCGTTTGTATATTGTTTATATTTCGCCTTGATGGCAGGATTGTAAATGGTGTAACCTCTTGTATTCCTAACTTTATTAATTATCAGAGGGGTCTTGCAGTTGAGCAGACCCGAAGATGTGGCCCTTTAGGGGTGAACTCCGAGATCATTATGGTGTTATGTGATGTTATTCTCTTATGTTTCCTTTATTCAGCTTTATCATGTATGATTAGCTTATGTTAGAATGTATAAGTGGGTAAGATGGAATTAACTTTAAATGCTTATATGCAGTCCTTTCTTGAATGCCTTTTTGATCGAATGCATAAGTGGTTTAGATGAGATTTATCGTAGATGCATGTATGCAATCATCTTTTCTAATGCAATAAATTGGAATATGAAAGAATGTAACTTAGAGTAATGGATATATATTCAGTTGTTGTTAAGGAAATTTAGTATGCTTGAAAGATCTCATATGTTTATGATGAAATTCTAGTGTGTTAGAATATTAGATGTATGGCTTGTATTTTTATGAAAAGCTTGAATGAAGATTATGAATAGATCTTAATGGATGAATCTTTGCTTGTGATTTATATTTCCATCTTTTGAAAGAAATTATCCTGATTAAGAATTATCTCGTTATTAAGATAATCAGCTTATTGGATTAATTGTGTGAGTTAAGTGAATTGTGAAATTTAAGTAATCTCGTTGGGAAACTCTTTAGGTGTTAGTTGATGTCTTCCGCTATGTAATCTAAATCTTTGATATCTTGTTGTATCTTAATGTGGTGTAACTTTAAAAAAAAAATTATTGCACTCCATTTGTATGTTTAGCTTTATCCCTTCGGGGTTTCCTGGCGGGGCATTACACATTGGATAATAGGTAGGGTATTGGAAGAATTGGGCTTCAGTGGATGGAAATGAAGGAAAGATCGACATTAGCACACACCTTGAGGGGTGATGGACTGATGGAGGAAAGACATATTTTGGATATTGAGATTTTGACGAAGGAAAGGCTATGGATTTTGGGACATAAGGGCCCAAAATGGATAAAGAAGGTGATGGAGGAAAAGACTTGGAATGTTTGGATGGAGGAATAGCAATTGTAGATGCCAATTTTGATGTTTCTTTAGGCTTTTGTGCTTCAAGGAGTCGCTTAGGGATCCACATGGTTTTTGATTTTTCATGCTTTTGTGGTTCCTTGGAGTGCATTGCTTGCACAAGGGATTTAGGAACCCATATAGATTTTGACTTTTGTTTTTTAGTAATGGGCCTTTGTGACCTTTTGGATTTTTCCTTTTCTTTTTGGCTCATATTTTTCTTTGCTTTGACATGTTGATTAGATTGGACATGTTGATCCTTGAATACATGTGGATTTCTAGACTTGTGACTTTTATACTTGGCATCCAAATTGCTTGGAGGGGGAAAGGAATGCATGGATGGATATGAATGAAATGGACTTCTTTTGGATGGATGAGATTTACTCAAGGATGTATGCCTTTGCTGACCTTGCATAGAGAATGAAGGAATATAAGGACCTAAGATGGATGGAAAGTATGATGGGGAAGGTGTATGCTTGGATTTTGAAGGGATGTTGGATTTAGCAGGGGTACCCACGTCTTGAGGAATTTCACTGAGGCCATGACCCTTAATATTTTCTTTAACATGAAGGGATTCTTTCTTATTAAGATCTACTCCTTTGCCTTTATGAATATCTTGACTTGTAGGATACTCTTTTCTTTGGGAAGAAGACGTGAGTCCATTATGACGTGGATATGATATGAGAGAAATAATGAGATCTTGAAGTGGATCGGATTTCACCAAAGTGGAAGAACCCATTGTGCATGTCGAGGGTTCATGAACATCTTTCACTGACACATTAGAATCATGAGGGGGATTAGGATCATGAGGGGGACTAGGATTGTGTAGTGGACATGGTTCAATGACAGGCTCTTCAAGAGATGGAATGGGAAAAATAATGGGATCATCAAAAGAAATGCGATCTTGGAGTGTATATGGAGCATTAGGACAAGGAGATGGAGGAACAAGTGGATCTTGTGGAGGATCTGAAGGAATAATTTGATCTTGACAAGGAGGAAGATCATTGGAATCCTCTTTAAAGGTGCTTTGCTCTTAACTTTCAATGGGATCATCATAAAGGATGGAAAGGATATCTTGATCTTTCTCAGGAAGTGGAATGTCAATGGGATTTGAAAGGACATTGTGTTCATGAAATGGAAGGGGATCGTTTGGGATTGGATGAACTGGGATATCTTGATCTTGCCCAGGGAATGGAGTGTCAATAGGACTTTGGATAGGATGGACAAGAATAGGGGAATCATCATGAGTTTCTGGGAAGATGAGATCCTGGTCAACAATTGGATGGGATGATAAGGTTTCGAGATCTTGATCTTGATCTGTTTTAACACGCGTTTCTTTATGCTCTAAATTATCCTCTTGACATGGGGTTAGACTTTGGATATGCATGGGGGATTCTGACAAGGGATCAATGGTTTGGCATGAAGGAAATGCACTTTGAACATTTGTGATGGATTCTGGCAAGGAATCAATGCTTGAACATGAGGAAGAGGGACTTCGAATGGGATCCTCTAAAACAGGTAATGGCAATAAAGTGCATGGTGGCATTGGGTCTTGTATTTTTGAAACATGACAAGGATGTGCATCATGAATTGGATTATCGTGGCAATCAATTATGGATAGCCCTTGGGTAATTTCATCCTTGGGTGTATTGTTTGATGAGGACAATATGGAAGGTTCTTGTGAAACTTCTAGAGGTGTAGGGATAGATACCACTGGAGAGTCAATTTGTTTGCGGGGGGATGAGGCATTGCTAGACATAGTTGTATTATCTTGATCTTCCTCAAAGAACTCACTTGGTAGTTTCCTTAAGATCATTGCAATAAAGCCACCTTTCTTTCGAGGTTTTGACATAGTTGTATCTGGAATTTGAACTTGTTTGGCAAGGAGTTGGTTCTGATCTAATGTCATGTTTTGATATTGGACTTGGTTCAATTGTTCTGACATGTTTGAAACTTGGGTTGGTGTGTGCTGCAACCTTTGTTTTTGAATGTTTGGTTGTGGTTGTTGACATTGATATTCCACCATTGGTTGAACCATTTGTGGACATTGTATAGTTGGTTGGACATATTGTTGAAATTGGACCATTGGTTGTATTGGTTGTATATGTTGAACAATTGGTTGAACCATTGGTTGTATTGGTTGAAAATCTAATTGATAGTAAACACCTTCTTGTTCTTGTTATGGAGGCACATAATGTTGAAATTGATGTTGTCTCCTTTCTTGAAATTGTTTCATTATCTCTATTTGGGAGAGGAGAGCTGGTATGTCTGATCGTTCAAGAAGAGATCTTACATCAATTGGCTCAATCTTTGGATTTCAACCTAGAAATTTTTGAAACATTTTGGACATTTATGATCTATTCTTCTCAATGTTTTTCACTCTTTTTTCCAAAATCTCATTTTCTTGAGCTAGTTTCTCCTCTAGTTTTTGTATTTGGACATTTACATCATCATGATAAGTTTGATCCAAGTTCTGAGACATGTAGAGATTGGATTGACATGATTGATTGCTCAATTGTGATGACATGGCTTCGTAAGAAGGTTGAGACCTCATTTCAACAAACATGTCACTATGCAATGCAACTAATGGGATTGACAAATGCAACCTAAAGGATGACAATGAAACCTATGGCAAGAATGCAACCTATGTTTTTGTTGTTTTTCAAGATTTTGACAAACTTTTTGGAATGCAAATCTAAAAATGAGACCCTTAAGAAATTGAAATGACGTCTAGACCTCAAAGGACAAAAGGACCAAGTGACAAAAGGACAAATTGACAATGTCTCACCTATATGCTTGGATACTAAGCTAGGTTTGACAAAAATGATATGGATGACAAAAAGACAAAAGTTTGATAAGGTCAAGACTTCCTAACAATAACTTAGGGTTTATCAAAGATTTGCATTACTCAAGTATGAAAAAACCTAGTTTTGACACTATATGCAAAGGGACAATTACTATGCAAATGACCCTAATATGATATGATAATGACCTAAGCTTAATGAAGAGACCTAGGGTATGCAAATGTGACCTAATGCTATGAGAACAAGGATGAAAATGCAAATGTATGACAATGTCAACCTAAGG
This sequence comes from Cryptomeria japonica, assembly GCF_030272615.1. NCBI lineage: Eukaryota > Viridiplantae > Streptophyta > Pinopsida > Cupressales > Cupressaceae > Cryptomeria > Cryptomeria japonica. Next base: position 321,991,400 of record NC_081415.1, read on the forward strand.
CAAAACCTAAGGTTGAATTATGAAATGGTATTACTCTAATGCAAGAGGACACATGCAAATGGATGACCCTTATTGATATGCATAGGAGTATGACCTAGGTGAAACCTAACCTTGGTAGTTGACAATGAATTTGCAAAATGCAAACCTAGGATGAACCTAAATCTAAGTGACATGAATGTTGAGACAAGATTGTGGAAAATGTTTGACAACCATGTTTGAAGGTGTTTTAAACTTTGTTGAATGAAATACTCTTGTGTTTAACCTTGTTTTGAATCAATTTGTCTTGTTTTTGAAATGAGACACAACTCAACTTTTGACAAGTAAAGAAGACAAGATATTTTAACTTAGACTCAAGACAATCATGCTCATTCACACATTTCTTATGGTAGGTAAGGACAGTAGGTACTTGAGAGGTAGACTCGTTATGAGATTCAAGGAGAATACATAGATGCTTGACCCCATGGGCTCCCCTCCACGACACTCACTTCTCAGGGCAGCCAAGCATCAATCCCCATGGAAATCTCCCCATGGCGAACTTAGTATCTCTTCCAAGTATCTGACCTTGTCCTTCTCAAGCAACTAGAAGGATTTTTGGCCTCTAAATACAAGGTGTTTAGTAAGGATTTATGTTAAGCGTTACTCCTTGGTGTCACGCAAGCGTGATTGAGACATTAAGCACACCAAGATACCAAACAAATGTAGTCGCGCAAGCACGATTTAGACCGTGAGGTCCTACTTAGATGTTGATATGAGAAAGAGTTCAAGGGTCATCACTTCCCAAGTAACTACAATTCCCACCTAACCCTTCCTCCAAAGCTTTCACCCATCAAGTATTTATTTATAGTGAGTTAGAATGCCAGGGTACTCTGGCTATGCTCACTTTGGGTCATTCCCTTCTCACGATTGTCACTTGCTTGCAAAAGAAAGCAAATGGTCGGGAAGGCAGGCCCTCTAAAGGTAACACACAATCCAAAACATGAGAATGGTATCAAAGATCTGGATTTCTAATCACCCTAAGAAGGATGAGATTATACTCTTCTACTCCAACATCAAACTTGACAAACAAAGCAAACACATGTTCATTCCATCCTACTTAGCAATCATACTAGGTGCCTAATTATGAATTACAAACACAAAGTTTAGTTTGAGTATAAGGCAACCTGCAAAATCACCAAGTCAGAAGTTTAATTTGTTTAGTCTTTGACTAGCGAACCTGCATAAAATGTGTTAGTAGTTTCATTTTTTGTCTTTGTCATGCATAATGCCAAGGTGCTGCACAGAGAATCAGTACCAAAGAAAAACCAAAAAGCAGAAACAGAATGCAAAACAAAGCAATTTGCAAGTAAAAACACTGCTTTTTACCTTTGTTTCTGGCCTTACACAGGCGTAGAATGTCTCACATAGGCGCAGAATGCAGTAACACAGGCACAGATCCCTTTGACATAGGCGTAGAAGTCCTTGACATAGGCACAGATTGCTTGACACAGGCGCATAACTCTCCTACACAGGCGCAGAAGTGCCCAGAAAGCCTTGAATTACCCTGTTTCTTGGGTTTTTCACCTGCAAATCAACTCAAAAGCACTCAAAAGCATGGTTAGGGGGTTAGTTCACATCGGGTTCACCAATTAATGTAGCTAGGAAATGTGGAAATCATCACAAGCAATAGCAAATTGGACTAGTTCAATCACGAAAACTAAAATGCAGTGATAACAATCCTAAAAACATTCAATGAAAACATGAAGACAAGACATTCTAAATGAAATCTAAGCAAACCAAATGCAGATGTCTCCTTCATGTGGCTCCATTGTCCTTCTTTCTCCTTCAAATTTCTTTGTTTTGTGGATCTCACCTTCAAGTGCATAAACCTAATATGAAAGCAAGATTGACGAGACAACAGCATAAGGGTACTAGAAGCGTGATTGATTCGACCATATCTTTTGATTGAAGAAACTCATCCAATTTATAAACAAATTGGAGAGAGGAAAAGATTAGCATGAAATTGATATTAGAGGCAATTGATTTCAAAAATGGCAAAATTGAGTTGAAGAAAGAAGGTTATGACACCTTCTATGTCATGAATTATGACATATTGCCAATGCAAAGGTTAGAGGACTAAAAGCTTATGACATCTTACTATGCCAATAGTATGACGCATGAGAAATTCATGTTTCCACCGAAGCACAAAAATAGGGAGAGACTAGAGAGAAATTAATTAGGTGGAAATTGAATTTGACAAATTAGAAAATAGGGAAATTAGAAATTGATGAAATTAGAAAATTAGGTGAATTAATTAATAATTTTTCATTCATTAATTAATTCACAAAAAGAGGGGGAATTAATTAGCCAATTAAATAAATATTTAATTGTGACAAGAATACTTAGGATAAATAAATAAATTATTTAACCTAGAGGGAAAATGACAAACAAGATTAAATGAATAAATCATAAAACCTTAGAAGATTAGGTCTTGATAAAAGATAATTGATGTAGATTCGATTTAATCATGATTCTGACTTGATAAATGATTTGATTGATAAACAATTGAAATTGGTTGACAAATTGACCAATATTGATAAAGAGACCAAATTGATATGCGCCAATTGACATGATTGAAGAGGACAAGGATCGATGACAAATCGATCGCAAAATTGACGAGATTGACAAGGACGAGGATCGATGACAAATCGATCTCAAAACGACAAGATTGATAAGAGGACAAAACCCTAATTCAAAAGAGATAAAAATGAGGAATGCAGAAGAAGGACTTGATGCTCGCAAATGATAAAGACCAAGTATGCAACATAGAAGAAATGTTAATGCGACGCAAAAACCTAAAATTAGGCAATGCGCCAATGTTAAAGTATGACTCCGCAAGCGTTGACCATTTTTAGGTGTCTACACCTCTATCTATTAATACTTGTATCATATATTTGGCTCCATTTGATCTAAGCCCATAGCCATCATAGAACACTTATACACGCAACGTTATCCTGGACATACTTGGCATAGTCATTGTCCTTGATTATCTAAAAAAATTATTAGAATCATATCCCACCATGGCCTGGTGATCAGTGTACATATCCATATCTGATGCAGGAGCATCCCCACTTCACAACAATCTCGCATCAACCAAAAACATTTTCTTTTCTGTTTTGTTTGCAGTTTTAGTTTTCTTTCTGTGTGTCCCGATTTTGGCTCATTGGATCCTATGGAGTTGGATTCTACTTGAAGACTTGATCATCTTTCTTTCTTTCAAACCACATCTCATTTGGATCACTTTCTGGCAAGATGTCACTACTGGTTTCCATGACAGTTTCATGTTACCGGTTGTTCCTTTGTTACCAGTTGCCTGAGACCTATTCTGGTGATCTACCAAAACCCATTCTGAAGCTTGTGGAGCCTTGAGCGTTGATCTTGATGTTTCTAGGTGTGTGGCCAACCTTCTACGTTTAATCCTTTGGATTTTCTAGAGGAATCTCTTGGCGGAGGCCAACCTTGTTCATTTTACACGTTAGGTCTTTTTCTTTAGGTTTTGATTCCTTTTGGGCCGACTGGATCCTTTGGATCGATATATATATTTGTAATCATTCTTTTGAATATAATTAATTAGAATCAATCAGAGTATCAGATAGATAGATTGTCCCTAGAATATAGATATTTCGATTCAAGGTCCCGGTTGTGACCTATTCTACCAAATTTGTGTGTCAGTATGTTGTAACATGGTTGTTACCAGTTGGATGTAAATAAATTTCATGCAATACAACTATATGTCCTGCATTGCCTCCATCATATCAGCGTGTTTCCATTGTGTTTACTCTTGCTAACTAGTCTGGACTGATCTCCTTAAGGTCCCTCCTCACTGGTGACTGCTTCAAATAGTACCAGAGGAAAGTTTCATTCAGGAGGCTGCATGTCCTAAGTTTTGTTGTAGGGTGGCGGATTGTGGATCCGACCTGCAATTGCATAGGACTAGCGTGAATCAATGGTGCAAAGAGGAAATAGGAATGGTGGAACGCATGGGAATGCAGACCCTGTTATGATGGATATGTTGTGAGAAATAGAAGCCTGGTTATAAGCCGTGTTGATAGCCCAGAGAAGAGGCCGACATATTAAAGATGTAAGCGAAGATGAAGGAGAAGAAGCCCCGACAAAACAAGTAAACCTATGGGTGGTTGATCCAGATGAAGAAAGGTTTTTAAGGGTTTTGAGTAGGGCAAACACTAAACTTCATTTTACCCCACTGATTTATGATGGGAATTTAGATTTGGATGAATTGATGGATTGTATCTCAGAGATGGAGAAGTATTTTGATTTTGAAAACACTGCAGAAGAGAGGAAGGTGAAATATGTCTATACCCGGTTGAAAGGTCATGCATCTCTTTGGTGGGTGCATTTGCAAGTAGATAGATAAAGAAGAGGTAAAGAAAATATTAAGACATGGAATTGGATGATTGCTAAGTTGAAATCGAAGTTTGTCCCAACAAATTATCAAGTGGATTTGTTCCAAAAATTGCAGAACCTGAGACAGAAGGAATCTAGTGTGAAGGAGTGCACCGAAGCATTTTATAAATTGAACATCAAATCCAGACATGTTGATGATGAAGTGGTGGAAGAAAACCCCACCAGATTAGACAATAAACCAGAAGATGGAGAACTGCTGATGATGAGGAGAGCTTTGTGTCATACCAGAGGAGATGAAGAACCCTTCCAAAGAAAGAATCTATTTAAGACCAGATGTAAGGTATCTGGTAAGTGTTGTAAAGTTGTTATTGATAGTGGCAGTTTAGTAAAATTGAAAATTAGGAATTATCATGCCTATGGATATTTGTCATCTTTTATTGGGAAGACCTTGGCAGTTTGATAGATACGCAATACATGATGGGAGAAATAATACATACACTATTATGGCCAATGGGATGAAGAAAACCTTGTTATCTTTGGAGAAACTTTTGAAGGGTGAAGTTTGTACAAACACCAGAATCTGTTTAGTAGATGGAAGGAAATTCATGGATGGACTGAGAGACCGGAACAGGAAGGAGAACACCCGAAAGAGATAAGAGCTTTGTTGATAGAATATGAGGACATTATTTCAGATATATGTACTGATGGATAGCCACCTATTATAAGTATTAGTCATTGCATGGATTTGGTTCCCGGAGCTAGTTTGCCTAACAAATCTGCACACCGGTCGACACCAGAAGAGAATAAATAATTGAATAGACAAGTGTAGGAGTTGTTGAAGAAAGGTTTGATCAGGGAGAGTCTGAGCCCTTGTGTAGTACTAGCAGTATTAGCACCTAAGAAGAATGGAGAATGGAGGATGTGTACCAATTCAAGAGCAATAAACAAGATCACAGTGAAATATCAATTTCCTTTGCCTAGGATGGATGACATAATGGATTGTTTGAGTAGAGAAAAATATTTTAAAAAGATAGATTTGAAGAGTGGATATCATCAGATCAGGATTAGATAAGGTGATGAGTGGAAGACAACTTTAAGACAAATGAAGGACTATATGAATGGTTGGTGATGCCTTTTGGATTGACTAATGCACCAAGAACTTTCATGAGGCTGATGAATGAGGTATTGAAGAAATTCCTGGGTAAGTTTGTTATTATGTATTTGGATGACATTTTGATTTTCAGTAGAACAAAAGAGGAGCATTTGTTGCAGTTTAAGACAAGTTTTATAGAGGTTGAGAGAAGAAAAGTTGCTGATCAATATCAAGAAGTGTAATTTCATGAAGGATGAGTTAGTCTATTTAGGATTTGTGATATCTGAGGATGGTTTGAAGATGGACCCTTAGAAAGTGAAAGCCATTGTTGAGTGGCCTACACCAAAAAGCATTGGAGAGGTAAGATCATTTCATGGATTGGCTAGTTTTTACCAAAAGTTTATCAGAAATTTCAGTTCAGTTTGTAACCTTGTGACCAAGACCATGAGAGGAGATCAGAAGGAATTCAAGTGGACCACCAGAGCAAATAAAAGTTTTTAATTTTTAAAGAAGAAAGTGATTGAGAAACCTGTGTTAGCTTTATCGGATTTCAATAAGGTATTTCAAGTGGATTGTGATGCAAGTGGAACAACAATAGGAGCAGTTTTGAGTCAAGAAGGGAGAGCAGTAGCCTATTTCAGTGAGAAATTGAATGATGCCTAGAAGAGATATTCAGTGTATGATCAGGAATTTTATGCCATAGTTCAAACCTTGAAGAAATGGAGACATTACTCTTTGTCCAAGGAGTTTGTGTTGTATATAGATCATCAAGCTTTGCAGTATTTGAATAGTCAAAGTAAGCTAAATCAGAGACATATGAGATGGGTAGAATTCTTGCAGAGTTACACCTTTGTGTTGAACCATAGAAGTGGGAAATATAACAAAGTTGCTAATGCATTAAGTAGGATAAGGAATTTGCTGACAGAAATGAGAGTGACAGTATTAGGATTTGAAGATTTGAAGACCTTGTATGATGAAGTTTTGGATTTTGTAGAACCTTTGAAAGCATGTAGAGAACCGGTTATGGTGGATAGGAGAAAATGGTTGGATTATTTCATTCAGGATCGAATGTTATTCAGGGGAGTTCAGTTGTGCATACCTAAGAGTTTCATTAGAGAGAACCTAATAAAAGAGAAACATAGTGGAGGTTTAGCCGGACATTTCGGCATTGACAAAATAGTTCCATTGGTGAGTGAACAATACTTTTGGCCCCAGATTCATAAGGATGCTAAGATATATGTTTCAGAGTTGTAGAGTTTGTTAAGTTGCAAAAGGTAGTAATCAGAATGTGGAATTGTATAAACCTTTGACAGTACCGGTAAGACTTTGGGAGGATATAAGCATGGATTTTGTACTTGGATTGCCTAAGACACCGAGAGGGAATGATTCTATATTTGTGGCAGTGGATAGATTTTTGAAGATGGCTCATTTCATACCTTGTAAGAAGACATTAGATGCATTACATGTAGCAGACCTATTTTTCAAGGAAGTGGTGAGATTGCATGGATTACCTAAGAGTATAGTTTCAGACAGAGACACTAAGTTTGTTGGCTATTTTTGGAGAACACTTTGGAAGAAGATGAAGGCAGATTTGAAGTTCAATTCTACTTTTCATCCACAGACTAATGGACAGACAAACGTTGTTAAATGGAACTTGGGAAACTTGTTGAGATGTCAAGTGGGAGATAAAACTGGAAGTTGGGATTTGATCCTTTCACAAGAAGATTTTGTCTACAACAATTAAGTGAATAGAAGTACTGGAAAAACACCTTTTGAGATTGTTACTAGAGTGCATCCTAGAGGAATAGCAGAATTGAGAGACATTACTAGTGAAGACCGGAAGTGTTCAGAAGTAGAAGATTTTGCAGATCACATGGCAGCATTGCATATTCAGGTTAAACAACATTTGGAAGACATGAACAACAAATATGAAGAGAAGGCAGATGAGAAGAGGAGACATAAGGAATTTGAAATTGGCGATGAAGTGATGGTATATTTGAGAAAAGAGAGATTCCCGGTTGGAACTTATAATAAGTTGCAGATGAAGAAGTTTGGACCCTGTAAGATTTTGAGAAAGTTCAATTCTGGAAATGCATATGAAGTGGAGCTACCGGATAGTCCAAGCATCTTACCTATATTCAACACTGCTGATCTTCATGAGTACCATGAACTAGAATTTAGTGAGGATAGTGTTGCAGACCTTGAGAAACAATTGCCTTGGAAGGAACCAGATCAAATTGAAGAGATTTTGGATAGTAGGATTGGGCATAGTCCCCGAAATAGTCAATACAAAGAATATCTTGTGAAGTGGAAGAGAAAACTAGTTGAAGATTCATCTTGGATTTCTTAGGAAGAGGTAGACCGCCTTGGTTTCCCTCTAACCCCAACAAAGTGAGAGGCTCACTTTTCATTAACCCTAGATGTTTGATGCAGGAGCATCCTCGATTCAAAGCAATCTTGCATCAACCAAAAATATTTTCCTTTCTATTTTGTTTACAGTTTCATTTTTCTTTTTGTGTGTCCCGGTTTTGGCTCACCGGATCCTATGGAGTTGGATTCTACTGGAAGACTTGATCATCTTTCTTTATTTCAAGCCGCATCTCATTTGGATCACTTTCCAGCAAGATATCACTATCAGTTTCCATGACAGTTTCTTATTACCGATTGTTCCTATGTTACCGGTTGCCTGAGACCTATTCTAGTGATCTGCCAGAACCCATTCCAAAGCTTGTGGAGCCTTGAGCATTGATCTCTATGTTTCTAGGCATGTGGCCGACCTTTTAAGTTTCATCCTTTGGATTTTCTGGAGGAATCTCTTGGCGGAGGCTGACCTTGTTCATTTTACACGTTAGGTCTTGTTCTTCGGGTTTTGATTCCTTTTGGGCCAACTGGATCCTTTGGATCGATATATATATTTGTAATCATGCTTTAGAATGTAATCAATTAGAATCAATCAAAGTATTGGATAGATAGACTGTGCCTAGAAGATAGATCTTTCGATACAAGGTCCAGGTTGTGACCTATTCTACCAGGCCTGTGTGTCAGTATGTTGTAACCTGGTTGTTACCGGTTGGATGCAAATAAATTTCATGGAATAAAACTATCTGTTTTGCATTGCCTCCATCATATCGATGTGTTTTTGTTGTCTTTACTCTTGCTGACCAGTCCAGACTGATCTCCTTGATGTCCCTCCTCACCGGTGACAGCTTCAATATCGAAGTAGTATCGACAGCAAGGGGCAAAATCCTCACCTTACTGGGGGCATTTCTCCTTGTGGGTTTAGACACCAGACTAGACATGTAGTAAGACAACAAGGATTAGGAAAACCAACACTGAACATAGCAACATGAGAGTGCAATCATCAAGGATAAACATCAAGGACTTGAACTGATTTCAACTAACCAAAAGATCTATTTGCAAGATTTTTTATTTAAGATGAATACACTTCAGATAGCATACATGCTTACTTATGGTTGTTAATTTTTGCTTATCATATCTCCTAAGCAACTCAAGGATGTCTCAAAGACTAGAGAAGTGAGGAAGAAATGTGATGTTTTCTTTGTTTGTTGTTTGGGAGTGAAATCTTCTACTATGCAAATTTGTCTTACAACGTGATCAGGCAGCATATCACTGAGTATATTTTGGATTTGTATTGGACTATTGTTAACTCTTGTCTATTTTACGCAAGAAACACTCAGGTCATCTTGGTTCAATTATACCTCGACGCTTGTGTCGTCTTCCAAAATCAACATCCATGTAAGTTATACTCGAGTCATTATGGTTCAATTATATCATGATGCTTGTATCAACTTTCAACAAATCAAGGCTCAATGATGAAAAAAAGGGAAGCAATGGCAATTTGATCAAAATAGATGACAACATTGAGAATGAGAATGCATATTAAGCTTTGCATTAGCTGCATTATCATTATCATTTTAATCTGCATTTAGTTGCATCTTCATTTGTATTATCATTTTAATGTGCATTTAGTTACATTATCACATTAAGGTTGCATTTAGATTGCATTATCATTATCATTTTCATATCATATTAAGCTTTGCATTAGATTGCATTATCATTATCATTACCATATTACGCTTTGCATTAGATTGCACTATCATTATCATTTTCATATCATGTTAAAGTTGCATTAGGTCGCATTTTCATTGTGTTATCATGGATCATTAGATTACATTCCCATAGCTCATTTCATATCATGTTCCAATCACATTTAGTTACATGTACATCTCATATCATTATCATTATCATTATCATTATCATTCTCATTTTACATCTCATTTTCAAGATACATCTCACATAGTCTCATATCATTATCATTATCATTTTCATTTTACATTTCATATCAAAGTACATTCACATACATGAACATTACCATATCAAATAAAAAACATTCAAAAAGAGAAAAAACATGTTAAATGCATTCACATATGCATCCATGTACAATCATGCATTGCATTTAGCAACTTAATAAAATGCATACATTCATCACATTATAAATCATAAAACACATCCATAAGCATCATCATCAAAACATCTTAAGCATGTGACCTGCAAAACACAATCATTTGCATCATCATCAAAACATCTTAAGCATATCACCTTCAAAACATATAGATCATAGCATCATAAAATCACATCATCACACACATCACATAGGCAATCATCTGCATCATCAAAGAAAAAGTCATATAGATCATATAGCTCATCAAATAAAGGCATCCATAACATGTAGAAGCATATCTAGTATCATATCATCATGCACATATGTGACCCATGTTGATCCAAAGGAAAATTGAAGATATAAGTCAGAACGAATCATCAGTGAAACAATAAATGTCCAAAGTCCCTGGATATCACATCAATAACAAAGTACATGAATCAAGAGACATCCACATCTATAAATCGATCAATGTGTATCATATAAAATCAATCAAAAAATAACAATGTACATATCAAGGGAATCATTAAAGATACAATGGTGTGTGTATATAATCAATAGAATACATCAAGGGTACATCATCATCATCATGGAGGAGGGTAAGAGTGGTTGCCTCCTGAATCTGACTGCCTAGCCCGAGAGTTACCTACACCTGCACCACCACTACGAGAATCTCTCCTAGGACCCATCACACCCTCGTTGGCTCCTCATCTCTGGGAGCCTCCGCACTCAGAACTGGCAACATAGCTAGGGGCACATTGATCTGGGGGCACGACCTGAAAGTATAGAGTCCTATAATACGCAACCCGCTCTGTCTGATCAATGAGACTCCTAATGGTCTCCCCTGTGACACCTTGTGCGACCGCCTGCTATAATGTCTACACCATCTCCTCTGCGCAACCTCGTCACTCTATCTCTGTATCCCTCTCGATCGTCAACTATGCCACCTGTGCCTGCAACCGCGTGATCTCTTCTTGAGCCTAGACAAGCTGAGTCTGGACTCCCTGTAGCTGAGCTATCTGACCCTGTGCCTGTACTAGCTGAGTTTGAAGGCTCTGAACCAAGGATTACAACCCTACTATCTATGCTTGTTGCTGCTATGAGGGAACTGTAATCTAAACCGAGGGAGGTTGTGATAGCTGTAGGACCTGTGCTGCTGGTACTTGTGAGGAGGTTGCCTGTCCTATGGCCGACAGGGGCATATCTATCCTCCTCTATCATATCAAAGGATAAACATCCTCTTCCTCCTCCTCCTCCATATCAAAGCCCATGCCACCCACTCCTACCATCCCACCACCCAACTCCTCCGACTTCATCTCCTCATCATATCCATCATCAAAAATCTCCTCCTCATCCCCACCTCCAACTGCTGCTACGACCTCTGGATGTATAGGCCCTCCTCGACCTAGCATCTATTGCCAACCACCACCACTACCCCTCACCCCCTAGCCACTGGATCCTCCTCCTCCTTCCCTCCTATATCCACCATCATCCCCACCACCATCCCCACCTCGACCCAACTGTCCTCTGCCTCAGCCTACTCCTCAATCTCCCCCTCGGTCTCTTCTCCCTCTCTCCACATCTTGGGCCCGTCGACCCCCTCATCATCCTCCACCACCACCACCACCACCACCACCACCACCACCACCACCACCACCACCACCACCACCACCATCATCATCATCATCATCATCATCATCATCATCATCATCATCATCATCATCATCATCATCATCATCATCATCATCATCATCATCATCTACTTCCTCTAGTGGTGGTACTGACTCTCCTAGCCCTGTCAATCAAGGGAAACGATGGCTCGTCAAATATAGGGCATAATCCTGGTGCATGCCCGCATCAGTCACTCTCGGCCTGATATCCCAAACAAAAAAAGGAAGAGAGTGGAACTCTGCATAGGCTGTGGTGTAATCTAACGACGACCCCCACTTTGCTCTCTCCTTTTACACTCTCGCGTACAAGGTTATCCCCTATGGCATCAGCTGTGGCCGACCAAATTGTCGATATACTCAGGACAAGAGGAATTTCTCTACTACATAGGGCGTCCGCCCAATCAAATATCTTCTCTGCAACAAAACTGGAACCTTTGTGGCATCCTCGGGCCAAGGCTCACAATCCAAATACGGGCACTAGACCATTTCATCCATGTCATATAAAACACGCCTCCAATACTCTAGCTTCCTGATCATAGGCTGAGAAGCTACATCTTTGTACATGTAAAGATATGGGTACCCCACTAATCGATATCTCTACACAATGGGGTGCACAATAGCTATATGCTCCCAAGCCCAAATCTGAAGCAATGTGCACCTTACTGCTAGACTCAACCCCCGATCCCTACCATATACTATCTGGTGTAGCTCATGATACAGGTGGGCCAAATGCATATCCCCCATGCATAACGGGTCCTCTCTCACACCATTTGTCGAAGCACATGACCCCATCCAACTAACAACCCATGAGATCTCCTATTAGGAAGGAGGAAACCACCGATCAATCCAACTACAATTGATGGAAGTGGGGCATATATGTCCACCATATCCTACCAACCCACTGAATATCCAGCAATATGGGGATCACCAAAAATCTCCCGCATCGCATCAGTCCCTCCAATATCCTCAACATCATAGACTACTAGCTTGCCGGTGATCGAAATCCAGAGAATTCGATAGACATCCTCAGGAGTGACTGTTATCTCTCCTGTCAGCAAGAGAAAGGTGTTATGCTCATTGTGTCATTGCTCAGCCAAGGCCGTCAGAAGTGTTATGTTCTTCTAGTAGGAAGGCAAGAGTAACAGGTGTATCAATCTACAAGCCTCGAGCACCGCTTGATCATCATCCGTCAATCGACCTCATAAGGAGAGTGTCTTCTGGTATCGCTCCCGAAGCTGGATAACACCTAGGTCCACCTATATCACCACATGAGTACCATATCAATTCCACCTATTCTAAGCAATCAAGAATCAACTCTCAATCAAAAAGGGGCACCTATCAAAGTGATGACAGTTACGATATCACACAAAGAGTTCCAAATCAGACACTCTTGACAACTAAGCGGGTTCAACTTAACCTATCTATCGAAATCAAAGAATCGTATCGAAATCTAGCAACATATCGAAATCAAAGTATCATATCAAATCAAGTATCATATCGCAATCAGTTGAATCAATCAATCCAAGACACATATCAAGCATCCCATCGACAAGTTTGACCCATATCAACAATTTTGACCCATATCGAATCAGTTTGACCCATATTGACAAGTTTGACCCATATCGACAAGTTTGACCCATATTGAATCAGTTTGACCCATATCGACAAAGTTTAACCCATATTGACAAGTTTGACCCATATCCATTCAGTTTGACCCATATTGATAATCAATTTGACTCATATCGACCTTTGACCCATATCGATCAGTTTAACCCATATCGATAATCAGTTTGACTCATATCGACCTTTGAACCATATCAACACTTGACTCATATCGACAATCAGGATCCATACCAACGAGACCTATATTGAATTTAAACCATATTGACACCTGACTCATCGAATCACGACTCATACCGACCCTAGACTGACTTTTCAACATTGCGCATCTCAATGGACGCAATCGACGCATATCAACACATTGAAAATATGCAAAACATCATAATGAATCCAAAAATCTAATTTGCACTTTTTTAATTTTTTAAAATTTTCAAAAAATTTAACATTGTCACAAATGCGCTAGAATAGTCGACAAATGTGCAAAAGCAAATGTACTATACGACTTTGCAAATGCGTTGTAGAACATAACAAATGCACTAATTAAATAAACAAATGTGCTACGAAAAAAATTAAATGCGCTATGTCGTACGACAAATGCACTTCGAAACAAAATAAATGCGCTAAAACATTCAATAAAATAAAAACAAAAAAAACCCTATTGTACGAGCAAAAGATTTAAAAATCTAGCCTAAAAACATGAAAATCTACCTAAAAATTCACAAAAGAGGGTTAGAAATTCGAACTTACTGGTGGATTGTACTCTGCTGGTCGCTGGTAGCACCAAAATTGCTCAAATCGATGTTTGTGATAGGGGGGTCCATTTCTTCTCTCCTCTCCAAGATTCACTCTCCAAATGCCAAGTGCACAATGAGGTGGAAATGGGCCCTTAAGGGTTTATATAGCCCATGCCTCGGTGGACGTGTGGGGCATGTATGCGCTATGCCCACATCATCTCTTCACCATTTTTTACTATTCTTTTTAATAAAATTTATCGGCAGATAAATATCAAAAAATTAAAAAATTCCAAAAAATCAAAATTTTTAAAAATTCCAAAAAAAAATTAAAATTTTAAAATCGTCCAAAAATTTCAAAAATCGTCGTGCATCGCTGCACCGCAAATCGTATTTTTTCTCAATTTATCTCCCGAGGGGGCATATCAACATCAATTCCATATCGACATCAGTTCTATCATTGAATCTCATATCGAATCAGTTCTTCATAACCAGGGCTTCATATCGACAATTTTGACGACAACACCATAACAAGAATTTTGGCGACATATCGAGCGTTTTTCTTTGAATCAACATGTGGTCACACGTCACTTCAAAGAGGGGCAAAATATAGACACCTAAAACTTTATTCATTTAATCATCATTTATTCGCCTATTAATTAGACTAAGGTTTAATTAATATCCCTATTCTTCCAGTCAACCTATTAATCAAATTAAAGATTTAATTAAAATCCTTTTCTTCTAGCCTAACCTATTAATTAAACTAAGGTTTGATTAAGTACCTTTTAGGCATTTAATTGAATAAATCTTATTTATTTAATTAAAACCCCGTTTTTCCCTTTTAATTGAGTTTACATTTGATTAAAATCCCTTTGCATTTAAATAAATCATTATTTATTTGTGAATAGTCCCCCCACTTGCAAAATCCTACAAATGCAAGTTGTACCCCTTTTGGCTAAAATAAATCTTTTATTTTATCTAAAAATACCTATTTCTCTCCACTTGCATTCTCCTACATTTTCCAATAGCATGCTAATATTCTTCTAGAACCCCTCTAATCCTTCATTAATTGCCTAATTCTTCTAATCATGTCACATTCCTAAATTTGGGGGAGTCACTTCTCTAAATTTGGGGAAAGTCTTCAAAATGTGTTGAAGACTTAACCTTCTTCAACAAGTTAAGTCTTCCAAACTTGTAAGGCTCTTACATGAGACTTAAAAGTTATCTAACTTTCAACAAGTTAACCTCCAAAGTCTTCAAAGGCATTTTAATGCCTTTTACAAAGACATCACCCTAGCCCATGATGGTTGTCCCTTTGCCCATCCCTCAACTTTGCACAAGAGTTTACCTCTTGGACAATAGCATGCTCCCTTGGATAATAGCATTATCCAATGATGTCATCTCTTGAGGTTATCCCTAATGCTTACTTATCATCTAATGCTTGCTTAGCATCCTCTCAAGCCATCTCAAGGTGACATTTGTCAACTAGGGATTAGATTGAATTCACCTCATGGATTGATAACTTTCAATCCTAGCCCTTGTTAAGATTTCTCAATAATGGCCATTCATTTCTCTATTTTCTCTATAAATAGAGCCCATTTCTTCCATATTAGGATCCATCATCTTGTGCATCAAACTTATAGTCATTTTGCAGGTTATCAAGGAGCTCAATTTGTCATCTTCAAGCACTTAGATAATCTTAGTTGCATGCAATTTCATCATGTTGATAGTGTCATGCTAATCCCATTTTCATGCCAGTTTAATTCATAGTCATTGTATATCAATTTCATAGCAATCTCCATGTTAGTTTAATGAGCACACCTAAGCTTTCAATTTGGAATCAATCTTAATCTCACATCTTGCATTTCATCTTTTCATATGATTTGATCATCTAGCTAGGATCTTAGTTGCATTCATTTTGATCTTGGCATATCCTTCAATCATGTTCTTTAGGTTGACATCAAAAAGATCAAGTTCTCTTCCAAGTGAGAGCCACCTTGAATCTTGAAGATCCTTGGAGATAGAGGAACATGCGATGCGCTCAGGGTTCTGGATTTTGGAGCTAACTTAGTTTAGTTTCTATTTTGATTTCTAACTCTAACATGATTTTTCATGTGTGTGTTTGAGGTTGTTTGATTCTCTTTTGCAGATTCCACACTTATGAGCACACAACAGGCATAGGTGAAATTTTTGTCATTGTTTCATTTTATCTATTTTTAGCATGTGGAGTAAAATGGGCCCCCACAAGGGTTGAGCCCAACATGCTATCATTTTGGTATTTGATAGAAGTAAGTGTTACTTTCTTCTATGATATTGTGATACAATCAATCATCAATTTATCATACATAGCAGTGAAGCTATTGAATTCATTGATGTGAACAATAAATTGATGGTTAATGGAACCACAAAATCATATAAGACATAAATGATGATTTAACCAATAACATTGTCTTTACAGTAATCAAAAGGAATCAACATAATGATCAAAAAACATTGATTATCAATGCCACAAAGCAAAAGTTTTTGAAAGAAAAGGTTTTGGAACACCACTATTTTAAATCATGGAACAACAACAACATCTTTAGAGAAGATAAGACTGTCATTTACAGATTTATAACAGAGAATCCACAAAGATACTTAAAAGATAGTCATGACAGTCCAAAAGTGCAATTCATGAAGGCCAAATTCTATATAAATCACTCCAAGAAGCCTTTGTTGGGATCCAAGAACACTGAGAGGGGGGGTGAATCAGTGTTCTACCGGAATGGAGAAATTCAACCTTATTAACACACCAACTTAACAACTGGTAAACATAAAAACATATAACAATAAGAAACAATGCAACCACAAAGATGAACACCATAACACCACAAATTTATACGTGGAAAACCTCAATGAGGAAAAACCACGGTGGGATTGGAGACCCACAATATCTATCCACTGATCAGATGAATAAATATTACAATAAGGGGCCTGCACATGCAGAAAGGCCAACAACCTAGAGCACATTGCTCATCACAAAAGGAGCCTCACTGACTACAAAAAATATCGAACTACAATCCAGAATGACGATTCAATTGCAAGAATAACATCTCCCATGCCTGAGTACAGTTCTGGTTAAGCTCAATACCGGAGGTCTTAAACTTCTTCCACAAACCCAACTCGATCACCTATAATCGACCAAAACCTCTGCATATGATTACAACCTCATTCGCACATAGATAATCCTATAACCTTAATCCCATACCATGATCTACAAAGAGATCTTACATCATATTTATACCAACCCAAGACCTAAACAATTAGGTTGACCACCTAAAAGATAATACAATAGATCCGTTACATAATCCTGCAATCCAATGATAAACCAATTCGTACTAAGACTGAAACAACATAAACCAAACAATAAATCTAACCGGTGATGCATCAGGAGCATCGACCAACACGTTATATAAACCGATCCATAACCTAGCAGAATAATACCAGACCCAAAATAGGTCACCATAAGACAAATGAAACACCATGAACAATTGGAACACGAACATGATAACCATCAGCATCTTGATAACCTTCTAGAAGCCGCACCAACACCACTTATTGGATTTTTCAAAAGATCTTCAGCAAAGCGTTGCTGGTAAAACCCTTACCGATAACCAAAAGACTTACTAGAACATATGATAGCATTTGGATCATCAAATCTCGAACCAAATGAATGTGATACACATCAGGAACAAATGAATAACCAATCCAAACCAATTCCACTAGCCAGAACATATCATCGGTATGTTCATCACAATCCAACCACTCTATCAGAACCCGATAGACAACAAAACAACTAGTTTTGACATCAATGACAAACATCAATGCAACACATAATCAATTTCTTTCAAATTGCCAACAATCTCCCCCTTTGGCATTGATGGCAACACTAGATGTGAAAAACATCCAAGTACCAAGAAATGCCAAACAAGTCTCCCTCAATGGAAGACATCCAACAATCTCCCCAAAATGATATGACAATGAAGTTCACCTTAACCAAACTCCCCCAATGGGATACAACCAATCTGAAATCTTGTTCCTCCCCCTTTGACTGATATCTCTATTAAGCTCTGTTTTTCACATTTATATCTCTCCCCCTTTGACATTAATGTTATAAATCTGACATAAACATCAAAGAAAAATCATAAATCTTCTGAACCACACAACTGGCTACTCCCACTGAGTAGTAGCACCAACACATCAATCCAGAATGAATGATAGATCTAATAAATGCATACCAGACTCATGCTAATTAGCATCACTCAAGTCTCTACCAGAGGGGCAGAAACTCCCACTCTGTCTTTGAAGTACTCAAATGATTCCTTAGGCAAAGGTTTAGTGAAGATATCTGCAATCTGCTCTTTAGTGTTCACATAACCAGTCTGACTTCATTTTCTTCCACCTTCTCCTTCAGAAAATTATACTTAATAGAAATGTGCTTTGTCTTAGAATGAAATGTCAGATTCTTTGATATGTCAATAGCAGTAGAGTTATCACAGTGAATAACTACCGGTTCTTTGCAATCTTCCCTTATATCCTTCAACATTTGCTTCACCCATAGAACTTGTGTATAGTTAGTAGCAACAATAACATACTAAGCTTTCAGCAGTAGATAAAAAAGTACATGATTGTTTCTTTCTGATCCATGAAATAATTTTATTTCCAAGAAAGAAAACTTCACCGGATGAGCCTATTCGGTTACCTATATCTCTATCCCAATCTGCATCTATATATGCACATAGTGTAAAGTCATCATAAACCAAAAATCATACCTGAAAAATCCTTGAAAATATATGAAAATCCTAGCTACCAGAGCAAGGATTAAACATAATCAATTCCTTCCTTCTCCTTGTAACAACACAATCTCCCCCTTATACTGATATCTCTGTTAAGCTCTGTTTTTCACACAAATATCTTATGTTAATCTCCGATCTTCAGTTACTGTTGAATTTTCACATCTAGTGTTTCCATCAATGACAAACATCAATGCAACATATAATCAATTCCTCCAAATTGCCAACAGCCTTTACCAGTACACACAGTGAACAAAAAGGTGACAGTGGAATATGGAAGCCATGTCATACATCAAATGGCTGATCTCATCAATGAGTGAGCAGTTTTGACAAAACCACAAGCTCCATAGTTTATCAAAGACAATCACAACAAAGGTATAATGGTGTTTATGGAGAAGACAATATAGAGAGCTTCATGAGCAGTGAAAAGCAATAAGGGCAGAGATCTTGTTATGAGGAGACAAAGATATGTGGGACTGAGACATGATAGTCTTTTGTCTTAGATTTCACAAAAATAGTCAAACAGTCTATGCTAAGACTAAGCTTTCAAGGGTCAATAATTTAAAATATCTTATAGAAGTGTTTAAGGCAATGATCAAATAGTGATGAGCAACAAAGTTTTTGTAAACAATAATCAAGAAGAGCAACCATGAATTGTTTAAAAAGAAAGAAGGTAGTCCCATCTAAAAGACTCCCAAAATGAGAAGTTTGCATCAAATTACAAGGGCAGTGGCAAGTGATAGATTAAGATACAGTCAACAAGTAAGAGGATGGTGAACACGAGAGAGTAGGTTCTTATGACAAGTTTTTAGGGAAACAAATTTAGTCATAATCACAGTTGCAAAGTGCAGTCACAATGATTGTAATAGTCAAAGTTGCAGTCATCTTCAAGGGGTAATAAAAGGTTTTCAAATACTAGTTTATGAAGACAAATATTATGATAGCCCCACTGTCCAAGTTATCAAATAATGATAAGCCATCAATGGTCATTAAATCCATGGGTATGATAATGACAAAGCAAATTTAGAGCAATTCATCAAATGACTTTGTCACTGTCATGATCCACAGTCAATTCAAAAGATACAAAGAGTCTTAGCAGCATAAACAGACACATGTTTCAGAGCTATACTGAACAATCTTATCACAGTCACCATTAGCTAAAGATCATTGCTAACATAGAGAATTAGAACTTCAAAATATCAGATCTTCAGAATAAAAAAAGGTAGATTCGTGTTCTTGAGAATATGGAATCAAGTAATAATTGGAAATTGTAGCGTCCTAAAACTGTGACACTTGCAATTTCGACCGCATTTGGGTCTTCACGATGGCGACGCAACACTGAACCTGAATGGAGACCCCGAAACTTGCTCACGACACCAAAAACTGCATTTTTCCAGCACCCTGGCCTGATCCTCCTTGCACCCCATTGTCCCGGGAGGTGGGACCAGAGCGCCCAGCGCCCTGGTCCCCCAGGACCATGGTGCCCAGCGCCCTGGTCCCTGGCCCTATTTTGGGCCCGGTCTCCTATGGGACTTCGAGCCTTTTTGTTTGCAAATTGGAAAATAATATTTCCTGGTCGGCCTAAGGTCGGGAAAATCAGTCTTTTAACCCTAATTAGCAAGTATATAAACTACATTTCCTCTCCCATTTGGAGAGGAAGGATATATGTGTACAAGACGTGGAAACGATATTCAAACATTCAAGCATTCAAGCATTCAAGCATTCAAGCATTCAAACATTCCTTCAAGCAATTGATCATTCTAAGTCTCCATTCAAGGCTAAGTGTTGCATTCAAGACAAGGATTCAACCATTGAAGAGGAGATCACATACTACAACATACAAACATACAACATACAACAACATCTATACCTTCGCATATAAGGATACAAACATCCTTACAACAAGGTATTAGTACTTGTTTTACATTACATTTACAGCATTTCTCATTTCTTGGTTAATTCCAAAACCGGGGTTTGACCTAAAGGCAAACCCCTCATCCCTAACCCCCCAATCGTCTTCACTTTTCTGTGTGTAGGTTGCAAGTACGCGGCTGAAATTGAAGATCTGGAATCCTTGTGCAGAGACGAACAGATCCCCCTTCGTTTCGCGGATTTTTCGAAGGACCGTGTGCACACCGGGCGCCATCGTCCCGTCAACTTTTGCTCAAATTTGCAGGACAGCGCCGTCTCAACATTTTACTGCCAATTCCAGGTCTGCAGCTTCATATCATATCCCTAACTCAGTTTATAAGCGAATCTTTCTCACTTTCTATGCATTCCTAGTTCAATCTTTCTATCTACATTCTTTACAAAAGAGGGTATCCTTGCTATCACAACCCTTGAAACTCATATAGAATCCAATCTTGCATTGCGTGGGATTGGATCTTGTGGGTTTCAACCCCTCTTTTGAATGTAAAGTCCCTCCTAAGTGAAAACCATCAACCCTAGTGACTCTCCCTTCTCTCTCCTCGGAGTTGGGGAGGGGAGAACAACTAGGGTTCGATTTTTCCGCTTTACATTTTGGTGAACCCGACGTGAACATCCTTTCTGATTATTCATAGTTAGATCTGAAAATTGGATTCCTTGATTACATTTCCATGTTTGATCTTTTGCAAAATTTTAGAGGTTAATTGCATAAAAACCCTAAATTTTCTTTTTAAGTAATTAAACTTGTGAAATGTTTAATTGTTAAATGCTTGTTTCAGATCTGCCCTTCTATTACAAATTGTCAATTCATATTTGTGCATTAATTTTGAAAATTAAGTGGTTAAGTGTCAAAACCCTAATTTTTGAAACCCTCTTGATTCAACCTTTGTCCGACAATTTCACTGATCAAAACATTTCCAAATCAGCTGTAACTTTGGATTCCGCAATAAAATCATAATATCTTTCATCCCTGAAAATTTGGAAAAAAATTGCGAGGACCGTGTGCACTCCGAGCACCATCGTCCCCGACATTTTTTCCGAAATTTCGGGAGCTAGATCTTACTGTATTTTTCTGCTAAAATCCAGAATTTTGGCTGATTTTATCAATTTTAACACCTTCAAAATTACAGTCAAAGTTGGTCTAGCGATTGCTTGGATTGAGGCTTCTAATCATTCAAAAATTGTTGAAATTAAAATTCATATCAAAATTGTGTTTCTTACTGTCCTAAATCTGAAAAGTGTGTTAGCATTCATTCGAAATTTCAATGCTTTATTCAAATTTTTGCAATTTGTGACTTTTGAAATTAAGTGCTTAATTACAACAACTTTGATTTCCGCTTTCAAAATTGAATTTTGCATGAAATTGAGTCAACCTTCAAATTTCAAAACTTGCATTGCTTTTGGTATTCCCTCTAAAATCATAAAATTCAAAATTTCAGTTTCCCTCTCTTTTTCAAAATTCAAATTTTGCATTTTTCGACAATCTTGGTAGGGTTCAATTTTGAGATTGCAACTTTAATTTGGCCTATCTACAGATCGTAAAATCACTCAATTTTTTCAGGTTAGCTGTAAAATCATCATAACTTTCATCCCTGAAAATTTCGAAAAAAGTTGCGAGGACCGTGTGCACTCCGAGCGCCACGGTCCCGGACATTTTTTCCGAAATTTTGGGAGATTGTCCTAATTGTATTTAACAACTTAAATCTGGAAGATTGGCTGGCTTTACTGAAATTTGCTACCTCTAAAATTCAAAATCTTCTTTCTCTCTTTAGTGCATGAGTTTTACAACAATAAGCCCTACTTACACTATTCCCGTTAGACGAAGCCTTAGAATTAAGTCCTTCCAAGGTTTAATTACTGAGGAGATGGAACCTAATTTGAATGGTCTTTTTAACGAGGACATGGGTAATTCCTCTAATCCTCTTAATGATGAAGAAGCTCTCCATGAGGTTTTTGTAGAACAACTTTCAAAATTGGATAACCAATTTGATGATTTTCGACAGTGGATGTCTGAAGAATACCCTGATAGTCAAGCTCTTCCTTTAATTGAGGGTCTAAAACGTATGCTTCAAAGTGATAAGAATGGAATTGATATTTTGCGTGGTATTGCACACATTGTGGATTCAAATGTGATGCCTATGAAAAGTTGTGCCGAAACCTTAGGTTATACACAACCTCCTACTCAAGACAATCATTCTATTCCTTTGACGACTCCTATTGCTAGTATACCTACTTTTACATCAAACATAATGACTACTTCAACACAAGACATTCCTCCTATGATCACTAGTCATGGGGGCAATCCTTCTTCTTCAATCAACCCTCTTCCTTCATTCAATCCAACTTCTTCATTCATTCCTTCAGTGAGTGTTCCTCTTATATCTCCACAAATGAACATGACGCAAGGGGGCAATTCATTTAACTATTCCATTCCTCCTTGTAGTGTTCCTCCTATCCAATCATCTCCTATGACTAACTATCATAGTGTCCCACCACCTTACTCTCTACCTTCTTTCAATAACATAACACCTCCATCACAATCTAACACGTCTAATATGAACTCTTCGACTGAAGCGACCATTAACAATCTTGCACAAACTGTCTCTTCTTTACAGCAACAAATTGCCTCTATGAATCAATCTAAGTTTAGTGTGCCCACATTCGATGTTGCGAGCCCACTTTCTCTTGACATTGTCCGAGCTATTCCCCCTAAACATGTTGAAATTCCGCATTTGGAGCTTTATAATGGTAAGGGTGATCCTCTAACACATGTTAAGACCTTTCAAACAATATGTACTGATTTTGCTTATGACCAAAGGTTGCTTGCAAAACTGTTTACTAGAACATTAAGAGACAAAGCCTTACAATGGTATTGCTCGTTGCCTTCTTATTCTATTACTTCTTTTGAACAACTTGCAAATGCTTTCATTCAACAATTTCAAAACAATATAAGTCCTAAAGTTACTTTGATTGATTTAATGCATTGTAAACAAGGTGTTAAAGAAAAAGTGACTGATTTCATTGGTAGATATAAGCATTTGTATGCTCAAATTTCTTTTCCAGTGCCTGACAATGATATTCAAAGAATCTTTATTTCTAATTTACAAAAAGACATTAGAGAAAAACTCCTGTTTTCTGAGTTTACTTCTTTCCAACAGTTGTGCGCAACTCTTCACAATTATCAACTGACTGTGAGTCAAATGGAACAATCACATCCTATGGCTCCGAGTGATAAGGGTGATAGTAGTCAACAACCATTTGGGAAGTTTAAACCGAACAGAGAGTCCATTAAATTCAATGAAAACATCATCAACAACAATGTGAATACAGCATCAGGTGTGTCTCCTATTTCTAAGTTTTTCAAGAAAGAAAGAAAGTTTACTCCTTTGAATGAATCATTGCATAGTATTATGAATAAGTTATTGGAACAAAATGTGCTTACTCTTCCTCCTATAAGGCAAATTGATCCTGCAAAGATTAATTCACCTTATTTTGATAACAAATCTTTTTGTCAATTTCATCGTCAACTTGGGCATGATACTGAAAAATGTTTTGCTTTAAAGGGGAAAATTCAAGATTTGATTGATAATAATACTATCTCTGTTTCTGGTGTGAATGATAAAGGCAACAAATTTGTAGCTCTTCCTAACCAAAATCTTCAGATTTTTACTGATCCATTGCCTTCTCATACCTCTAATGCGATTGATACTACTGATTCCTCTGTCTCACCTGATGATCTCGTGTCTATGACTCCGAATGTGATTAATTTTGTGGAGCAACAGAAAATCCCTAAAGAACCTTCCATCACATTTGATTCCAGTGAAACTATCAGGGCACCTGATGGTCCTTTATATATAGTTGCAAAAGTCAAGAATACACCTTGCCGTGGAGTGCTTATTGATCCTTCTTGCATGGTTAATGTCATTACTGAAGAATTTCTTTTTACTTTGCAATTGAATCAAGTGATCTATGATGAAACAAATGTGGTTGTGAAACTATTTGATGCATTTTCTTCTCCTGCAATTGGTTCTATTACATTACCTATTGAAGTTCATAACAAATCCCTTGATGTGAACTTTTCTATTATTCCATCTTCCGAACAATTTCGTGTGAAGCTTGGCTATCCTTGGCTATCTTCCATGAAAGCTATTGCTTCTCCTATTCACAAGTGTTTGAAATTTCCCCATAATGGTGAAGTTGTTACTGTCAATCATAGTCTCT
This sequence comes from Cryptomeria japonica, assembly GCF_030272615.1. Lineage (NCBI taxonomy): Eukaryota > Viridiplantae > Streptophyta > Pinopsida > Cupressales > Cupressaceae > Cryptomeria > Cryptomeria japonica. The sequence continues at coordinate 322,016,353 of NC_081415.1, forward strand.
TTAAACCAGCTGAAAGAACTTCTAGCGTTCCTATTGATTACTTTTGGCCTAAACAATTCCAATCTCTTCCTCCGCGAAGTGATCATCTTTTCAAATCTTATCAAAAGTGGAAAACAGATATGATCCTATCTCTAAGTGAACCTAGAACACCCAAACTTGACATTCCTATCATTCTTGAGAAGGAAGTTCTTCCTTTGAAAGATAAAACCAATGTCTTTCCTCAAGAAGATTCCCAACCCATTCCTATGGATGTGACTATGCCTATATGTAATAAACTTCCTAAGAGTAGACCTATACCTCCTCGTCATGATGGACTTGGTCTCCTTCCTAAACCAAATATTCCTCCCTTATATGGAGCAGTTCCTCCTCCTTCCTCTTATGGAGAGAAGAGACCTTCCTCTTCTCCTATTGTTCAACCTAAGAGACCACAACCTAAACACCCAAGTGCTAAGGATGAGAACATTCCTCCTCCTCAATCTCCTAATCTTCCTACTAACACTAGACGAAATCGTTCTGCATGTGAACGCCGACGAAAGCGTCGTCTTAGAGCTCAGGCAGCTGCCTCTCAAACTTTGCAATCCCCAAAAACACCTTCAACAAGCATTATTCCATTTTCTCCTCAGCCGAAAATTGAGCCAAAATCTCCTAAACATAAGATGCATGATGGTCTTGATCCTGTGCGAGTTAAAGACCCTATTTTTATAAATCTTGATGATGATATAGATGAAAATGTTACTTCTCTTGCTTCTGATAGTGAATATGAACTTGTCGATGTTGATAACCATTTATCTAATGAATTTTCTAAAGCACTTATCCTAGCTCCTAGACAAGAACAACGTGGCTTGGGATATGAACATAGCCCTTGTTTGGATCTTGTGATAGCTCCATCTGCTGTGTTGGATGTTCCTCCTCTAGCGTGTTCCCTACCTTCCCGAAACATTGATCAGCAAGATCGGGGGGTAGATGACGTGCTAGACTAGTTTCATTAGCATAGCAGATTCTCTCCCCCTCTCTTTTGTTACTTCTTCTATGTGTTATTCTCATTCTTCTATTTGTTGTCCTTAGTGTTGTCTACTTGAGGACGATGCAAAGCATTGAGATCTCTTTTGGTCTCTCTCATGTTGACTCAAAAGACACATGTGTTCCCTTCTTCTAGGTGACCTTCCTTGATTGGGGAATGAAGAACAATTATGCATACATACATATGATATACATGAATTATCATACAACATACTGACCCCGAGGAAAGCGAAGTCACCTTGTGCTTTGTGTTTTGTGTCTATTATCCTTGGGCTTATCTCACACTTGGGGGCTAAATCCTTGTGATAACGTGCTCCTTTCTCATTTCTTATATGTATCACTACCTTAAAGCAATCACCCCCGGTGAGGCGTGTGCGATCGCTTTAACGTAGGGGGGCATACATCCCGTTCATATCTTTTCAAGATACTTGAAAATTTCTTGGCAAATTTAGCCTTGCCTTGAAAATTTTTGATATCTTTCTTGCATGACTCATAGTGAGGGAACCTTACTACTGATAGTCATGGTTCTCCCTCGTGATCTTCCCTTTTACTTTGTCAATCGAAGTCGTAAGATCCTTAGTCCACTGGGGGCTTGGTGTATCTTGCCTCCTTGACGTGGTGAAAGTTTTTCAATGTTGTTTCCTTGTACTTTACCGGAAGTATGAGCGTACGCTTATACTCCCACTAAAGTGGGGGCTAAATGTAGCGTCCTAAAATTGTGACACTTGCAATTTCGACCGCATTTGGGTCTTCACGATGGCGACGCAACACTGAACCTGAATGGAGACCCCGAAACTTGCTCACGACACAAAAAACTGCATTTTTCCAGCACCCTGGCTTGATCCTCCTTGCACCCCGTTGTCCCGGGAGGTGGGACCAGAGCGCCCAGCGCCCTGGTCCCCCAGGACCATGGCGCCCAGCACCCTGGTCCCTGGCCCTATTTTGGGCCCGGTCTCCTATGGGACTTCGGGCCTTTTTGTTTGCAAATTGGAAAATAATATTTCCTGGTCGGCCTAAGGTCGGGAAAATCAGTCTTTTAACCCTAATTAGCAAGTATATAAACTACATTTCCTCTCCCATTTGGAGAGGAAGGATATATGTGTACAAGACGTGGAAACGATATTCAAACATTCAAGCATTCAAGCATTCAAGCATTCAAACATTCCTTCAAGCAATTGATCATTCTAAGTCTCCATTCAAGGCTAAGTGTTGCATTCAAGACAAGGATTCAACCATTGAAGAGGAGATCACATACTACAACATACAAACATACAACATACAACAACATCTACACCTTCGCATATAAGGATACAAACATCCTTACAACAAGGTATTAGTACTTGTTTTACATTACATTTACAGCATTTCTCATTTCTTGGTTAATTCCAAAACCGGGGTTTGACCTAAAGGCAAACCCCTCATCCCTAACCCCCCAATCGTCTTCGCTTTTCTGTGTGTAGGTTGCAAGTACGCGGCTGAAATTGAAGATCTGGAATCCTTGTGCAGAGACGAACAGATCCCCCTTCGTTTCGCGGATTTTTCGAAGGACCGTGTGCACGCCGGGCGCCATCGTCCCGTCAACTTTTGCTCAAATTTGCAGGACAGCGCCGTCTCAACATTTTACTGCCAATTCCAGGTCCGCAGCTTCATATCATATCCCTAACTCAGTTTATAAGCGAATCTTTCTCACTTTCTATGCATTCCTAGTTCAATCTTTCTATCTACATTCTTTACAAAAGAGGGTATCCTTGCTATCACAACCCTTGAAACTCATATAGAATCCAATCTTGCATTGCGTGGGATTGGATCTTGTGGGTTTCAACCCCTCTTTTGAATGTAAAGTCCCTCCTAAGTGAAAACCATCAACCCTAGTGACTCTCCCTTCTCTCTCCTCGGAGTTGGGGAGGGGAGAACAACTAGGGTTCGATTTTTTCGCTTTACAGAAATCAATCACAATTGCAGTGTCATCTCTATTTAAAGAACAATTGTTAACCACAAGAGTCTCAAACCTACAATCATTCATACAAGCCTTAATAGCCACAAAGAAATACTTTAGAGGACTGATATAGTCATGAGCAACCTTAAAGCTACACAAGATCACAACAAACAGTCTCCTAGAGATTACAATTTGAGCAAAAAGTAGATGTAAAATAGTCCTCGAAGGAAACAGGTATAAAAGACAACCACACATTATAATGGTAGATCAAAGCATAGTAAAAAATAGTGAACTAGGCAACCTTATTGATAATGGAAATAGTTATATGTATTTTAGTAGCCTCCATCACAAGATCAAGAAAAGAGCAAAGATTTTGCAAACTTATCAGAACTTGAAACAACATGTTCGTTCACAATGGAGGAAACTTACTCAGCTTAGTCTCAATATGTATATGGTCCACTTGAGATCAGTGTTCCAGAAACATACATTCAAACCCTCACGGCGGTGCCTCTCCAAAACAACAACAAAGCCAAGTAAAATGCATCGAAAAAAAATGAAGATGAAATGCTTTTGCTTTAGGGTTTTGTTTACCCTAAAAGTTATCAGTTAAGACCTAGGCATATTTTTGCCTTTGTTTTAAACAATTTTGATTCCCATTAATTCCTCTTTCAAAAACAATGCCATGTCGTGTATAATTTAGCATCAAATGTCTTATGTAGAATGTTACTAATTGATATAATATTTATCACTTTCAACATATATTTATGCTAAGCTAGAATGTTTAAATGCTTCAAGAATGGGTCAAGGGACTTAATGAAGATTATTGTTGCAAAATTTATGAGTGTGAGAGCATATAGAGAGGTTAAAGGGAGTTATCAAACATGTGGAGAGTATGTAAGAGCCTTTATTTGCTTTGTTGAAGGGTATGAGAGCATCTAGGAGGTGGTTTTGCATGCCTTCATGACAGATTTGGTCAAATTTGACTTTCTCAACACATTGGAGCTCTTTTTGGAGGAAATCTAGTTGCTAGATTTTAGGCTTTTTTAAGGCATTTGACCCAAGGAAGCTTCTAATTCCTTCTTTGGTGCAACTATTTGGAAGTTGATGGATATAGTTACTTTTGCAACTCATTTGTAAAAGGGAGTTCTTATTATGCACTTTTCTGGACTTAATGATTTTTTTGCAGTTCTTAATCAGATTTTGAGCATGCTTTGTAACTCTTTTGGGATATGAAATACAGAAAAGGGCTTGGATACTATTTATGATGAGATCTTGCATTCGTGTTCTTGGAGTATTGTTGATTGTTAGGTGATTGATCAAATTTACTTGTGAGATTTTTCTTATTTCCTTGTAGCTTTGTCTCGTGTGTTTTATACCTTTTCTGCAAAAGTATGTTTATGCATGTTGCAAAATGTGTCTTGAAGATGCATGCGACTTTCTAATTGTGAAGTTATCTTCCTTTTAAGGGTTAATGAATCGTGACCTCTTTGTGAAATATTTATGAAGAGGCATGCAGTAATAGGCTGTGCGAATTTAGTTTCTGTCATTTGTAACCAAGTGTATGTAAATATGAGTTTTCATAGTCCTTATTAGTTTGGTGTATCAGCCCCTTTTTTCATTTTTTTCATTTTCAACATTGAGTATGCGTTCCTTTTCCCTTTTTCTCTGCAAATTTAGTAGTTTTTAGGTGATAACCAGCTAGGAGCCATCTTTATCTGGAGATTCACTCTAAATTTTAGGTGACTAACACCCTAGGAGTGTTTCCATGTTCCTCTAAAGTACCACTAAAGTACCAAGTTCTACAACTTGGTGAGGGTACAACTTTAAGAGATAATACTTTGTTGATCAACATATTTGCTATTTTTTAAAGCAATTATTTGTTCTAATGTTTTGTTACAAATCCAGGTGCAAGCTAATAAAATTGCATCAGTTGTTGCTCACTTACAAGTGCCCGCAACCATTGGGGTATTGCCCCTTGTGCATTGGTCAAACATGTTGGCATTGAATCTAGAGAACTGGTATATGAGCTAAGTTTTGTCATTGATGTCTAACACTGACCGGTGAAGTGGTATCGGTGGAGTGGTGCACCTTAGTAGAAAAGGTGATGACTTGCAAACACATGGAAACAACATTAGAAACAAATGACCAAAGTTCAATCAGCTCAAGGGAAGACAAACTAAGCCAACCGGTCTATCACTCAAGAAGATCGGTCATTCTGATGATGATGAAGTCACAAAAGGTGACTCGGGCAAGAAGACTTGAGGTTGTATGCAAACCGAAACCTCATTGGAAAACAGGGAAAGAGACTTGATGCTAACAATGCAAACCAGCAATCAAAGGATGAACCGGTAATATAGAGCGCAATGGTATACCAGTACACCAGTAAGGCAGAAGGAAGATAGGTGATCACCATAAATCTCGGAGCAGTGATCGGTTATTCAGTTGCGGTGGCAAAAGGTGAGTTGGTGAGCTTGTGTCTACGCCAAACTAAAAGTTGGTGAAGTCAACTTCAGTTATCATGTAGTCAAGCCATGATTACTTGCGGATTTTCTGGTTCACACTTAAATGACTGAACTCGACCCAGAAATCACTATTTTTGGGGGATGCGGTGGCAAAATTAGTTTAACAGTTGGCATAATTGTTGTAGGGTGCACAAAGAAAGAGTGGGAGATTTTGGATTTGAAATCTTCCAAAATATGTGATTGCTTTGATTGAGGAAACACCTGAAGGTGACGTGTATAAAGTATTTTTGAGTTCATTCAAAAATTCTTGATCGTAAAATTTGCAAAAAATAGATCCTGTAGAAGGCGATCCAAAGTGAAGAGTAGAGTGAGAGGAAGTGCTAGACCGATTTAGCAGAGCAGAGGGTGTATGAGGTAGACCCACAGAGTGCAGAGCCGAGGAACAGAGGATCGACAGAGTGCAGAGCCGAAGGTCAAAGGACCGACAGAGTGCAAAGCCGAAGGTATAAGCAGAAAATCGATGTTGTGCAGAGCAGACACAACCGGTGTGGATAGAGTATGATTTTCATTGTGATCTGATCAAGCTATCAGTAGCTAATCCAACAGATCATCCTTTTGTTGCTTTCTAACCATTGCAAATTAAATCTCTTAACTGGGTAGACTTTAACAGGTCCCTTTGTAAAATCCCTTAACCGGGTGACATCTTAATTGATGTTCTTAAGTCCTTTAATTAGGCTATCTTTAACAGGGTAAAGACACTAATAGGCCTTAAACAAAATCCCTTAACCGGGTGGCACCTAACAGTGTCTTTGTAATCTCCTAACAGGGATGGCTCCTCACCGGGCGTACTCCAGAAGAGTACAAATTTTGTGAGTTCCTACTCACATCGTGGTTTTCTCCCATTTGGGTTTCCACGAGATAAATCTTGGTGTCACTGTATATCTTTTCATGCATGCATATTCTTCTGCAGTAATAAAGTATATTGATGAATATTAATTAAGTGCAGATTTGAGTTAAAAGTTTTAATTGTAAATTATTGATCAAGTGTTGATTCACCCCTCCCCTCTCAGCACCGGTTGGGACAAATAAACATCCCCTCTTTGCCTCCTCCTCTAGGGTTTGCTCACCTCCTTGTGGGAATTGATGTGGACATAGTATTTTTGCTTATGATGGCCAAGATGCTTGCTCCTAGGCTTCTTCGTGGGTTGTTACAAGGGATTGTGGACAACAAGGTTAGTCATGGCCTACTCAACACTTCACCTCTTTGCCACCCACGAGGGGAACCTTTGGGTGGTCTATCAATGGTATTTCCAACTAGTTTGAATTCAATAAGTTTCCTTAATTGGCTCTTGCTATTTTGTCAAAATGTGTTAATGAAGATGAAAAAGAAAAAGATGATGAGGGATGGGACCCTCTTGTGAACATTGTCGATCTTGCTAATGCATGGGGAAAGTCGAGTGACTGTGACTCTCCTCCCCTTTCTCCCTTTGCTATTGTTGTTACTGCTTAATGACTTTATATTATTTATATTTTTTTTGATTTGATCTTTTGCTATGTGTGGATTTTAAGAGTGTGATTTTATATCCAATGCATTGTTAACGATAAATGATAAATTAAACATTTATTAAAAAAAATGATGCCACTTCATCTAAAAGCTAAATGAAAAATAGCATAAATATAGAAAATTTAATTACATAATTGTGCAAATTTAATTTGACTTATCTAACATAACAGTATCTAGCTCCAAGACTACGCTTTCGGGGCAGCCAATATTTTATTGAAATTATAGGTAAACATGGAAAACTTATATTTATATTTTCAATATTTCATAAGTTGAGACTTCTACGTCATAAAATAATTAATTGACTTGTTTATTCATTAAGAGTGTAAGCTGGAGACAGTTGAAGGTTAGGAGGAAAAGTCACGATGCGAAATGATTTGTTAAGGGGAAGGCTGAGGCGATGCAGAATTACAGCACTTCCATACTTGACAACAAGGGTGAAGAAACACTAAGCAGAAGCAACTGCTGTTTGCAATGTGGCCTTCGTTTTGGCGTACCTTCGATCTTTACTCCTTGGCAGGATTTAAGTAAGTAAACTACTTATTTATCAATGAGTCACGGCTTACCCATCAAATTCAAATGGCCTTTCTTTCTGTCTTCAAGTTGGTACAGCTCAATTGGACCTCAGAAGCAAATGTCAGGAATACTAGTAGCTCACAACCATATAAACTTTAGCCTGAAATTCACAGGTGCTACTCTAATTTAACATCTATTTATCTCAGACTTAATCTGACTAATTAATCGGGAATTTTAAACTGGCTTAGCTACCACAATTGGATGAGTAATTCTTGTTCAGGGCTCTGGCCCCTTTGCCTAAACACAGGATCTATAGTAGTGACAACAGCCAAATTTCCTTGGAATACATGGGTTTGTCTATCATTTCACCGTAACTGGCCCGAATTCCTGTACGGACCATTTGACCGTAATATTCTTGAATTACCTTATTTCTTCCTTTAATCAGGTTAGGCGAGATCCCAATATGTTTTGCCAAATGTTTTCATTGGGATTTGAAGTGTAGAGTACTGTTCATCCGAAATGTTAAAAGATAAGAACTGCTACAGGTGTTTGAATAAGGAAGGCTCTTTCCAGGCAATGCCACTATTTCTAGAGCACGTTGATGAACATTGATTAAGAAGGATTGTTTAGTTACTATGCCAACCATGGATAATTATCCGTCTGGTTCAGTTCTAGCGTCCCCGCCTTGGAGATCCATTTGTTGATGTCGCTAGACATCGGTGGACTCCAAAAGTTTGTTTTTGCATCTCTATATGCTTTCTAGAAGGATCCCCTATAAAATGGGAAACTTTCAATAGAGGTTTGTTAGATAGGATATAACATTATATTGGGTTTTCCGAATGTGGTGATTGGGGCTGAGAAAAGCTAAAGGAACTAAAGAAATATCAATTTTTTTTCCAGGAAGAGAAACAATAAATTCTAATAAGACTGGTTATATGTTCATGCATTGCAGTTTTTGCAATTGATTGAAAACTATAGTCTTCTTCAAAGACGGGCGGCCTTAAAATATTGATATAATCTTTTCTTTCACTGTGTAGATTATAATAATTACTACTCTAGTGTCTAGAATGTGTTTTTCTTACCATGATGTGCTAATCTACTTACTAATTTGATTTCTCCTTTAACAGAAAAGTAACAATTTCAGATTAAACTAAAGCAAAATAACCATGAGAGTTGAAATTAAAATGAATCTAGAAAGGAAATTGAGTAGGGATAGAGATGTGTGTCTGATTAAGTGTTAGGTGTGGCAGTTACAGAAGGGTTGAAGCTGCTGGAAAGTTAAGTGAAAAGATTTCTGGACATGTACAAAGGTCTTTGTAATTGGATTAGAGTAGGTGCCCCCTTAGTTGTGCTAGTGTCTAGAGGGTGTTGTAATGACCCTTTTGGGGTGCTAGTGTCTTGGGACGTGCTTTTGTCTTCTTTTTGGCCTTAGCATCTCGGGGTGTGTTGGTGTCTTCTCTAGATGGTAGCGTCCTCCGATTGATGTGCTTTGGAATTATCGTTCCCACGCTCCTAATTTTGTGCTTCTTTGAGATGATTGTATAAGTGATTGGTGTGGTTGTAGCAGTTGATAAATCTTGCAAAGTTAGTAAAATCCTATAGAAATCTGCGAGGGAAGAAAAATGGCGTTTAGGGTTAGGACTCAAGCTCCTATTTGACATTTTTCAACCCAAGTAGACTATATTTTCGCAGGTTTTTGTAATATACTAAATTTTTTACAATCAATTCAAATCTTAGCTCTCTCTAATCACCAAGATCTCGATGTGCGTAAGGTTGAAAGCATATAGAGACTAGAATGAGGACAATTAACACAATAAACAACTTATTGACGGCTAGCCAACCAAATTACAAACAATATCAAACTAATAGATTCGATGAATACCAAATTAGTAGATAATGATAGATTACAAGTGAAAATGTGTTAATGCCAAAAAACAAAATTATATTATTCTATTTTGGATCAATGCCAAAATAACAGATAATGACATGCAAATTAAAGGGATCCGACGATGGACTGTGCAAGATCTTTTAACAATAACAGCATGGTTTTGGTGGTGAACCGTCCATGATCTTTAACAATATTGTTAAAGAGTGAACATGAAAATTATGATTAATGATGTAGAAATATCAAACTTAGAATAAACAATCACTTACAAGAAACAATATCAGCATTATCATATTTGAAGTGACAAAAATGGAATGATGCAAACCTTAGAATGTATTATCATTGCTAAAACTCCAAAAAATTGCCAATGATGTTTTTCAAACAATTAAAAATATTTGAATACGCAATTGTATGATCTAAAAACTAATTTTGAACCTTTGGATCATAATTCAATGTTGAAACTTCAACACACAAACTGTGTTAAATGCTGATAGACACCAAAATGCCACTGCTGTGATGAAGGACACCATCCAAAACTGATATACAATTGTTAATTTTAACTTACGACACTAATATGCAACTATTGCGACGAAGAACACCATCCAAAACTAACATGAAATTGTTAATACTATCCTGCAGTTGAATATTTAATAGCTGAAACCCTTTGCTATATATTATAAACAGCTACTAAATGTTATTTCAAATCCAAACATTGGCAGCAATAACACTAGTACTTAAATTTGAATATAAAGAACCGCATACCCAGATTGGAGCAGCCAATGTAGAGAATGATTCAACAGTTATTAGCAACTAATATTCAGTGAAAAATAGAAATAACTTTAGTGTATCAGTAAACAGATTCATAAACAAATAAATATAATTTTCTTCGGCAAATCCATTTTTCACAAACTAAACTAAAAACTCAAATAGCTCGCAAAGATATTTTGAATCTTCAAATTTGAAAATACACTGAATATTTTTCACAAACTTAATCAAATCTGCAAACAACAGCAAATACCAAAGAAATTGAAACTTTTAGCACCAAAGGTGGCCCTTGAATGGAATCACTCGAAATGAGATTTGGGGTTTTTGTCTCCAAATCCAACCTTTGTGGCACAGTGGTAATTCCTAAATGTAATTAATCGAATGGCTAGGATGTTTTTTGTCCTTGAAACCATCTTGTCAAAGGGTTTTCGTTCTAGGGAAAACAAGGAAGAATTCTTGTTCATTCTCAAGAAATAAGAAATTGATAATAACCAGGAATCCATCTTCTATCTACAACTCCTTTTATATGCACTTTTAAGGAAATAAAATATTATTTTCTGTTTGTTTTTTTCTTCAAAAAATGTAATTCTAAATTGACTTAAGGACCTTTTAAAATATTACCACCTTGTACCCCATGCCTAGTAACACTTTATAATATCACTTTAGGTCCTCTTTCAAGAACACTTTATAATGTCATTTTGAGGTACTTTTATAATTTAAAATTAAAATATAAGTTGCCCTTTATAAATTAAAGTTTTTTTTGGACAACTTAAATTAAATTGTTAAATTATTTCCTAGTTTGAAAAACGGGACCTGATAGTCCTCCCTTTGCAAAGCTTTCTTGTCCACAATCAATGGACTTAACCCATCAACTTCTTCTGATTGAACCCTTTTGCAAGTTCTTGGATCCCAAAGCAATCTCTGATCAATGAAAATATCTCAATGACGCTTGTCCTTCAAAGTATTTATGAATTAGCATTCTCTTGGGTCACCTTCCTCTATTTGCTTATTGTACACATCTCTATGAGGTTTGATTGTGTTCCTATAGGATAATGAAAATCTTCATAGCCAGCATCATACACAAAATTTAAGGAGCATAACTACCTCCTTCTACCATCAGTGTATCCATGGATTCTCTATTCCCCTTATCAGCACAAGCATGGTAAGTAGATGGCACCTTGCAAAAACAATTATTCTGCTGCTCAAAATCACTAGTAGGAGCAAGATAAAGTTGTCCTTTGTTGTACCAAGTGCCCTAGAGTCTCCTATTTCTCTTGGTGTTAGTATGCATGTCATTTTAGCCTCATGGCATTGGTTGGATATTGTAATGTCCCCTACTAGGACGCTGCCAATCTCCCAATAATCAATCATCCATTACTTAATACTATCATGCCTTAAATTAATTTATTGAACTAGATGGCCATATTTATTCATTGTACAATTGATAGGGGCTATATTCAGACCCCAATTCATACTTCCTTCCAAATCCTTAACCCTGGATGGGGATTTACTTGTCTAGGGCGTGCTGACACCACCTCCATATTTGGGCCCAAGTTTCAGGAACATCCATGCAGACCACCCTTGGGGCTCACCTAATTGGGGATGGATTTACTCCGCCTCTCCCTAACAACACCACGCCTCTCCTTATGGGGGGGAATATAAATGACTAAGTAATTGGGCTATGAGTATACTAACTTCTCATGTATCATGAATATATATGGAATTAAGTATACTCTCATACATATTGTAGTCTATATTAATATTACTACTAAATTCTGCTTAGGAACATTATTAGGCTTCATATATTAAGCACATCCCCATGCATACCACCAAGAACAAAGATGTTACTGCCTGTAACTTATAACAGTTCTGATCTGATCTGATCCATGGTGATGTCACTGGATGCTTTGATTCCTTTTCTTTATATCTCTCAATGTGAGTGAGAGGTCACACCTCTTCATCATGTATGGCCTTTGGCAAGAGACACATCCTTTCACCATTAGCACCCTTTGAAAGAGTGCAACTCTTCATTATTTCTACCCTTTGAAAGGGACACAACCTTTCACAATCAGATCTGCACTTCTGATTCCCAAATTATCCCCCCTTCAAATAAGTTCTCTTCTCCCTTTTATACCTCATATTTGGTGGAGTCACAACTTATCATTTCATGCCTTTTGACCATTCATTAACTTTAGTCAAATTTTAATTGTATTCCTTTATATTTTAATTTAATTTTTATTTTTTTACTATTGTATTTTAATTTTTTTATTATTATTTATTATTAAATTATATTTCGAAGTGGGGACATTACAGATAAGATCATACCAACATGAAGTACACTTTCCATTAGCCCAAAAAGCCTTGTAGGTGACTTTTAGATCACCTATTGGTTGACTCTACTGTGCAAGAACCAGCACGGTGCTTCTTGACAATGTGTGCCTCTCCTCCCACTCTTTTGTTAAATGAAATATAGGAATATTATAGTTCCGTAGTGTTGATGGCTTTGGCTGCCCCCCAAAAATGGTGGAGATAGATTCCTCTTACCTATCTTCAACAAGGATAAAAAGATCTTCACCCTCCAATAAGCGCAATAAATTCTCATCATATATAGGTGTTAAGAACATACTACCTACAGTATAATCTCATAAACTAATTGCTATTTGTTGTATAAACTCACATGCTCATGTGTGAATTTTATGGGATGATGTCATCTTAAAAGCAAAAGATCCATCAAGAAGATGGGAAATTTGTACCATTTCCATTTCCCATTGCAACAAAGAAACCTTCATAAATTATTCGCTTGCAAAAATCTATTATCATTTTCCATCCTCTACTAGGGTAAATTGCTAAAATGCCCGAATTACTAGGATCCCACTCCTTTATGCATAGCCAGTTTTGTATTTTGCATGTTGTATCTTTCACTTTTTCACCTTCTTTAGAATGTTTTTGATGATGACAAGAGTCTTGAAATGAAATAGTAGGAAGCATCAAATTTGAAATATGATCACAACTTTTATAAATTAGGGTGCAATTGAAGTCCTCACATCCCTTTGCCAAAATAGGAATTGTTGAGATATCCTCAACACCTCCATCCTTAGGGTCAATCCAAATATTCTCCTTAAATGCTTATCTATCCACAATGCTACTTTGAAAATCAATCAAGGATACACCTGCAATGTCCCTTTTGGGATATTCTTAAATCTTGCCCTAAAAACACAAGTTACAATCAAAATAAGAAATATAGCTCATTAAGATACAACTTATCAATTAACAATTTCCTTTCCAACATAAACTTTGGTTTAACCCTTGCAATAATGTTAGTCAACATTTGAAATATAATTCATAAGGCCAATTATTTCTATAAGGGTTAGGAATCTAATAACATATAATTGCATATATAATCAATTGCATTAACTATCAAATAGATATTTAAGTTAAATAACATCACTCATTGGGATCTAATCTACAATTGTGTTTCCAAGAATCAACCATTGTAGGGACTTCAAAGGAAAGCACGATTGAGTGCCCAGAGCCATTTGCCACAACTAAGCCCAAGGGCATGGAGCATCCAACCAAGACAACTTGACCCCTTGGCCCACAAGTGGTAGGAACTCTAGTCCATTCAACTTGGGGTGGTCTACTTAGAGGGGGAACCTGCATTTGCTTTCTCATCCATGTCTCCTTACTAACCCATACATGATTTCTTCTTTCATTTCCCACAACCAACCATAATGGGGATTGGAGAGTATAACACAAAGGGTGCTTGGAACCATTCACCACAACTAAGCCCAAGGGCGTGGAGCATCCAACCAAGACAACTCGACCCCTTGGCCCACAAGTGGCAGGAACATCCAACCAAGACAATTCCATCCAACTTGGGGTGGCCTACTTAGAGGGTAATCCATATCTTCTTTTCCAATCGTATTACCTTGCCAACTCCTACATGATTGTTCGTAGGAGAATATAATGATTAAATAAAAAATTATAAGAATCTAGATGGATTAACAATTCCCATTCTTTTTCCCGAAGGGTTATTTTTTCCCTCAAAAGAATAGTGCCAATAGTGAAAATTTGAAGTGTGTGAAGTATACTGTTATTGAGAGCGACAAAATGGGGGGTGATAGAGTGAGAATAGAGCTTGATAAGCATGAAGAATTCAAGAACAAGGTTACTGTTCGACATATTTGTAAGAAGGGAGGAGTGGCCCAGTCTGTTGAAAGTATGAATAGATATGATGAAACTCTATCCATTCAATTTACCTCATCATGGGTAGATCGCAAAGTGACAATGGGAGGGATTTCGTTCGAAATCAATGAAGAGGTGATAGCTAAGGCTACGAGACTCCCTACCAAGGGGAGAAAATAGAAGAAAACGAGTCGGGTCGCAGACAATGAGAACCTTAATCAATTTTTTAGGGAGGATGAGAACCCGGTCAAATTCCATGGTGGCTTCGACAGAGAAGAACTACCTGAACCCTAAGACCAGGTATGCCTCATGATAATGAAGTATTTTAGACTTTAGGGTAGATTCAAAGTTTTATACTTTTATCATTTCCCCTTGCCCAATCACTTCCGCAACCACTCTTTGGTTTTCTTTCTGTTTTTCCTTTTACATTCTCTGGAAAATTTTGTGTTGGAGGCCATTGAAGGTGCTAAGTCCCAAGGTAGAAAACCCATCCCCATACACTAAGGCCTTATTTTCCGCCTCTATCATTTTCATTTAGCCCTTTGCCCACTAAGACCAATTGTGGTCTAGGAAGCCCCAAATTCGCCTGCCCCTCTCTTAGCATTCTTGACATCCCGGGACCTAACTGGAAAAAATGTATCAAGAAGCCTAAACTTAGGTCTGCCCAAAACTCTCCGGAAACCCCTACACATAAAGCCACGGAGTTTGATATGGTGGAAGGAAAGGGAAAGACTCCCTCACCCAACAAGAAGGGGAAATTCATGCCAAGAGGGCTAAACTCACTATCCGTGAAGTGGGTTCTGAGGATGAAGTGGCTGAGGAAACCAGTACCCCAAGAAGATCTAACAGGCTTGCTTCTAGGCCTGTTACGAAGGGAAAGAAAAGAATAATTGAAAATTCGGGGTTGGAGGAGGGGGAAGATCATGGAAGTGAGGAGATGATCAATAAGTGTAAAAAGGTGCTGTCAAAAAAGAAAGAGGAGAAAGATAGGGAGGACATGGAGATTGTCAATAGCTCAACACATGTTTTTGACTCCGGCAACAATGGACCTATTGATCTTACTTAGGAAATGATGCTAGACGAGGTGGAAGAGACTGCAAATCCTCTAGGGACCTGTGCAAAGATTCAGTTGGGGACCTGCTTGAAATGTGCGGAGTTGGAAGCAGAGCTGAAAAATACCAATGGAAGGCTGACTAAATTGAAAAGTAAAATGGCAAGTGTCTCTAGGTTTGGTTTGAGAGTGAGGCATAGCTCGGCCACTACCTTGTTCCTTTTTCAGCAAGAGATGACCAGATAGGAAGACAAAGAGGATGAGAAATGCAAGGAACTCTTCAAGTTCCTAACTGAAGATTGGTCTACTTTGTTGCAGTAGGCAGGATGCAAGATTGGAAAGAACCGCTAGGGATATGATCCCTTATGTTTTCTACTTTACTGTTTTATGCCAGAATTGGCTTGACTTTAAAGACTCTTTTATTATGGTTCCTTTAGTAGTTTGGTTTAAATTACTAAGACTGCTTTTAATTATGTTAATGTGCTGTAGAAGCACGGTTATAGTTAGTTTCTTTTTGCTGTAAGTGCTGTTTTGGTTCTGTTTTGATCCTAGTAGTTTGCGATTAATTTTCTGTTAATGTGCTGCTACTAGTCTTCTAGTTTACTATGCGCCCTCTGGGCTGTTGTATTTTGGGACAGCACCCATGCTTTGCTGCTTTTACAATTCCCATTCTTAATTATCCTAATACTACATATGAGATTATATGTTAAGCAAGACCCTCATATTGCATACCAATTTTTTGCTAGATCACAAGTCTGCCATTTGCACGTAATTAGATCCAAGTCTGCTGTTGCAGATTATTTATAACTGATCTGATCCAATTCCTTGATGAATGAAATTTTTATATATAGGAATTTCTGCTCTGATTCGATGAATGCAAATTATATATGTAGAACTTCTAGGTTCCTTTGATCTGCTATTTTTGTTTTTAGACAATCTGATCTGATTCTTCACGATGCCCTTCTTGGAGGGATTTTTTTTTATACCCTTTCATTTGGATAGGGTTGTGTCTCTTCCCAACACCCTTTCTCCTTTGGCAAGAGTTGCATCTCTTCAAACTGAGCGCTTGACTTAAATCTGGGGTTGGCCCTTAAGAAATAATTATTATTTGAATGTTGTCTATAAACTAGTTGGCCCCTTTATTTAGTTTTAGTCGGCCCTTCCTAAATTTGTCATAGTTGAATTTAGTAGTTTCTAATTTGGGTTGGCTATTTCTCATAAAATTTATAGATTATGCTTTTATTATTAAGGCTGTGACCCTGAACTCAGGCAGAGCATGACAGTCTGCCCTTCCCAAGATTGCTTGTCCTCAAGCAATTTTAATTTTGGGCGATCAAAGATTTCAGCTCCTTTGCATGTGGCATCTTCTATGGGTAGACCCTTCCATACGTTAAGACGAGGGTAAGAAGCAGGACACACATCTATGCAATGTTCTTTGTCACGGTGGTTTTGTGAACTTTCTTTTTGTCAAGGGTGTGATAGATGTTGTGTTAGATTAGTTATGTTACTGTGGTAGGATGATCTTGACTAAGACTTCTCCTTCAAAAAAATCCAAAGTTCATCTCCTAATTACATATGAGACAAGTCTGATTTATTGGTTTGGCATATGTATTTCAGATTTAGCATACAACATGTTGTCCTCATTTTTGTTTCCAAAAATGAAGGACCACTACATTAAATTTTTTGTGAAAAAATGAAAATTTTTACTCTATGGAACGCTTCCCGAGGCAAAATTTTGACAAATCCTTGGACTGGCTTAATCCTCAGTCTATCCTCGAACTACGTTTCGAATTTCGTCAAATTCTGGGTTCGTTTGCTATGTCTTTCCTTCAATTTCGGGTTTTAAAACCCCTACTGCGGGTGGAGAATTTTCTTCAAACTGCAAGTTTTAATGATATTCATTGTTTTGGTTGAAATAGGGGAATTTTTAGCTTATTACATGTGCATTTTTATTAAAAGATGTTACTCGCAGTTTGTTTTAAATTTCCCTTTCTTGTTTTTGTCTTTTTTATTGTTTTTTGGTCTTGTTTAATTAAAATAGGGATTTTTTGGCTCAATTACAAGTAAACTTGCAGTTTGGTCTAAAAACCCCTACTTTAATGGTTTTTGCATGTAATAGGGATTTTAAATCCCCATTACATATGTGCAAGTCTTTTTTACTTGTTGTAGGGATTTTATTTCCCTTTTACAAGTAATTAAAACTTGTAGTCCTCTCCAAAAACCCCGATTTTGTCTTGCAAGTGGAAAAAGTAAATTTTAAACTTGCAGTTTGCTCCAAAAACCCCGATTTTGCCTTGCAAGTGGAAAAAGTAAATTTTAAACTTGTTGTTTGTCTAAAAAACCCCAATTTTGGCTTGTAAGTTGAAAAAGTGAAATTCAAACTTGTTATTTCCTCCCCAAAACCCGATTTTCATTGTTTCATGGCAATTCGAACTTCTTGTTTGTCTCCCAAAACCCGATTTGCAAGAAAAACGGATTTGTTGAAGTTGTGAAAGCGATTTTTTGTGAAGATTTGTTGGGGATGCAAGGTGTTTAGGATTCTATCCTATTCTCATGCATTTACAAACACATTTTTCGCCATTTAGGGTTTATTGGTACTGTTTTTTTGAGCTAAATCAGCTAACACGTGGTTCCTTCAATCCACATTTTGGGCATTTTTCACTCCACAAATCTGCATTCTCCTAAATCGTTTTCCCTTCTCTCACCTAGGCGTGGAGTTTGGGATAAGATTTAAGCTATTTAATGATCCATCAATGATGCATTGAATACCACGTTTTTCCTCCACGTGATTCCTTTGGCTGCAAATTGGAAGGGTTTAATGCCACGAATCTTTGACAAGATGAATCGTTTTTGCTTTCCATGCTAAGGCGTTGGGATTTGAGGAAGATTTGACCTCTTCTTGTGCCTCCAAGTTTGCATTTTGCTGCCACGTTTTCCATATAAGACATTCTTGCAAAACGTGTAAAGGGTTTGGCATTGCGGATTGCTTCTATTTTTGGTCTTCCTTCATTTTTTTCCAAAAATTGGTTGCATTTTTGGAGAAGCATTTGCATTTTCAAGAAAGGTATGTTCTCTTTCCTTTCTTTCCTTCATTTTATTATTTTCTTGTTTTCTTAATTTTCGTTCTTAGTTGCTTTTTTTTTTTTGGCATGTGTTGTTCTTCCCCCAAAAATCGGTTTTTGTGAGAGGATTCTTCCCTTGGTATGCAATTTTTGAATTGCATTGTTCTTCCCAAAATTCCCTCTTTATTTGTATTCGGGATTTTTAATCTCGATTACAAGTTCGCTAGAAATTCTTGTTCTTCCCCTACGGTTAAGGAATTTAACCATTTTTGGTTAAAATTCCAAGTTGAAAAGTGTGAAATACCCCTCCCTTGCAAATTCGGGTTTTTAAAACTGGATTACATGTTGAAGAGTTCTTCCCATTTTCACGCAAATGACTTTCCCGGATTTTCCCATTCCTATCCATTCATGTTCCCCATATCCGTACTTTCCGTTTCCGTCATTTCCGTTTCCGTCATTTCCCGCAAGTCAAAATCTCATTTTTCGTCCATTTCTCCATTTTCGAATTTACAAGTGTACTTGTATTCGGGTTTTAAAACCCCGATTGCATGTATGTCCTTTCCAACTTGTATACTTGCGAAAATTCTCCCAAGATCCGAAATTCGTCAAAGTCAAGATTTTCCCATTTCTACATATTTCCCCTCTTCCTCTCACAAAATCGTAAAGTTCAAGGATCAAAGTTTTACCCATTTGGAGAAGGAAGAATGATATTTGCAGCTGACTATGACGTTGCCTTAACTCTCTTAAGTCTTCATCATAGCATTCCAGGTTCACAATCAATGTCAGATTTGCCGGCATCTCCAACTCCAAAGAAAATGAAATACAAATATGACAAATATCAGAATGAGGTTGCACCTTCCTAGGTTTCTTCTCCTTTGGATCGCATCAGAGACACGGAGATAGGGCACGTTGATATGGCAGAATTTGTCAACAGGGTAGAAGATCCGCAGGATAATAACTTGCAACGCCTGCTGGATAGCCATATTCACCATGCATCTTCCTTCTCGGTGGCTGCCCTAGAACCTGAGTTCGTTCTTGCATGCACCCATCATTTTGACAAGGAATCAAGAGTCATAAAAAATGATGATGGTGAAGCTATAATTTGTCTCGATGCGGATACAATCGAGAAGGTCTTCAGAATACCTCCTGCACCTGTTTATATGGAAATCACCAAAGAAAGTGCAACGGAATATTACGTGAAAAGGGAAAAAGATTGCAAGCGGCACATCAATAGGTGGATCCAAGAGCCACGTCCTTCCTTCTCAAGGTGGGCAAAGTTGTACCGTTGTGATTTCAAATGGGAGATAGGAGACACCATCACTCTTCTCAGCAGGATGATGGGCCTTGAGCATTCCAATGTCTTTGAGCCATGGATGTATCAGTTCATTATGTTCATATGACAGTCACATCACATTTCATGGGGGGAAGTCGTCAGCGATGCCTTGTGTGAACAACTTGCAGCAGTTCCTACCACCATGACCTTTTTCATGAATTCTTATTTGGTATATTTAGCAGCATCACTTAGACACTTTCCAGGTCTTTCTACCAAGGGTGATCGCTCGCTTATACCAGTTTGAGAATATTATGACCAGTTGCCGTTGAGATCCAGCAGACTGCATTTCAGAAGGATCCAAGATGCATTCTTTGGATATTTCATGTGTCAGTTTGACAGAAATCTCAGGAACAAAAGAGTATCAGATGAGGCATGGGTCAAGGTGTCTGAGTATGGGTGTTTGTTTCTGCAATTTCCCACCTTCACCTATATGAGGATAGGATGCTATGATGGTCAGCCATACATGCTTCCGAGATACCCAACCGATAAGATAATTCTTATGGAGTTGGGAAGACAGATTATGGCTGTTCACACTTTTCAGTCTGCTAAGCACAAGGTTGGAATGGGGATCTCTACCACAAACCCATTGAAAATTGGCCGATACTCCCTTGTCACATCTGTGAAGGCTAAGGCCATGGAGGTTGCTCAAAAGGTTTAAACCTAGAGCTGATTTTGATTATAGAGGTATGAAGGAGAAGATCAAGAAATCCTTTGTGCATGTTCATCGCATTGAAGACATCTGGGTAGATTTCCGCACAGAAGCCGAAGTCCTCAAGATGGATTACTGCAGGCTCACTGTTGAGCAAATTGTTGACTTGAACTTGGCGGATATCCCACAAGGGATGATTGATGACGGGCATATACTTGATCCTGAATACACTTCACGGAGGGTTGAGGAAGCTCCACTTCCTTTGATCCAATGGTCGCACAAAGAGTGCATCTCCATCCTTGACAAATTTCAGCCTATCTTGGCCAACACTAACGCATGGCTGAAAAGCAATGCTGTTAGACTTATCAAAAACAAGGTTGGTAAAGAAGATGATTCTACGGGGCCTCTTGGACGGAAATTTGAGATTCAGATTGACAACAAGGAGGGTGCTTCATCTTCGGGCACAAGGATCAAGTTACGAGTCAGTCGTGCAGTAGTGCTTCCTCCTGAGGAGACGACTGTTCGTGGGAAGGAAAAATCACGATTCCATGTACAGGTGATTGATCTGGATAATCTAGAAGAGGGGCAGCAATCTGATGACGCTCCTAAGTCTCCAGTTTCAGATTCGCCTCATGAGGTCATTCCTCCAGTTTCCATCGAGACGCCTCTTTCTCCTCCTGATTTGCTTGCGGATGAGTCTCCTCAGAATGCAATTCCCATTTCAGCATACGAGCCATCTCCTGTTCATCAACAAGGGAGTGTGTTGAAAGTTCCTGAGAATATTCCTATTTGCATTTAGTTATCAGAAATTGATACTTCCACTTCTGGTTTTGAAGAATTCATGAGGCAATCTTCATGCCCATTGGTAACTGAGCAAACCGTGGTCGCTGTCCAAATAGATATTCCTCCCAGGATGACCACGGTGATTCAAACAGAAACTGCTTCTCCTTTGCCTACGGCTGTGACTGGAGGGGAGTTGATGACTTTGCCTCCATGGCTTAGTTCTTTTACCCCGAAAAGGAAGAAGCAAGAAATCTCACCTGATGCCTTTGATTACCAGCAACTCAAACAGTCCAGATCCAAAGTTGCTAAGAAGGCCAAGACTATCTCTAGGGTAACTGTTGATAGCAACAAGATGAAGGTAGTTGAAATTGTGGAACCTATTGCAGATAAGCCACTTGAAGAAATGTCAGTTGCTGATTATAAAGTTACAAGGATAGAGTTGGGCAAACAAATGCATGAGGTCATTAAACATGATGCTCAGTTTTCTGTTGCTTCACTGGTGCAAAGGTGTGATGATCTTCTAGCAAAGAAAGACAAGCTAGAAGAGGAAAACCGACAGCTTATGGCAGCCATTCATAAAATCACAAAACCTGCTGCTGAAGGGAGTAACTCCATAGGTTCCTCTGCTTCCCAAGAATCAATTCGTGGAGTGGAAAGGGCTGCTCAAAAGGTACAAGCACTGGATTCCGGGTTGATCAACTTCATGATCAATGTGTACAATTAATAAAAGACATTTTTCAAATAATGTCTAAACTAGAAACCATTAAGGAGAAACTGGATCCGACTTCTAACACTCTCAAAAAGAATCTGGAAAGTGTTGAGAAAAGTCTGACAATCTAGCGTACCATGCCCCAACAACAGCTGAGTATTTTGCAGGAGCATGCCATCATCTCTTCCAGGGTCATGTACTTGGAATTTGAAGAACTCCTGGAAAACAAGACCCTTGTTCTTAAATCCCTCATTGAGGAGATCGGTGATGCAAGGAGATTTCGGGGTGAAGTTTACCGAGATATTGTCTCACATTGTGAAAGGGCCTCTTGCAACATAGTAAGTTAGGATGGAGAGCTGATTCCAGAAGAAGAAGTTCTTGCTGATTTACAGATGAGGATTCATAATGAATGGAGGAGCGAACAATTCTTGGCAGCTTCGATTCAAGCATTGATGAAACACCAAGCCTTTCTGCATGAAATCCAGTCTATCCTGGATAAAAACAATTCTGCGCTCCTCCGCTGTCACGACACTATTGTGAAGACTATGGTTGTTGCCAAGAACACCCATGAACCGAATCCCGATGAACTACAAGTGAGCATCCAGAAATTTCAAGGATTTGTGTCTTCACAAAATGCAACTTAAGTGTTTTTCAACACTTAGTTGAATTTTCCCTCTTTTGTAATCTTTAGTTGTAATTTAGTTTTGACAAGTTGCATGTAAAAGTATTTTTTGTAAAAAGCAAGTTACACATTACTTGCACTTTTGTAATTACATGTAAGTCAACTACAAGTTGTGTCCTATTAGGACTGTAGTTGGAATAAGTCTTAGTTAGTTGGAGTAACTCTTAGTTAGTTAATGAAGTCTCAGTTAGTTATTGAATGAGTCTTGGTGGTTGAGAGAATCTCTCAAGTTAGTTAGGATCCTCCCACCTTTTTCTTAAGGCTCCTCTTCTATAAATACTTGAGGAGTCTATTGTAATTTTTATCTTTTGGGAAAGCAAGCAAAAACTCTGCCAAATTTACAGCAAGAAGTCTTTGAGCTTATGTATGTGAATTAAAGGTTTTTGAAGAATAATAAAGAAGGATTACTCAAGTTTTGAGTCTTTGAGCTACATGTTTGAGTTTGAATCTTTTTATTTCTTCTATGCAAGTGTTTCTAAAGGAGCTTAGTCCAATTTGATTTGAAGTCTTTGAGCTGCAAGTAGAGAAGATTAATTAAAATAGGAAAATCTTTAGAAGGAGCAACAAGTCTTTGAGCTTGCGTCTATTCTTGAGGAAAAATTACTGTTTG
This sequence comes from Cryptomeria japonica, assembly GCF_030272615.1. Taxonomy (NCBI): domain Eukaryota; kingdom Viridiplantae; phylum Streptophyta; class Pinopsida; order Cupressales; family Cupressaceae; genus Cryptomeria; species Cryptomeria japonica. Next base: position 322,039,562 of record NC_081415.1, read on the forward strand.
ACAAGAAATAGCAGCAAGTCTTTGAGCTTGCATTAGTTCTTATCTTTGTGTTGAAAGAATAGATTATTCCAGTCTTTGAGCTGTTATCTTTTATTCGTTGTAAAATTTAGTATAGCAAAGGGTAGATAGGACTTCCAATAGTCAAGTCTTTGAGCTTGATATTGCTGTCCCGTCCCGAAGGAAGTGACGGAAGTCTTTGCGCTTTCAGGAAACTTCATTTCCTTTCTCTCATTTCACTTGAAAGTAGTTACTGCTGTTCATATTCAATCGCTATCATTTTCTGTGAAGAGAAAAGGATATTGTCTTTCTTGAAGAAAGAAGGAAGATTGCTGTCCCATCCTGTTTTTATTTCAGTTTTAGTTAGATAGGGGGAGCCTTCCCTTAATTAGGAGAGTTTTTACTCGTGTGCTGTGGTTGGAACCACAATTTTGTATATTTCCCCCAAGTGTACAAAATTTTCAACCAACACAACGTTTGGCTTTTTTATAGATGGCCTTCTGTATTCGTGATTGCTTAGGGGCAGCCAACTCCATGCTCCTAGCCTTCTTGATTGCTTCAGCCAAGGTGGGCGGGTCAAAGGCTTTTACCCAACCTTTCAATGGTTCTTCAAGTCCCTCAGTAAATAGGACCACTGACCTCTTCTCAGAGATACTACTAACCATAACTGAAAGACTCTGAAACTCAGTTATGAAAGAATCCAAAGAGCCCTGTTGGTTGAGTTGTGCAAGCTCTCTAAACTTCACCTCCAGATCCTTGGTATCAAATCTTTCAATCAACTTGTTGGTGAATTCCGCATAGGTATTGATCAAGTTATGGCCAAGGGTGACCAACCCATGGTACCACCATTCATGAGCAGCTCTATCTAAGTGCAAGGTGGTGAGCTTGATGGCCTCTTCTTTGGGCAAAGGCCTCAAGGGCAAGTAATTGTCCAACTTTTGCACCCACGCTCTAGCCGTTCTCTTACTGCTTCCATCAAAATGTGCTAGAGTAACCTTCCCAAGAGCTTGTTGATAGTCTCTTGGAGTGGAGTATCGATTGTCATACCTTCCTTCCCTCCTCTTCTTTTGATTCATGTATTGGTCAAGAGACAAGACATTTCGAATCTCTTGGGGAAATGCTGCATACTCCACGAAACTAGCCTGGATCTCCTTAGCCACAAGGATTTCAACTTCAGGAGGCGGTGTTTCCCTTGGAAGGAAAACTGGTTGCAATGGCCTTGTCACCGATCCAACAAGCATTCCACTACCAAGCAATCCAACAAAATCAAACCACAGCTAGGAGTGATGTCTCACACTCGAAACTGCAAAGGATTCTCTAGGAGGTTTTCACCCTCGAAGAAGTCTGGAGTCATTCTGACAGCATAACAATGTAAATTCTCTGGATGATCAAATGAGAGGCCAAGCACCTGTATTTATAGATTTCCCAGTCTGAAATTCAAATCCAAATGACCTCCAAATTCACCCCCTTCAATTTGCATTTCATTTCCCCAAGGTTGACCCAAGTATGGCGCCCCACTCATAAGTCAAAATCACACCTAGAGGGAAAAGACCACGATTTTTTTGGCATGTAAATACACATTGTTAAATAAAATAATGTCTCCACATTCACTCTTTGGCATCCCCCTTCATAACATAAATATTTCGCCCAACAGACTTAGGAAAACGACATTATGCACAATTCTCAATAAAATTAATCAGTAATAAAATAATTAAATATTAAACCTTAGGATAAGGAAATAATATTTAATTAAATAACTTATAACTCCAATACTGATTATCATCAAAATCAAGGATGAAGCTGAACAATGAAAACCACTGAACTGAATTGGATCAGGACCCTGTCCAAGACTACCAAAAATAGCAACGCTCAAACTGCTACTTACTAAAAATAATAAGTCATGAAATACTGCTCCGAAAAGCATGATCTTTGCACCCAGAAAAAGAGCTTGGAAAGCTCGGTAAAATTGTACCATCTAGTTAGCCAAACCCTAACTTACTAAAAATAGTAAGTATGCGAACCTCAACTGAAGATGAAAACCCTAATTCTGCCAAAAATAGCCTACGGGCCTCCTGAATAGGCTATTCTCCACCAAGAATGATCATTGTTTGGAAGGGGACATTACACCGTGCCTTCAGGAACGACTCTCTCTCGAGCCTCCCTCTGCACGTACTGTGTGACAGAAACCTCCCATAGGTCGCCGACTTTTTGAGCTCTGCGAGTTTTTTTGACTTTAACTCGCAGCAAAAACTCGTCGAGTTTCTTTTAAAAATTCGGGTAGACTAAAAGAAGAGGCCGAAACATGTGAAAAAATTTGGTCTCTCCGTTAGGATTCATATACTGTTAGGATTCATATACTGTCAAGATGTTTGAGAGTGGTTTCGGACCTCCAGGAGTTATAATGCAAAATCTAGTTTTTGGAGGATTCTTCAATTTTCCAGACTTAGTCAAATTTCAGGATCTTTTGGCGATGCCCCTTGACCCCAACTTGGGGGCGCTGCCCCCAAACCCCCGTCGAAAAATATAGGGGGAAACTACGCTGATGGAAGTAGGGAAAATTTAACCTCCAAGTCTGATTAGGCTCCATATAACAACATAATTAGCATTGAAGAAATCTTGGTATTATACATTTTTGAGTTGAAAGTTTGAAACTATGAGTATGAATGATGAAATTTCAAATATGATGAAAGTTTGAAACTAGTTTTAGCTAGAGTTGGGAAGAGGAAGTTGTATTTACTTTTGGTTTTACAAAAACTATTTACTATTTTGCTTCCAGCCATCACCATTTCTCATGAGGATGTGATTTTGTCGACACTTTGCATTTAAATATATCTAGAATCAGCTTGTTTCTTTTGTGTTATCATTTATTGACTCATTGGATGCATCTTCTCATTAAATTTTGCAAAAAAAATGCATTTTTATTAAAATTAAGCGTGTGTTTACGTTGCCGAGTTTTTCGCTGAGTTTTTCCTGAGTTTTCGCCGAGTTTTTTTCTCAGGGGCTTGGCAAGTTGAGCCGAGTCACGAGTAGTTCAACTATGGGTCTACCAATTCCTCTGTTAATTGATTCTCTCGTGCTTCCGCCTTGGACACTTCTTTGTGTGTATCACTGTCAGTAACGATCAACTACTGATCGAATGGTCGGCCTATTAGTGCCTACCGCCTATCGCCATATTGATCTCTGGAATTCGAATTGGCAACGGTGCCAAAATGTTTGCTCCCTAGAGTGAATATAGTTTAACTTAGAGAACAAACAAAGAGTTTCAACATATGCAACTGGCTAACCAATAGATTTACTATACACATAACATAATTAACAGTCACGATAATTGGCAGAAAATTATATCCTTTATTGCATTTCCAAAATGTTTAGTACATGATCATTCCTACCGCCAGGTTCCCTTACATGGCAATATATATTGTTCGGCGGTTGGTGGAGGTACCAACCATCATAACGAACACGGGAACCATATGGCCGACTCAATACCAAATTATTATAAAACCCATAACTAAAGTATTATTTATTTCTACGCCTAACAATGAAACTTGAATGTATGAGGTAAATATGGAAACTCTACGTAGACAACGATTAAAGTGGTATGATGCAAACATGGAAAAACTTGAAGAAACTAATGAAAGTAATACGATACAAATATAGAATATTTATGCTCACAAAGATGAAATTAGCACAAGACATATAAAAAAGGAACATATTTTCTTGTTTGGTAATATCTATAGGAAATAAGTATTGAATTCGGAGCAAACATGGATGTAACATCCAATCGCTTTTTCTAGGTGGTCTGCTTAGTAATTGTGTTTTAAGGAATAAAAGCTGCCTCTGCAGGTGTTCAGTGCATGTAAATGGTTGTTTGGTCAGGTTCAATATTCTTTATTTGACACTGATTAGTGATTTGTAAATGATAACTGTAGGGCTCTAAAATAATAATCATATGCAGCTTTGTATATCTTGAACCTAGACCTTTGACTAGAATATTGTAGCTGATGCAGATACGTGATTGATCAGCTGGAAGAGTACCAAACTGTAAATGATACAGATGAGGTATGAAAACCTCACTATTTGCACAGAGAAGAGTACAATCTTCATTCTGTCACTTGTGATCACTCTTTGATTTTCTTTTCTTTGATGCCTTAATAACCTGTTTTAGTTCTTGTCTTAGGGATTTGTGGAGACACTCAGATTAATAGCTGAGTTGGTGATTTATGGGGATCAGCATGATCCTTCAGTTTTTGAGTAAGATATTGTCCCTATATTCATAACTTACCACTTTTTAGTGTTGACATCTGTTACATATTAATAACTGCAAAATAAATGGCGGATTTCATTTTGTAGGTTTTTTATGGAGAAGCAGGTAATGGCACAATTCCTCAATATTTTAAAGGTAAATAATAATTCAGATGTTGCATTACAGTTACTACAGACTTTGAGCATTATGATCCAGAGCTTGCAGAGTGAACATGCAATCTGTAAGTTACCAATCTTTGTGATTTAGATACTAGTGTCTATGCATGTTCTTAATCTTTTCATTATGTTTGTTTCTCTTAAGATTATGCATTCTGAGCGAAAGTCAAATGGCATGCCATATTAGTTTAATGACTGTTACTGCTGTTTATTTGTGCAGATTATTTGTTCAGCAATGAGTACATCAATAATCTCATAACTTATCCATTCGAATTCCAAAATGAAGAGCTGATTTTTTACTATATTTCTTTTTTAAGGTTCAGAATCTTACTGATGGTTTTATTTTGGTTCACATTTGTCACAGTAGGCAAAGACTGGTAGAACATGTTCTCAGTTACTTTGTTCTTTAAAAGGCAAATGCATGCTTTTCATTCAAAAGTGTCTCATGCTTTATTTTGTCCTCCTAAGTTTATGATTTTTCTTGTGGCATTGTCTTTACTGTGTTTTTGCTTTGATTGATAGAACAATAAGTGGAAGGCTGGACAAAAACACAATTTCTCTTCTTGTCAAGACTCAACATGTAAGTTCTGAACATTCATATGTTTGGTAAATTTCAATTTTTTCTGTGAAATATGGTCATATATTACACACAAAAGTGAGAATGCAATAACTAGAAAACCCTTGACTTTGCTTCTTTACCAAGCTAGGAGTTTATACATCTGATTGATGCCACTTGGTGTCATAAAAAATATAATTTTGAAGAAAATGGATCGTAGCAGGTACAATAGTTTCTGTCATCCATAAAGACTAAAAATTATATTTTGTCCACATTTTCTTTTGGGCTTAATCCCTTGGTACATCATTACAAAGTATCATATTTAATGATGTGTGAACCATTTGGCCATATTCTACCCCTTGAGACAAGTTCATATCTACAAACAACTGCTTTGAGTATATAGGATCTATTAAGCTCCCAAGGTTCATAAAAGCAGAATTGAATTCATTATGTAACATTAAAATCCTAGAGATATCTGTCCAGGAAAGCTGATTATCATTCTCTATTGCCCACAAGTCATGATGGTTTGAACCTGGCTGTTTTTAGATAAATCTTTGTGCTTTGGGATGTATTTGATGCAGAGGATATTGGTCCTGATCAACTCTAGAGGGATAACATCAACCTCTTTCCCAACTAGGTTCACAATCTACTCACTTTGTTTGATACTCAACCTTCACTAGGCTTCATTCAATGCACTCAACTGTGGATTCCAACTCCAAAGGCTTATCCAACACATCCAAGGGTCTCAACACACTCACATTAACTTGACAAAAGGTTCTGCACTCTTCAAACTCAGGGTTCTAACTTCATTACACCCGGACTGCTCTATAAGGCTTATTCCTACTAGCCCTACTAAACAGGTATTTGCAACTTAACTCCAAATTCTTCCAAAACACTTGCCCAACAAATTAGATATTCAGACACCCATTTGGAAGTTCTACAACATATCCAAAACTCAGGTATAGGTACTTTGGACCAACTGTACCAACCAGCACCCTGCTACACATGAAACTAGGCTAATTAGCCCACTTTTACAAAGCAACTACCTCAAAAAACTCATCACCAAACCTCAACACCCAAAAACAGTCTTACTAAAGGATGCAAATCAACATTTACACTCCTAAACACAAAACCCTCCTTTTTAGGACTACAAACAAGGGCTTTCTCAATCTCACCCGTCAAATCACTTCAAGACTCCAACAATGGACCAAACACATTCCATATGACCTCCATAAACTCCAGAAACAATAAAAACACCCACTCATTCAATGGTTTCACTCAACTCCACACATGGCACCATAAATTCACTTACTCAACACACAATTCCTCACCACTCTTCACCCTAGGGTTTCACCATCACATCTCCATGGCCATACCTGCACTCCAATTGTTAGAATAGGCTATAATACAACTTTCCAGACCCATTCCAGAAGAAACAGTGGATACATAAAGTGGAATGGGTCAATTCTTCAATGTGACCCTCAAACCCTTACAAAACTTGTCAAAAGTGACTGTTTTTAGGACAGTCAATATAAAATGCACAAAACGAATTAAAGGAACTTCAAACCAGTGTCAAATGAAAGTTAAAACATTGCCCTATCACTTCCAAAAGAATCAGATCAAAAGATGCTATGAATGGAAAGCTATAGCAGTTGGAAGTTCAGGTTTTAGACCAAAATTGCAGGGAAAACTGTGTGTTTCATTGCCAAAACTCCAAATAGCTACAATGCCAATCAAGTCCGGCCATCAACCATCAACAACCTTTTCCAGGTGTGAACATGAGTATTTAAACTTGCTCCATGCCCATTCAACCGACTTCAACCCCCTAACCAACTTTTAAACTAAACATGACCGTTGGAATTCAAATTTGACAACTTTAACAAGTTGTTTCATGACAACCTTACATTGCTTGACCTTTTACATCATTTGATTAATCAACACACCTAATTAGACTCAAAATCACCTAAAACATGATCTTCACACCAATAAGGAGCATTTTTACATTTATTTGCTCATATGACAACTTTGTGACTCAACTAGACAACTTTTGAAAACAATGACACATGAACCCTACACATTACACCATGGACCATAAATGGTCTTATTACATCACAAAATGATCAAAATGACCTTATTACACCTCATCTAGACTCAACTTGACACATTTACTCATGTGGTCTCATAGGACCCTTGGGTGCTCCTGCACCAGTCTTCTCTACCTTTTTTTGTTTGCTTTTGTTTTTGCTCTTAACCTCTTTCATTTGTGCCCTACAACTCCGTTCTTGAAGAAGTAAAATGAAGATTTTGTTAAGAAGAAATGGCTACTTTAGGATCATAGAGGGTATATATGCAACACCAAATTGAGTTGCATAAAAGATAATCTTTTAACGAACTTGATAAAGTGTATGTGCTTTCCTTGTGGTGTCTCTAGGTCTACTTTTCTCATTTCTGCATAGAGAGACTCGATATACGACAAGAAGTATAGGAAGTCTGGAAAAAATTGAAATAATTGTTTGGGAAGATTGGCATGATTAAGGGTGTAATGTCCCCTTTTCTAGGTGACATGAGATGAGCAGGGGTTGACCTACCATTCGAGTTCCCGTAGGTCAATGACATGGTTAGGGGAGTCATTATGAGGGTCATGGAGCTTTGCAGGGGCTCTGTGAGCCGTTTTGGACCTTTAGACGACAGTTCCTACATTTTAGGGAGGTCTCCTATTTTTTAGGGAGAACTGGCAGTTGACTGAATGACCACCTGGGGGACCAAGGAGTAGAGCAGGATCCTTTTGAGCAGTTATAGGTGTTTGGAGAGAGGTTCCTACTTTTTAGGGCGATTCCCTACTTTTTAGGAGGTTGTGGCAGTTTCCATATTTGAGGTTCCACGGGACCATACCATGGTTTCAGTTTCAGGAAGATTGGGTGTGTTTCCTAGTTTCTAGATGCATCCCTAGATTTTAGGGATGGGATTGCCAGTTGGCCCATCTTGTCCGGCATCAGTCACAGACAGGTGACAAAGTCAGATTCATGTTTGGTTGGTTATTTTGGTCAATTATTGGATCTATGGAAATATTTTAATATATTTAAATATTTCCTAAGTTAGCGATTAAATAAATTAAAATAAGGCTATGTATATAGCCATTTCGGAGTAATAAGGGGTTTTTGGTTTCATCTGGTTTGATATGCCTATGTGTTATAGCTCGTTGGAAAGGTCTTGAACTTTGCTACATGATTCTCACCTCCCGGAGTCTTTTTGGATGCTTGAAGCTATTTATTCGCAATAAAGTGATATTTTTCTATAGTTTGACGCCATAATTGGGAAAGTGTCACTTTAATTATAAAGCACAAGCTTTATTATTCTTTAGGGTTCAACTTGCAAAGGGAAAGGAGTTATAAGGAGATGAAAACCTAATTGATAGCATCTTTGATCATTTTGAAACTTGCGAATTTGGGAATTGCTCTGGAAGAGTGATTTTGGTTTGGGATGCAAACCCCAGGTTTGAGCTTGCTGGGACGTAGCCCTTAGCAGGAGTTGACAGTGGATTTATCCAGGATTGCATAGAGATTGTCAGAGGTAGAAGACACATCTTCTTGGCCTGAAGATTCAGCGTGCATATTGGGGATTTCAATAGGGCGGCTGGTCTATTTCAGCTGGCACGTGATTTGCAGCAACTTCCAAGCCTCCTTTGCAACCACGCCTTGTTTGTATGTTGGCTTGAAGGGTTGTATTCAACTTATTTGGTCTTCCTTGTTCATTGCCAGTAATATTCCTCTATCTGGCATCAATCCAGATTGAGAACAGCTCCAAATAAATGTATGGATTCTTGCTGAATACAAAACTAGGTTATTTGCCTGGTATGATTTGTAGTATTTTTAGATTGCTTAAGTGTTCTTACATATGAACATTGTTTACTGTTTTATTTCACAGTTGTTGCTATTTATCACATGCTTTACTTATAACATCAAAACCCAAAAAGAAACAATCCCTTTCTGCAACTTTCGTCTATTCTATAAGATCACCGGAAAATTACAAAAATATAGTATGTTTAATTAAGAATTTACAGCAGCAACAACAAAAGGATCCATTTGGGATCTTTCAAAGGGTCACCGATTGGAAAACAAGCTAATCAATGTAAGTCCAACTGATTTTGATAACATGTAGGTCATCGTATTACATTTGAAGTCACTATGAACTCAATCAGAGGAATGCTAGATCAAGAAAGCTAACAATGTAAGTCTAGCTGAATTTGATAACATGTAGGTCATCGCATTACATGTGAAGTCACTGTGACCTCAATCAGAGGAATGCCGAATGAAGAAAACTGACTTTGAACTTATAGTCAATGTCATTTCTAAACTAGGTCCTGCCTACTTAGTCTTTGTTTCTAGTTTCTACTTCACTAGGAAGGCCTTAGGTGCTGCATTCAATATGCCAGTTTTTGATGAAGGGATGGAAGGCTTAATGAAGTTTAGGGAAGAAGACAAAAGCTAATCCTTTTGCTCCAAGGGATGGATCATAAAATGAGTAGGGGGACAAAATGTGGGTATTAGAAGGAGCAGGTTGTGGTGAGTCATGAGAAAACAAATTGACTCTTGTATGGATCTTCTTAAGAAGAACAAATCAATCTACCAAATTCTCTAGTCATTGAATTCTCTTCGAAAACTGGGAAAGGGGAAGACTCAATCCCATGGTCCCTTCCTCATTTTGATAGATATAGATACTTGTTGGTTGAAAATTTTGTACACCTGGGGAGGCTTGCAAAATTGTGGTTTCAGCCACAGCTTGAGTTAAAAACTCTCCTAATTTTAAGGGAAGGCTCCCCCTTTTCTATTATTACAAATTAAGGATAACACTAATATAACTTGGGTGGGACAACATCCTTTTCTCTTTTTTCAAAAAAGATGATATGCTTTTCTCTTTTTTCAGAAAAGAAACTGCAACAAGAGTATCAAATACAAAAACATAAGAAAACTACAACTACAAAGATGTTTATATAAAAGGAAGCGAAGTTTCCATGAAAGCGCAAATTCTTCCGTCACTTCCTCGGGACGAGAATGTAGAAGCAAAGCTCAAAGTCTTCAATTTTCTACTGTCCTATCTACCTTCCAAAATGATTAGTATGATAACAATGCACAACATATAACAACTCAAAGTCTGTTAGTATAATGCACTCTTGGCTGTTATTGAATAAGAACAAGTACAAGCACAAAGTCTTGTAGCTCCTTCCTATCTTGACATTTAACTATACTAATTCAACCCTCAATATTTGCAGCACAAAGTTTGCAAGAAATTAGATTAAAGGTCTTGTTGATGTGTTTTTTATGCAAAATTAAACAGAGAATAAAATACCAAGGTATCTTATCCTCTCTTGAACAAAATCTTCCCAATTGCTAAACTATGTGATCAATTGGAAGACTCCAAGGTTTCTAATGTTGGGTCACATCTTGTGGATAAGCTCAATGGTTGATGTGATTGCTGTTACTCCAAGGGGCCTTATTTTGAATAATTGAATGTTTGAATTGTTGGAACTTAGATTCTAACTACTTGCTAGGAGAATTAAAATAGACAAAAGACATAGGGTTTGAGAAGTCTAAGAACATAGGAACGATGGACAATCTTTGGTTAAACTCGACTAAGCCTAGCTTTGACATGCAAAGCAACAACTCCACAAAGCTTAGTGCAATCTTCTAAGGAAATTAGATGATTTTCAAATCATTATCAAGCATAGACACCATTAATTGAATGCATATCAATGATTGAATAACAATTGAACTTAGCTCATTCAAGTATTCCAGTTGACCACACAAGGCGAATTTGCAATCAACAAACTGCTAGTGGTATGGATTAAAAGTTTCACCGTGAATCATGCACAACACTCTATCATTCAACTAATCAACATGAAAGCAAATGAGAAGTAGAAACCATGTAGCTTGTTGAAATAACACATTTCACCATATCTTCAATGAAAAGAGTATATCCATTTACAAGCCTTAGCAACAATTTCCTCTTATCCTACTCTATTCTAACTTCTAATTTCTACTGAACTATTCTTGAGCTACTAACTATTAACTTGCTATTCGCTTCCTATTGTTCTACTATTAACCTTTACAAATTAAAAGTTTGAGCCTTATATAGAGATCTCATTACAATTCAAAGGCTAAGATCAATTTGAGATCAATGGCCAAGATTACAAGATGAAAACCTTAATTAGGGTTTGTTACAACAAACTCTCCTTAGCCAATGAGATAATCACAATATTTGGACACATGTCCTCTCTTGGATATTTGACCAATAGATAGTGAGGGTAGGAACATTAGAGTTTGTGCCTCCATAAGATGAGTCAAGTGCATTGCATCTAGACATGCTGATGTGGAGCCCTTTGATTGGTGGAATGATGACTAGGATGCCACCTCAATTTGCTTGTACTTGATACGTCATCATGAATGAATATTGATGTCTTGGGTAATATCTCTTGATATTCAACATCTCAAGCTTCAGCAGTGATGATGATGGTTGATCTTTCCTTATTCATGATCTTCAACCTCATGTTGTGGAACCCTTGGTTTGGTGAAATTCCCATGATGCTTCCTCCTTTTGATTGAGGTTATGATGATCTTTACACAGAGCAATGTTGCCTTAATATTGATGTTGCATCTTTTACCTTTCTTCTTCTCCTTTATACTAGCAATGCTTCTTGCAATATTGATCCTCTTCCGGTTCTGTCAATTATGTGCAACCATGCTTTGAACTGATTTGCTTGTGATTTGGTTTTCTCTAAAGTCATCTTCAATCTTCTTATTAGGGCTGACTTTGATATGATGCAGGTCTGATTTTTTCCTTATTGCCGAATTAAATCATCTTGAAGTCCCATTCGTTTTGTTTTGATATTTGATCTTGATTGCTGGAGTTGCCCCTCCCCTTCCTAGCTTTCCATCCCTATAGCAAACCTGAAAAGAAAAGGAAGAATCTTAGATTATGATGGTGAACAAAGTAAACTGAATGCGCGATAATGCACAAATTTTGCTTGATGAAACCCTTCAAGATCTGGAAATGACTCATAAATTCTGGAAGTGTTCCTCATTGTATTGTTGAATTTCCCTTTTGTATGACTTGATATCTTTTCAAGTTGTGAAGTTTTCTCCTTCTTCATGTATCACTCCTTGCATTAGTTCTTGATCTTTTACACCTGATCTAATTCGCTGCACTTATGACCTAAATTCTCTGCCCTGTTGATTATATTCGCTGCTCTGCTCTTCTTTAGGAAGGAATTCGCTTTGTTTAGTGTTTAAATGACTAAATTGACTTGGCATTTATAAGCTTTTGAAGGAAAATATGTGTCTTTTTAGTTATAGGACGACTTGATTCATTCAAATAAAATTAATATCATCTCATTGGGTGGCCGACTTGATGATCATTTAACACATTTTCCTTTTTTTTTAAAATTCAAATTTTGTCGTCAAAAGATACTCCTTCAATCCCTGTTGGGCGTGGATAGGAAGTTCGCTCCCTTCCTTTGGAAAAGGAAGTGAATTTGCTCTAATTGAGGAGCAATGGAAGCAAATTCGCTCCAATTAAGGAGAAAAGGAAGTGAATTCGCTCCAATTGAGGAGCAAAGGAAGTGAATTCACTCCAATTGAGGAGCAAAGGAAATGAACAAAAATTCAAACTTTCAACATCATTCCATCGCTTCTTCATCAATTTGTCCATTTTCATCAATTCATGTCTTGAGGTTTTTCTCTCCATGTGTCTAAGTTCATCAATCTATCTTCAAAGAATGCCTTGGAAGCCATGTCGCTATCATGAGGGAGCAATGGAAGTCACATTGCTTCATCGAGGGAGCAATGGAAGTGACTTCTCTCTTGCCAAGGGGCAATGGAAGTGACTTCGCTCCAATGATGGAGCAATGGAAATGCATTATACTTGCCATCCCCAACAGTTCTTTATCAAAATCTCCATCAATTCGATCCTTTCAATGAGCAAAGGCGAGGTTGTATTCAAAGTGAAACATAAGAAATGCTGAAGATTTGTTCCTCCATTTGCTCAAGTTCACCAAATCACCTCTTAGAATGCAGTGGAAGTTATGTCACTCCCCTCAAGTATCAAAGGAAGGGAGGTCGCTCCTTCAAGGGAGCAAAGGAAGTCACTTCCCTCCTTTGAAGGAGCAAAGGAAGTGAATTTGCTCCAATTGAGGAGCAAAGGAAATTTGCACATACGTAGCCAAATTTTCAGGTTGCTGGTTGAAGATCAAATTCATTGCTTGACCAAGGCTCCATATTGCAATTCATGATGATCAAAGGTATCTTGGACCTCCTAGATGGCAAGGGAAGGAAGTTCGCTCCTTTGAAGGAGCAAAGGAAATCATATCGCTCCCATGAGGGAGCAATGGAAGTGCAGCCGCTCCTACCGAGGGGCAATGGAAGTAGGTTGGCTCCAGCAAGGGAGCAAAGGAAATCTTCATACACAACCAAATTTTGCCCTATGCGACCTGCCTTTCAACAAAGTGCAATCAACCCTCTTGGATGGCAAGGAAATCTTGTATAATTGGTGAAATTTCATCCAAGGGATCCCCCTCTCAAACCTCCTCGCTTGTCATGCTCAAATTGACCTTACTTGACACCTCATCTCACATCACCTCATTTCACATGTCATAGGAAGGGCAAAGGAAGTTACTATCAATGCCTTAGCCAAGCATTTCATTCCTAGCCTTGCAAGCAAAAGATGAGTCATTCATTCCAAAAGCCTTGAAAATTGACTGACTTCACTCTATCCTAAAGAGATAATCCTAACTTGATTAACTTTTGACTCATTGGCTTCTTCAACACAAAGGCTAATAGTGAAAGAGAGTAGAGTGAAAGGTTTAATTTCAGAATGGAAGTGTGTAATGTCCCCTTTTGGGATTTTCCTTTTAATGCTTTTATGATTTCTCCTTTATACTTTATTGGTACCCTTCATAACAATTGAGTCACCACCCTTCATTGCTACCTTTTAGAATAATATATATTTCCCAATTGTTCTCTCTTGGATGTCCTCCTCAAATGAAACCTTTTCCTCTTTACATCTTCCAATGTGAGGGAGAGGTCACACCTCTTCATCATGTTTGCCTTTTGGCAAGAGTCACAACCTTTCACAATTAGCACCCTTTGAAAGAGTACAACCCTTCATAATTTCTACCCTATTTAAAGAGTTACCCCCCCATTTACTTCCCATTCCTTTCTTCGTCCCTTAATCCTTCCTTGTTTCACATGCTCCATTCTTCTTCCTTTCTCCATCCCATTCAAATGCAGTTCTCTTCTCCCTTTTATATCTCATGTTTGAGGGAGTCACAACTTTTCATTTCATGCCTTTTAACCATTCATTAAACTTAACGAAAGTTTAATTATTTTAATTTTATTTTCATTATGTTATATTTTAATTTTATTATTAGCATTTATTATTAAATCCTATTTTAAAATGGGCATTGTTGTCGGGTAATTAAGCATTAAGGTAAATTGTGTTAGCATCGGCAGTTAACCCGTCGGTTGTCGGCAGTTGGCACCGGGGAACTGACCAGACTCCTTAATATTGTATCTGTTTCCAGTCCTTGGACATGCTATTGTAGTCGAACATATTGCTATCATTGTATGTACTGGCTTATTATGAATCAATAGAACACTTGTGAGTTCCATATATTCTGTGTACTTCTGTCATCTATGCAATGTCTTAACCTGAGACCCACTAGGGAAAGCATTTGGCACCGTTGCCTAAGTAAAAACCTGGGAGCAACGGGGAAAAGGACATACTACATGGCACACGGATAATGGGACAACCATTACCAGAAGGAACGAGTGACCCTGACAGAGAACTCGAAGAATTGTTCAAGCGGGAAAAGACACTCACGAAGGATTTCTCCTGCATCCTACAGGCGGCAATGAAACACACGTACGGAGGGAAGCCACGACCGAAGATGTCCCAGAAGATGCTGTGTGGAGTTTGCTCGGAGTAAGCCCCGCTTTGAATCGGTTGATGAGCGAACTGCCTAACGTTTTGGCACAAGGATTTTTGGCTCTCTAGAACCAAAGGGAAGACATCTACCGAGAGAACCGACGGCAGCAAATTCTATGGGAATTTAGGGAGTGCCAAGAAGATGAGCGCAATACATGAACTCTAACGGTCAGAGAGAATAAATAAGAACACCCCATTGTAATGAGTATGTCAGTGACATACATTATGTATGAGGGATGAAGTAATAAAAGTTTTTTTTTTTGGTTGTGTACATGGTGTGTGCTTGCTGTGTACGGAAGTGATTTATGCCCAATATACTAAATAAAGACAAAAATAAAAAGATACAAAGTGACGAATGGGAAGTGGCACAAAGAGCGTTGAATCTCAAACAACAGATAGAACGAAGGCGTAGGCTAAGGCAGCTTGCCGACGGACGACTAGCCGAGGGGTTGCTCGAAGGGAACCCAAGAGGTGTCACGGAGGTTGCGGAGGCAAAGATAGATGGAGAGAATTACACTCTCTACACTGTTGTAGGGCTGCCCGAAGGGAACCTAGAAGAAGTCACGGAGGGTGCCGAAGGAGAACTCTACAGTTCGCCATAATACCACCATGGGATAAGAAGTCGTGAAGAGTTGGTGGAACAAACAAGGCGAAATCTAAACCTGATCGATGCTACTAGAGACCTACTAAAGAACTTGTCCATTTCGGAGGACAACCAGAGGGAGACAACCAACCGGAGGGAGACAACCGAAGGTGCCGAGGGAACACAAGGGTACCGTACGGGAGGCAATTTGTTCGGTTCGGGGTCAGCAACCTTCTCCGGAGGACCCACGAGTGGAGGGTCAGGTGCAGGAGGCGGAGGCGGAGGATCACTGGGTACAAGCACACAAGGCATTAGAGGAGCGAGACCCAGCGGTGGGATGGCAAGTAAACAAAAATTGCCAAAGTTCACAGGGGACGGCAAGGAAGACCCCGTACGACACTGCCGCACATGTGAAACTATTTGGTCCGCCAACAGAGTGACGGACCAGGATGAGTGGGTACAGTAGTTCCCAGCCACGTTACACGGAGTTGCCATAGATTGGTACTTCAATGTTGACAAGCAAAAAGTGGCCACATGGGCCAATCTACAAAAGGAATTTAAGGAGTTTCGGTTGCTCTGTGATGACAATGAAATCGTAGTTGAGATATACAGTACCAAACAAGGTCCCAAGGAGACAGTACGGGCATACGGCCGGAGGCTGAAAGAATTGTTGGGTAAAATGGAAAGCCAACCCACAGATGGGTTGAAGAAATGATGGTTCGTTGAAGGGTTGAAATCCTCCCTACGGAAGAAGATGAAAATTGTACCCTTGACGTCATATGACGACGCCTATAATAGGGCGATGGACCTCGAGAGCGAACACAAAACATCAAAGAAGAAGAAAAGTAATAAATCCTCATCCGACTATGATGAAGACTCTGACGGGGAAAGCAGCAGCGGTGGCGAATCGAGTAAAAAGGTGCATGCGCTCCAAAAGGATATGGAACGAATGCTAAAGGAATTCAAAGCCATGAAGGGGAGTACAAGTAAGACTGAAGAAAACGACGTGTGGTGTATGGAGTGTAGGAGTGACAGACACACCAAGGGGTCCTGCCCCAAGAAGGCTTTCTGTGACATTTGTCGGATTGTCGGACATTTGACAAAGGAATGTCCCTACAATATGAAATCCAGGAGCCAACAAATTCTCTTCACGCAAGAGCAGCCGACTGCCAGAACTTCGCAAACCGCCAACAATATTGCATCATCTGGCGGATACCGGAACAATCGGCGAGGGGGGAAGACCAATAATAACAATAATAATAGGAGCCGGATCTAATATGATGCTAAGGGACGGCCAATGATCCAGTGCTGAGCCTGCAATCAATGGGGCCACTTTGCCAAGGAATGCACCTCAGAAGAAACTCCACAAAAACTATGCAAATGGTGTGGGCCTGGAGACCACGATGATGGAACTTGCCCAAAGTTTGGAGTGAACTTGCTCAACATTGATAGGACGGAGGAACGGGTATTGGCAATCACACGGTCACAGGCAAAGAAGGCCACATACTTGAACCCTCGCACGGAGAAGCAGTGGGCGCTGGAAGCGAAGGTTGAAGTGGCGAAGGAAATGTTGGCACAAGGGAACACTGAAGCGGCAAGTACTTCCCGCTCTGAGGCTGAGGAAAATATCTTGAATCAAATGCTGCAGATTGAAGTACCTGTGAAGATGAAGGACCTCCTGGAAACGATGCCGCAATTACGTACGACACTCCTACATACGGTGCAAGTAACTCCATAGAGTCGGGTGACCCGGAATACGGATGTTCTTGGCGGAACACCAACAGACCCATTGGTCCTGACACTATACAGTGGTCGGCACCCGACGGTGGTAGAAATGGGAATACTTGGCACCATTTTGATGACACCATTGTCGACGGCGGGTCGGGAATGAATGTGCTTCCGGAAGAAACCTGGAAGAAGCTTGGCAAGTCGACACTGTGGCCGTCAACCTCCAACTTACTGGGAGCGAACCAACATGGTATCAAACCTCTTGGAACGCTCATGGCGCAACAAGTGACCATTGGGACACAACCATTTGTCCTCAACTTCGTGGTGATTCCGCTCGCGAAGAAAGGATACGATGCCATTCTTGGTAGAGGGTGGTTGGTGGTGGCCAGAGCGAATCACAACTGGAAGTGTAACACGCTGTCCATGGAGAAAGCCAGGCGAAAATTTATTATCGACCTGAAAGCACAACTCGTGAGTGAAGAACTCGCGTCAGAATCGAAATCGGACGATGAGGGCAGAGTTGACGAAGGAAAGTACGGAAGGGAACCGGATGAGGAAGGCGTCTTGGGAATCCAAGGATGTTCGGAAGATGAGACCGATTCCCTTAATGGGCTCTTCTACTAGCAAATGGAAGACTACGAGCTGCTGTATGGGTGCAACATGTTGCAGGTTGACGAGGAGCCGGACGAAAATGAATTTCCGCCAGCATACGTGGTATACACGGAAGGGGATGCTCCTGTCAACGAGGCACCAACACATAGGTTTGACATGACGAAACCAATCCGGTACGGAGAGTCTGTAAAACCTACAAACCTCGGCACGGAAGCAGAGTCAAGGAACATCTTGGTTGGCGACGACTGGAATGCAGTCTTGAAAGCCGTCGCGTTTAAAATATTCATGGAATACAAGGATGTATTCGCTTGGACGTACAAGGACCTCAAAGGGGTGCACCCAAAACTGTGTGTACACCAAATTTCACTCGTACCTGGGCTCGTAACTATACGGAAGAGGCCGTACAGAATGAATAAAAACTATGCTGCGAAAGTGAATGATGAAATTGAATGTATGCTCGAAGCCGGGATTATTTTTAAAGTGCAGACCAGCGAGTGGGTGTCGCCCATAGTGATATCCCTTAAAAAGGAGGCAAACCAGATCCGAATCTGCGTGGATTTCAGATGCCTTAACGCGGTCACCGTAAAGGACCCGTTTCCAATACCATTTACGGATAGCATCTTGGAGGAAGTGGCCGGTCATGAAATTTATTCATTTATGGATGGATTTTCTGGGTATGACCAGATATCCATTGCCGAAGAGGACAAATTAAAAACGACCTTCGTAGTGGAAGATGGCATGTACGCGTATAACCGAATGTCGTTCGGGTTATGCAACGCTCCAGTGACATTCCAACGGATAATCCTTCACATATTTGACAAGATGTCAGTCGGGAACTTCAGGGCGCTCCTTGACAACTGGTCCATCTACAATAACCAGGATGCACATCTGGCCGCACTTGGCGAATGCATGGAGAGATGTAGGCGAGCCCGCCTAGCACTCAATCCCCAAAAATGCAGATTCATGGTGCCTCAAAGGAAGCTGTTAGGACACATAGTGTGTAAGGTTGGACTCAAGACTGACCCGGACAAGGTTCGGGTGATAGTGGAAATGGACGCACCGACAGATGTCACGGGAATCAAATCCTTCCTAGGACAAATAGGGTATTACAGGTGGTTTATCAAAAATTTTGCTCAAGTATCCTGCCCTTTGGACAAAGTTGATGAGGAGAGGTGAACGGTACGCATGGGGGATGGCTCAGGAAGAAGTCTTCCAAGAACTGAAGTCACGGTTGGTAGGTGCGCTAATCCTGACATATCCGAATTGGGACAAAGAGTTCCATGTACACGTCGACGCATCAAATTTTGCCATAGGGGCCACACTGGCCTAGGTTGGCGATCACGGGCTAGATCACCCGGTATACTTCGCGAGCAGACTCCTGTCAAATGCGGAAAAAAACTATAGTACGACAGAGAGGGAAGCCCTGGGGATGGTGTACTGCGTCCAAAAGTTTAGACATTACTTACTAGCCACGCTGTTCACATTCTATGTGGACCACCAGGCGTTAATGTACCTAGTGAATAAGCCAATCATTTAGGGGCGAATCAACTGATGGCTGCTGTTGTTGCAGGAGTTTACATTCAACATTATTGTACGACTTGGGAAAAGCCATGTGATAGCTGACTAGCTATCTAGAATCAAGTCAGGGGAACCGGCGGAAGGAGTAAATGAAGACTTTTTGGACGCCCACTTATTCTGCATTGCCGTTCTTCTTGCTTGGTACACAAGCATCGGGGAATATCTGTCGACATCACAATTCCTTAGAGAGATGCCACTAGGGGAGCAAAGGAAGCTCGTACTAAGGAGTAAGACGTTTCAACTCATTAATGGCCTTTTGTATAAAATGGGCCCTGACCAGGTCCTACGGCGATGTGTCCTGGAGGAAGAATTTCAAGGTGTTTTACGGGAAGCACATGAAGGCCCGACAGGAGGGCACATGGGGCCCGACACCATGGCCAGGAAAGTTCTATTAGCAAGGCTATGGTGACCGACACTGCACAATGATGCCCAGGAGTGGGTGATGAGTTGTGACACGTGCCAACGGGCGGGGAGGCTGCTGAAGAGGGATTTTATGCCACTCAACCCGTCCAATGCCCAGGAACTATTTGAATGATGGGGGCTGGATTTCATCGGACCTTTGAAGGCAAGTCGAGCCCGACGGTGCAGATACATCGTGGTGGCCACATAATACTTGACCAAGTGGGTTGAGGCACGAGCTCTGCCAGACAATTTGGCCGTCAGTACGGCAAGGTTTATCTACGAGCAAATCATTACACGGAATGGGATTCCAATCCAATTGACGAGTGACTGGGAAGGACATTTTGTCAATCATATAATCTGGTTGCTCACGACGGAGTTCAAGATATTCCACTCCTTATCAAGCCCCTACTATCCTCGGGCGAACGGGCAAGCCGAGGCGACAAACAAAATAATTGTCTCTGTGATTTACAAGTCTTGCGGAGTGGAGAAGGAAGATTGGGAGGAACGCTTACCGTCAGTACTCTGGGCGTACCGGATGACGTTTAAGGTCACCACAGGACAGACCCCCTTCCAGTTAATGTTCGGGCAGGAAGCGGTGGTGCCAGTGGAATTCATGGTGCCGAGTCTTCGGATCGCCATTGACAACAGACTAGACGACATGGAGTGTCTCCGAGAGCGGTTGTACGCCTTGAACAAATTGGATGAGCGACGAATGATGGCTCAGTGGGCGACAGAGATGACACAGTAGAGGTGGAAAACGTGGCACGATAAACACCTGCGAAGAATGCAGTT
This sequence comes from Cryptomeria japonica, assembly GCF_030272615.1. Lineage (NCBI taxonomy): Eukaryota > Viridiplantae > Streptophyta > Pinopsida > Cupressales > Cupressaceae > Cryptomeria > Cryptomeria japonica. Next base: position 322,060,207 of record NC_081415.1, read on the forward strand.
TACTCCCGGACAACTTGTGCTGAAGTTTAACGGACGCAATGAAATAAACCCTGGCAAGTTCAAGGTAAAGTGGCTGGGTCCATTTAAGGTTCGCGAAGTCGGCGCGAACGAAGCCATTAAACTGTGGATGCTCGATGGAAAGGAAATACCCGATGCAGTCAACGACTTGAAATTAAAGGTGTACCAGGAACGACGGGAATGCCCAGATCGTAAAAATTGGAAAAAAAATGAAAAATTGAAAAAAAAAAACAATGAAAATTTTTGAAAAAACAAAACAAAAACAAAACATTTTTGATATTTCTTTTACAAGCAATATTTTTAATTTTGGCGAATATTAAAATGGGACTTAGTTAGTAGAGACATGAAGGAAAATAAAGTGCGGCATACATTGGAAATGGCGAAATAACAGTCTTAATTCCGTATGGACTGGGGCTAGTAAGAAGGAAATTTCCGTACAGAAATCATTGCCGGGTTGACGGAATTACTTGTTAGTACGAAAATCATCGCCAGGTCGACGAAAATCATTGCCAGGTCAACGAAATTACTAGTTTTAGTACGGTACAAGACATTTTAGTACGAAATTACTTGTTAGTACGAGGAGGACATTTTAGTACGGAATTACTTGTTAGTACGGGGAGGACATTTTAGTACGGACATACATTTTAGTACGGAACAATTTCGTACGGACACAAGCGCTAGAAAAAAAGAAAAAGCTGTACAATTCTGTACGGTCACGGTCTCAGGCATTTTAGTACTCGACAATTCCGTACGGACATAAACACCAGGAAAGAGAAAAGGCCGTACAATTTCGTACGGTCATTGGTGTCAAAAAAAAAAGAGGCAAAAGGGTCGTACGATGGCAAATTGGTCCATCCACAGGGAAAGAGAAAGGTTCATACGGTTTTGAATTGACAGATGTTTTGATTACTAGGTGCATATTCCGTACACCATTTCATCAGGGAAAGAAGTCGAAACATCCTGCAACTGTATAAGAGCAAAATTTGCCACGCCGTACACACTAAGGCAGTTGTACCCCAGGAAACAAAATTCAGTCGATGGAGCAGGCAACTAGAAGGTTGAAGAAATTAGATTGGCGAAGGAGGCTACAGGAATCCCAGAGAGGACAACACGGAAAGGATTCAATGGGTGATCAGCAGGATGCGAGCCAGGGGAAGGCTGTGGTGTAGGTTGCACGCATGCACAAAGTCACGCCAGACACTGTGACGTTTGAGGGACTAACTTGCAGTACATGTAGACAATGGTGGGAAACGGCCCTAACCCCAGCCGACATTGAGGTCAAAGTAGCCCTTGCCAAAGCACGCGTCCATGACGCAGTACAAATGCCCATCTTTTTTATTAAGGAATTTGAACCATGCTTGCTTACTATGATCAAAACCTATGATCCAGAGTTGCGTACATCGTCATTTAAGTTTCAGCATACAGATATCATAGTTTCTTTCAATCCGGATGATTTCGAGAGGGTTTTTGGCATCCCGGATACAGGGAGAAAGATTGACAAAAATGCAACGGAGATGTCCCAAGAATGGAAAACGCAACTGTTAAAAGAAATGTGTCGGGATGACTTGACGACAGCCGACTGGGCAAGGATTCTAGCACCGCAGGGCAGAGGGTTAAAGAAAACATTCCTGAAACCTGGCATCTAGCAGTGCTTGCTCGATTTGATGCAGAGTCGATTAATTGGCACAAGTAGGGCATCGGATGCAGTGGTACCTATGATTGCACTGATGCAGGGCCTGAAGAAAGGTACGGTATATGATTGGGCAAGTTTGTTATCAGATAGAGCCCACGATTTCCTGATGGTGAAGCACAAAGTTTTTTACATGCTGTACCATGCCATCGGGTTGTTTTTGGACTTCGTACAAGTACAGGTACTAGCCAATCTGAGAGGGTGGCGACCACGAGACTGCATTGATGCCTTACAGCCAACTATTTTCTATTGGATAGAGTTGGGCGCACTCGCGGCTGGTGGAGAGGGTCAGACCAGCAGGAAGAGAAGAAGGTAGGTCCCGGTGGTGGTGTCGGCCAGTGACACCGATTCAGGATAGGCAGAGAGTAGTGCAGACGAGAGTGTGGAGTACGAGGAGACATCGAGGTGTTCCGGAGGGGACACTACTTTCGGACTCTCGGAGCTGGCCGAAGTAGAGGTGGCGACAGGGACCCCTGGTACGGAAGAGGGCGACTGTGCAGTGTCTTTTGGCCAGGTACCACGTGGAACCCGCGGGCTGCTAGCAGGGGGTGTGGCACGACCTCCAGGAGAGGGGGTTCGGGCAGGGCAGTTGTTATTCACACTAGCATTCCTGCATGTGGACGGGGAATTGACACCACTTTCCTCGTTTGGGGTGACGACGGGAGTCCTTTCTGGGGTGGCCAATCCAGCATTCGGGCAGATGCATCCTTGTCCTATAATGCACACACCTGCAGTGACCACCACTCCTTGTATTCTAGTGTGCTCACCTGTCATAGAACAGGAAATAGGGACGGAAGGCATGGGGTAGGCAAAGGACAGTAAGGAAGCAGTGGAGGACACAGACACATGGTTGGACTGGTATGCCGCCCCACCCATAGTTCCGGTAGGGCCACCACCTGCTACACCTCGCCATCCTACACAGGCTGAGGTAGTTGATTTGGGGGAGCATCCTACGCAAGTAGAGGTTGTCGAGTTGGTGGAGCATCCTGCAAAGCTGGTTTTGCCCACTAGTGGCAAGGAGGAAATACCTTCACAGATGGGCCTTCAGTACGGAGGTGTAGGGAGGACCCAGCCTACTGCCGTAGCACAATTTTTTGTTGAGATGGAGGGGGCAGTTCAGCGGTTGGTAGCCTCCACAGTTGAGGACTCCATTGTTCAGCCAGCCTTGGAGAGCCTACGTGAGTTTGCTACTTCGGGGGTAGGAGAGGCATTCCGGAGGTGCTTTGAGGCACGAGGATGGCCGACCATAGACCTACCTGAGATGAGAGCAGAGTGGCAATGTCAGGAGGTGGTCGGAGAGAGTCGAGTGCAGACTTTGGTGAGACAGATTGAGGAGGCTGTGCGGGATGGCTATTACCGACTCCGGGAGACTCAGATCCAGGCAGATAGAGCTGCGGAATTGGCCGCTCGCATTCCGTCGTTGGAGACGGTGTTGTCCTCATTTTTGTTTTAAAAAATGAAGGACCATTACATGAAAAATTTGTGAAAAAATAAAAAATTTTACTCTATGGCACGCTTCCCGACACAGAATTTCGACTAATCTTTGGACTGGCTTAATCCTTAGTCCATCCTCGAACTACGTTTCGAATTTCGTCAAATTTTGGGTTCGTTTGCTATGTCTTTCCTTCAATTTCGGATTTTAAAATCTCGACTGTAGGTGGAGAATTTTCTTCAAACTGCAAGTTTTAATGATATTCATTGTTTTGGTCTTTGTAGGGGAATTTTTGACTTATTACATGTGCACTTTTATTTAAAAGATGTTACTTGTAATTTGTTTTAAATTTCCCCTTTGTTGTTTTTATTTTTTTTATTGTTTTTAGTCTTGTTTAGTTAAAATAGGGATTTTTTGGCTCAATTACAAGTAAACTTGCAGTTTGGTCTAAAAACCCCTATTTTAATGGTTTTCACATGTAATAGGGATTTTAAATCCCCATTACATATGTGCAAGTAACTTATAACTTGTTGTAGGGGTTTTATTTCCCCTTTACAAGTGCATAAAACTTGCATCTCCCTCCAAAAATCCCAATTTTGCCTTGTAAGTGAAAAAGTGACAATTTAAAACTTGCACTTTGGTCTAAAAAACCCGATTTTGCTTATAAAGTGCATTTTTGACATTTTAAACTTGCTATTTGGTCAAAAAATCCCGATTTTGCCTAACATGTTGAAAAAGTGAAATTTTAAACTTGTTATATCCTCCAAAAAACCCGATTTTCATTGTTTCATGCATTTTAAACTTGCTATTTGTTCCAAAAAACCCGAATTGCAAAGAAAAATGTTTTTTTTTGAGGATTTTAAGGAAATTTTTGTGGTGATTTTTTGGGAGATAGAAGGCATTTTGGATTCCTTCCTATTTCCATGCATTTTCAAACACCTTTCATGCCACATGGAGGTTAAGTTTGCTGTTTTTTTTGGTTTATAACAGCAGCCACGTTTTTTCAAAAAACCACGTTTTTTCAAAAAACCACGTTTTTTCAAAAAACCACGTTTTTTCAAAAAACCACGTTTTTTTGCCATTTGGAATGCCACAAATCAGCAATGTTATGAATTGTTTTGGCTTGGTATGCTAAGGTATTGAGGTTAGAAAGAGTCTTGGCCATTTTTCATGCCATTTCTCATGCATTTGCTGCCACATTTTTCAGTTTTGGGCATTTTTTCAAAAACGTGGCTAGGGTTTTGGAATACAGTTAATTTCTTTTTAAGAGATATTCTTCTTTATTTCAAAGATTGATTATCTTTTGGAGAGGCATTTTCAGATTGGAGCAAGGTAAGATTTCTTTTCTTCTTGTTTCATTTTTCTTGTTTTCTTGTTTTGTTGTTTTTCCTTTCTAGTTGTAAATTTGGACCAGTGCCGAGATCTGCACATCTCCAAGCTGCAAACAAGAAGGGCACTACAACATGGAACAAGAATGTGCTTGAAGGTGAATAGAGGGAACTTATTGGCTTCTCTAGAGATGTCACCCTTTTTATGGTATCATTTAAGGTCAGCCTATAGGTGGATAAGAGCTATGAAGAGATCAATGACTTTGTTGCTGATGGTACTTTTTTCGCTGATAAGGACGTGGTTGATGAATTTGAGTATTAAATTCTGGAAATCACCCCTAGTTTGTCCTCTATGTTCTTGTCAAAGATGACAGTTTTGATGGTGAAGGATACCTGATTAAAGAGAAGGTAAAAAACCTGCTGATGTTTATAATGGTGAGAGTTCTGAATCTGATAACAGTGTTGAGTCAGTTCCTAGTCACAGTCTTACACCAATAAGTGCTTACCCTGAATGGTGGGTGCACGATTGCATTGATCGCCATACTAAATGCATCGAAGAAAAGTTGGTCAAGTTTCTTGATTTCTTGGACAATAAATTTGCAGAAAACAAGATGTCAAGTCCTTTGGGGCTTTTTTCACTTCCCTTTATATTGTGTTTTTTGAAAGCTGCTGTTGTTCTTTTGTTGAACTGAATTCCTGTAAGCTATTTTGATAATTATGCTTTCATGTGATGATATTGTAGTTGTCCCTCTATAATAAGATCTCTTGTATTATGGCAATGAACTCTTACTGAGCAATTTTGTACTGTGGTTTAGATTTGTGTGGCTTGACAGCTTGACTTAGTTTCATTCATTATATAGCTGCTGGCGAATCATATTTGTAACCCAATATTTAAAAAAGACGTTTCTAATTGGCAGCATTTTTTTTTATCTCTTGTGGCTAAGAGGAGTATCTTCCTCTTTCAAAGGAACTGTTGCTAGAAAGTATGTGTCGTGGCCATGATTGGGATGGTAGTTGACCCTATTGTTGGATTTTTTAATTGAGATCTTTACTGTGACAAAGTATGAGACTCTGAAGTGGACATTTGTAATGTCCCCTTCTCCACAGTGATTAGTTCAGTTGGCTGTTAGCCCATTTCGGAGGCCCGTAGGCTAGTCAGGAGCAAAAATTAGGGTTTCCTATTTTCTAGGAGGATTCTTTGGTGCTTTTAGGGGGTGTATGTGGGAGTTTGACAGTTTGGGTTCTGGATTCCTTCTGGGTTTTCAGAGAGCTTCAAGATGGTTTGACATGCATTTGCATCGGGTGACTTTTTTCGGACTTACTATTTTTAGTAAGTGCGACGGCTACTCAGAATGTGGTTAAAATCACTTTGGAAACACTTACTATTTTTAGCAGTATGCTTTTTTTAGTAAGTACTATTTTTAGCAAGATGTTAGCAGGCTTGTTCAGATGGCTATTTCCGGCAAGTCAGTTTGAGCAGTTGGTCTTCCAAGCATTTTTTGTGCTATTCTTGGCAAGGGTTCTTCAGCTCAGTTGAGTGACTATTTCTGGCAGGGCAATTCTCTCAGCTTGTTTCCCCATATCCTTGGAGCTTGTTTTGGCAGGTTTAGTATTTGATGAAAAATGATGTTTTAAATTAAATTATAACTTAAGGCAAAGGTTGGACGATTTATTTTAAAGGGATTGCTTATGTTATATTGATATCTAAGTCATTTCCTTAATTATAGATTGGGCGATTTATTATTGAGGAAAAATACTTTATAAAGTGAAATATTAATGAGGCAAGATGGACGCCTTATGGAGAAATAAGTTAATTTTATAATATATTTCACTTATCTACCTTGGATGCCACATTATGATTTTATTGTCATTTTTATAAAAGTATATTTGCTCCTATGAGAAGGTTGATTTGGAGAAAGGAGAAATGAAATGTAATTTCAAAATAATGTGAAGTGAATGTGCATTTGGGTTTGGCGTTCATTTGGAGGGAATGTGAATTTGAATTTGGAGACACAAAGTCTATAAATAAGAGTGTTGGGCTCTTGTTTTTGGTATCCAAGAATTTTTCAAATGAAATGTTGCCGAAATGCAGAGTGAAAGCTTCGGGGAATGCTTACCTCCTAGCCATAGCTTGATTTCTTGCTTGCAATATAGCAACTAGTCAAGCCAGAGATTGCTCTTCATTCAGAGGAGTGGATTGAAGATAATGTTGCAGATTTATATATTAGATTTCTGATTTTTGGGAGTGCTATAGTGTGTTCTTGTTGCTAGTCGCAGAGTGTGCTGAAGTGGATTTTGGGTTGCAGGTCTCAGTGTGTCATTCTCCTCGTTCCGGGTATTTCATCTATCTTTCTTTATGGTTTAGGCGATTGTTTTTGCAAGTTTATAGAGCTTAAAATGTTGTTTTGGATTTTATTTTTGCAAAATCGTACCTTAGCTGGCCGTACCATGTGGCTGAGTGCTTTGGAATGCATGCATAAATTATTGGTGTCTGTTTGCCATGTTTTGTTGTCCTAGGAATGATCGCCTACCTCCTAGTGATCATTTGCTTTGAGTTTCGTGTCATTTGGTTAAGAATTGGGTGAGTTGTGAGTGTTTTAGTGGGATTTGGTGTTGCTGGTCTGTGTGTTTTCAACATGCTGGGAGTATATCAGAATTAGAGTTTTTGGTGTTTGGAGTTGGTTTTGGGGTGTGTGAGTTCATTGGTGTGAAGAGAAAGGATTTGGTTTCATTTGCAATTGTTGGTCATGTTATTGTACTTAGTTCATCACTCTTATATGCTATGATTCATATTGTAATGCTGGTTAGTAGTACTAACACCAACATTTTGGCTTTTTGCTGTCCCATTGCATAAGTGGAAGAGGCTGGCTTAGCCGCCTACCTTAGATTAGCAATATTTCTTATATTCAGAAATCTTTGTAATGAATTGTAAAGCTGGTTAGTAGTACTAACAGCTATCTTTCTGATTTCTTATTTGGTTCCCACTGCATAAGTGGAAGAGGCTGGCTTAGCCGCCTATCTTGAGTTTGTAATACTGTCCTCTCGCTGCATAAGCGGTTGAGTTGATCGTAATCTCATTTTCAGCCCTCCCACTGAATAAGCAGTGGAGTTGATTGCTATTTCATTTCTAGTCCTTTTGCTGCATGAGCGGTAGAGTGATTGTTCTTCAGTTTCTTGCATCATCCTTGGCTGGTGATTTTTAATATTCTCCATATTCCGTTGAAAAGTGGAAGGGGATGGCTTGCCGCCCAAGCATTGTATTATTTCCAGTTATTTGAAGCTAATGATCGCCTCAACACCGTTTGCTCTCACCTTCCCATATTGGGCTCTCGGTGATCAAAAAGTGAAAGGGTTACTTTCAGCATTTCCTTTCTGCGCAAGTTTGATTATTCTAACCTTAACGGGTGAATCTTGTTGTGTTAAAAATAAAAAAAAGTAAGGGGATATTACAACATTTTATTCTCTAGGGAATAAGCTATTTGATGTAGAGTAGGATCAAGTAATGGTTCTTCAACAAAGGGGGGATCCTACCGATACCCATGTGGTCACTCTATTATGATTTGAGATTGTTACATAATCTAAGAATAAGTCAGATATTTTATATTCAGAAATTAAGAGCATATCTAGATTAGCTGGAGAACTCCCAATCAATTTTTTTGAAAAATATAAGCTTCAATTTCTTTGATCACCTCCTTAAGTTCTATAATGATTATTTTGCAATTCACACTCTTTGAATATTATAACCATGTAGAGTAGGAGTGATATATAGTTGTCTTCTGAGTCGAGGCTTTTTTAATTGTTGTTTAACAGGATGCTGTAGTCTCCTTTCCATTGTACAGTGAAGCTATCAAATTTTTCAATCACCAAGACAACATGATCTGCATAGCCGTACGCGCGTTGACACTTAGCATATATCGTGGTAATGAAATTTTCAATCTTTAATGTGAATTGTGTTTATTTTGTCTTTTGTAAATTCTCTTATTGCTTTCATTCCTCATTTGTTCATTTGTTTGTACCTCAAAGATACATGAACATTTTTGAAGAATAGGTTGATGGGGTTTTCTGATTGTTTTTTATGGTTGCAGTGAATGACCATAGTGTCAATAAATTTATCACAACCCATCCACTGTCAGAATATTTCTCAGATTTGGTGAAACACCTAAAGCAAAATACTTTCAAATTAGATGCTCTTGTTGTTAGAGCGGCACAGTGAGCATCTGAACCATTTTCTTGCAGTATGATCTGTTTGGTCAAATGGAGAAAGAAAAAAATCCTGTTTACATTTTGAAGTGTAATTATTAAGTCCTTTTTAAATTTACAATTGATTAACTTGCTGATGCAGGATTGATGATGCTTCCGATATTAAAAAAATGCTGGTTTCAACAATTGAAGAAATTGATGATGACCTTTATTATTTAAGTGACATACTTTGTGCCAGTGTTTCTGATTTGAGTGGACCGGTGACACACAACTTATTGCATACATTGGTTTTTCCAATGTTACTACCATCCCTTCATTTATCCCACTCCAATGTAAGTTGTATAATGAACTAGCTTTTCTTAGAATGATTAAACTTATGGACTTCTTGCCCCACTGCATTTAAATTTATAATTTTGGATCGTCTGAGTGTTATAATGATTAGGTAGCTGGGTTCTCACCTTCTACCATTTTGTAATCCAAAATTTTTCTTGTAACAATTCCTGGTTTCCAAAATTCTCATCCCTTACCTAGCTTATTTGTTATTTACTTCAGAGCATGCAGATAAGGGCTACCACATCTTTATACATTCTCTCCCGTCTCCTCCAAGTAGTCAATAGCAAAGAAGTAGCGAATACTATTAGTGCTGCTTTTCTCTGTCCACCGAGGGTGGCTACTACAAGTTTCAACTGTGAGTGTGACAAACATGAGAGTAAAAAATCAGTTTTAGCATCTGGAATTCCTATGGTTAACATTAATAGGCAAACAGAGGAGCAGGCTTCTGGAATTTCTGTGGTTAACACTAATACCGAAACAAAGGAGCAGGCATCTGGCATTTCTATGGTTAACATTAATACCCACTCAATAGATCAAGAAGATCAACACATGGTTGTTAAGCCTTTTAAAGAACCATGTATAAATGTTGGGCTTTTGGAGGAAAGTGAAAAGGATAGAAAATCAAATGTAAGGTAAGTTTATAACTTGCAGCTTTCCTAACATGCTAAATGACAAATTTGTGCTTATTTTTGAAAGTAAGTAGAAGAAAATATTGAAGGTAGTTGTGTTGATTTGTAATGATTGTGGCTTACACTTACAAGTGTTTTTAAATGCTTTGTATGTATTCATGCCTTACATTTTCAAAATCTGTATTGATGAAAATTAAAATAATTTATTTATGTATAATTTTATTATCAATTTGACTTGGTGCGCTTCATTTGCCTTACCCTTGAGCATGTTTTTTCTTATATCTGGTCTCATTTCACAAGCAGCTCAATACTTCCATCGTTTGTTTCTTATGAGAACTATAAACTGGTGCTGGCATCTTTGAGCTTGCTAGTTCTCCTATTGGAAAATAAAGGTATTATTTATATTTTGCCATTGATAGTAAGACGTTTTTGTCAAAGTGATGACAAATGTTAATGTGCTAAATGAAATATCAGTGCTTGTTTGCAAACTTTTATTATTGTATTCTTCTTTACCCAGAGCTAAAAAATTCACTGCTGGAGGCATTAGGAATTCTTCCTCCCAAGATGCAATGTCAGAAACTATCAGAAGTAAGTGTTCTTTTGAAATTTCAAGCTTTTCTATTTATGTTTTAGTTGGTGTTTGTTCAAAGATGTCTTATTTGTCTACATACATTTTAGTTGGACTTAAATATATCTCTAGTGGACAAGTAATCCTTTATCATCTATTATTTGATTGTATATAATACATACGATGTACAGTAGCAAATATAATAATTTCAAGTGTAACATATATGTTCAAACTTGACAGATGTTGGTATGTCCCTTTTGTTAGAAGATTGATGATTCAAATAATGAGAAAATCATCCATGAGAAACACATAGGAATACGTGCACACTTATTTGTTAATGTTCAAGGAGTTCCAATGGTTGTAGTTGTTATAACTTATATTGTGTAAGTTAATTAGAAATAATTAACATGTTAAAAGTCTTTATAAGTATTAAATACATGCCATTAAATCTAACATCCCCCCCTTCTCTTTCCCTCTCCTAAAGACCAAACTAGAGGTAATCCTTAATTTGTCCCAAAATTTGAAAAGGGAGTAGAACCAAGAAGTTTAGTCATTTTACTAGACTGCCCCTGAGATGTGACGTTGGAGAGAGAAATGTTACCAATATTGGCCATGTGTTGAATGTAGTGATGATGAACCTCAATCTGTTTGGTGTGAAAATGATAAACTAGATTCTTCACCAACTTTAAAATAGTCTAATTGTCATAAAAATGTGGAGTTGGTGTAGTGTGACGAAGTTGGAGATCACATATAACTCAATAGAGCCATAGTTTGTTGAAGCATATTATATTAAAATTCGATGCTTGAACCAAGGAGAAAATATAGCCAGTGATTGTTCTTCTACTATCAATGTATCTGAACCAATCACAGTTTGTAAAGCCTATCAATCTAAAAGCCGCTGTTCTTTGATAGAGCAGGCCAAAGTGAAGAGTGCCATTGACATATCCTTACACATGTTTTGATGCCTACCAATGAACAAAATTTAATTGTGCCAAAAGCTGAAAGAGATAACTAACAACAAAATAAAGATTCGGTTATATGGATGTAAGATATGTCCAATCTCCCACCAATTGTGTGTAGAGTTATTGTTAGAAATTAGGGTCTTAGGATACTAATCATTATAAACAAGATCATAAAATAAATGAAATGAGAATAATACATGCATAAATGTACACATTACACAAGATATACATGGGGAAAACCCTTTCGGGTAAAAAACCCCATAAAGCATCATTTTATTAAAACACTTACAAATATAGTCTATCATAAAATAGACTCGAACCTGGGACACTCCTCCAATACTTCCACATGGCCAATAATACCTCATATGCATAGTGATACAACTCACCATAAAGCTCCAAATTCTCACCACTCCCAATCGAGAGAGAACCCCCTTAAATATAGGAGGAAGGGTGGCTTCACTAGTCACACCTTTTCAATAGCCCCCACTCATAAATAATTAATAATCTAATAGTTATTAGATTATAATTATTTCAAATGGGATATGCTTATAAAGCATATAATATATAAGATTTTATAACCTTATATTAGAACATTATATATAAATATTATAAGGATGTGATCCCTAATAACATTATGTTCCAACACTCCCCCTTAATGTTAATAGGGGATCGCATGTCTATAAAAGAAAAAATGAAGTAGCCCAGTAATGTAGGTCTTCTTTGATAGTGATAAATAGGGACACAAATATATGCCAACATGAAGATCATGCATCCCGGACTACATGAAAGTCATCTTGTCATAATTTATAATCCTAGTGTTTTAAAAATGATGCTATGAGGTCTTAAAAATTTATATTGGAGCCACGGTCTCCTCAAATTATCCTCTCCCCAGGTTCATTACATAGTGCCCGTAGCACTTAGTACAATGCTTTCACAAGTGGAAGATTTACAAGGAGAAGAATTTACAATATGCCCGTAGGACTTAAGCACAAATGTGCCTATAGGACTTACTAATGCCTACCTGCAGTATTTAAAATAAAAAAGGACTTACATATGCCTATCTGTAGGCTTAAAGGACTTACTAATGCCTATATAGGTCCTATTTCATACTTATTAGGACATATGCCTACCCGTAGGATTTAAAACTAGGATTTAGCCACTAGGTGGTGTCATTGACATGCACACTCCCCCTCAATGGCATCACCTAAGGCCAAGCATTATTTGAATTTGGAGCATATAATGCCTAAAGGTCTTATGTCTATTAGGTCTTACATCTAGGATTTAGCCACTAGGTGGTGTCATGTACACTCCCCCTTAACGGCTTCACCTAAAGCCAATCACTGCATAGAGGATTTCAAAGTGATGGCTAAAATTTCAATATATAGCATGTACCCATGATGTTCAAAGTTTCTTTATTATAGAATGATTTCACTTGAGTGAGGTGCCCATGATCTTCAAGGTGCCTTTATTATAGAATGCTTTCACTTGAGTGAGGTGCCCATGATCTTCAATGTTCATTTTGATCTTTAGAAATGATATTCTCTAGAAAGAGTAAAGTAACTTCAAGTAATGTGGTACTTTCATATGTATCCAAATGGAACTCTTCCATAAATCTTCAAGGCCATATTGATTCTTCAAGAGCTACATTCATATTTTGCCCATTTGATTCAAAGACACATAGAAGATAGTCTTATTATCAAAGTATTGTACCATCCATGTAATAGTACTTGCACCATATGTTTTGAAGGCATAACCTCACCATAGAAGAAACAATATAGTTAGTAACATAGTAATCAACTTCATTTTTGGTGCAAAGAAAGAACATAATATTATTTTTTTGTCATTTGTCAAAGATCATATAATATTCCTCATAAATGTAAAATATAGTCCAATAATTTGTAGCAAGGAAATCAACATACATTTTCATGAGAATAAGCATGAATAATTAGTTGTCTTGTTTAAAACATAGACATACTATTACATATAGTAATGATCCATTAAAAAAATTAGGCAACGGGTGAGCTATCCTTTCCAAGTTTGCTCCCCAGACAGTTTATAAGGTCGGTAGCCACCCATTATAATAAGGTCCATTAAAATCAAGAAGTATTAGAGGGTTTTTTCAATACATGATATTATAAAAAAAATGTGAAATAAAGGTAAATATTTTACCCCTTATCATATTTAATCTTATAGTCAATTAACAATTAATGAGATATCATGTTATCTTTTTATTTAATGTGGTTACAAATTTTGAGAAACTTTCACACTCCAATAGTAAAATGGGGGCAAGCTTAAGTCTTAACTTTTTCCTTTTGAAGAATATTTCCTGGATTTTTAAGTTGTAAGATTAAGAGACTCCCTCTTGCAATTGGGCCTCTTCTTATTTCCCATATATTGACCATAAGCCTTTCCTTGTTAGGTATGTGATAGTCATCAATAGTGCAATTTTATCTAGATCCATGGGGCAAAATCAATGTGATTAAAGTGCCTTTTTACCCACATATTGCAAGAATTTCATATTTACTATATAGAAATAGATGCTTCTTAAGGCTTGCACACACAAGAATACTAGTTCCTTGAAAATAATTTACAATTATATTTAATAGCATGAAGTTGGAACTTAAGTTAATTACCAACTATGTTTATATAATCCATATTGTAAACATTCTCTTGTAGGTGCTATCTAAGATCATGCTCCAATTTAAATTACCAAGTAACCTCACATGTTCATATATCATGATTAGGAGTGTAGACCAATATTTTATTGAACATGAAGTTAAAAACTATAAAATTTTTTTATAAAATTTTGAAATGAAAAATATTGTCACTTCTCATTAAGGAGGTACATGACCAGCTATCAAAGATGAGAAATTATTTTGACATGGTGAGAGTGCAAGAATGATCTCAATATATTACCCATCCATTGTATCCATTGCCACATGGCCACTGTGGTCATTATTGTCACCCTTGTCCTCGTGCTTCTCCAAAAAACTGTTATAAAAAAATGATCCCTTGCCAGCCAAAGGTCTAATACACATTTTAAACTAGATATTACTCAACCAATAAATTGATCTTATCTAATATTTTAGGAAGGTAATGATCAAAAGTTTTGTTGTTTATGGATGGGTTGGTTGTCTTTAGCTCCCTAGTCTTAGGAATCATTTCTATTGCTTCAACAATGGTGATGTATTCAAAATATTAAAATAGCAATATGATCACGTTAGAGAGGCATACGATTGGGGAAGGATTCAAAATGAGACATACCCTGCCATCTTAACATGAATTGTTCTTGATTACGACATGGTTGAGGCATAAATCATTGAATGATTTCGACTTTGTTTGTAGTTCCATAGGCAACAATTTTTCCATAACTCTGATTTTTTTTATATAGACAGTGTTACCATCCGATCTGAAAGGAATGTGTTTGTCTTGAAACAAGATGAACAAAGGCTTAATAAAGGTTATTAGCACCCAAAATGTAGAACTTTTTTATATTAGTTATTGGTGGCTCGATAAGATTCTTGAGTGACAGAGCATGGATGCGCACAAAATTTGAAATAAGTTTGCATGGATAAGAATATCTATGCAATAACTTTTTTTAACACTACACATTGTACTATCAAAAAAGTGAAAATCCATACTCATGCAGATTGACAAATAAATGAAGTTTCCTACCTAGAATATGTGTGCGTTACTTGGTGCTTCTAGGATTATCATAAAACTGTAAAAGATGATCACTCACCATAAATAATAATAGCCTTCGGGAAAATGGTAGCATGAAGGAGGACATAGAGAGCATGGTCGGGGTGTTTCTCGGACAAAAGACTTCGATAGAGGCAAGCATTAATTAGTGGAAGTCGACTGATATAAATAGAGGTTTGAATTTGCAGGGCAATTGAAGTGTTTGACATAATTTTTCAATGAGATCTAATTGCATGGTTTGAACAAAATATATTTATGGAAATGCTTCATTAGTGCAAATGTTAAATCCACATTTTTTAACGTCATGCAAGATGTAAGTGAACTGTTTGAAAGAATTCCTCAATTAGATTATATCTCATGGACTGCGATGATAGCTGGATAGGTACAAAATAAATGAATTTGATCTCCCTATATAGGGAGTGTGAGAAAGGAGATGTGTTGACGTGTCTAAAGTCGCATTGCTGCAAACTCCATACGGCCAACGCAGAATAGAATATACTTGCCAAGTATCCTATCCTCTCTTGAGATAAGGAAATCCCTAATGCTATTTCTCATGTTTGATCAAAAAGGACGACCTCAAGGTTTCGTTTGTCAGGTCTTGACTGCAGGATTACTCAGTGGTTTGATGTGTTTTTGCTAGAAACACAAGGGGACTTATGGTGAAATAGGCAATTGCTAGATGAGTTCCCTAGAACTTTAATAGTCTCGCTTATCGAATGGTTTAAGTTGGGTTGATACTGTTTTCGGCAGGACTGCAGATTCTCTTGGTAAAAAAAGGGGAAAAAGGAGAGATAGGGAGAGAGAGGTACAGAAAATCTAAGTTATTTAACTAAGATAGCAGATTCGGTAAACAGACAGACACCTCCAAATAACTAGATTAAGCATTACCAGCCATTTAAGCACAATACTTGCATCAATCTAGTGCGATCTTCAAGGGAGAATTGAGTTTTCATGTTATTAAATAGAACATCATAACTTTAACATTCATTCAGTGAGCATTCAATAACCGAACTAAGCATATGAAGGGTTCAGATTAGCCATGTAGAAGGAAAGACAATCAGCCATTCCCTAATGGTATGAACAAAAGGATTCTATCAGATGTTTATCTAGAAAATGCTATATAAAGGAAAGAAAAATAATTGAAAATTCTAAATTAATGAAGGAGACCATGCATTCACAAGGAAACTTGAAACAGTCTTAACTTTGCATTAAATCCTGTAAATTTCGCCAGAGCTTCAATAACAATCCATGAACTTCTTACAAAATGAGGGGAAACCAGTCCCCTTAAATAGGCTTAAAAAATGGATGAATGGCGAAGATCTAATCTAAACAAGAGGCCCAGATTCATCCTTACAAAAGAGTACCCATACCCATAAATGGAGGGTAAATATCAGCAACTACCCCCAAAGGGAGTAATAACTACCCAAAAAGGTAATTAAAACATATCCAAAATAATTCAAAAAGTGCACATGCAGAAAGTTTACATTTAGTTGACTTGGAAGTCAAATATGACCCTGTTGTGACCTTTTCACACATCGCCCCATTGCTAACGGGGACCCCCTCTTTTCCAGCTTCCTGCATTGTTAGGTTAGGGTTTTGGCTGCTTAGTGGGCAATTTTGCGTTTCCCATGCCCGAGTCTCGGAATTTTGATCATGCCTAGTGCCGTCTAGGGTTTTTGAAGTGTTAGGATCAAGTTGCAAAAAATGATATTTTTAATGATCCTAAGCTTTGCTAAGTGTTAGACCTATTGAACATTAACGTGTTTTTAAACATGCGCATCAGTGATTCTAAAGTGCCAAGATATTCACAGACCTTTTGGAGTTGTTTTCTCGCTCCTAAGGTAATATTTAAGTTGGTTTCACACTTTATTCCAATATTTTCCTAGCATTTCGCTCATATTTATGGAAAATTAGTATAAGTCCAGTCAAATTTAGAGTCGCTGAGTGATTTTGAGTGGTTAAAATGATAAAATCCTAAGGGAAATCCTTATTCCAAGGGTTAAAGGGTCAAAATCCATGCTAGAGGTGTTTTTCCCCTCACATTCCAGACTACCCAACCCATTCCCCCATTCAAAATCCATACTACACATGGGTTTCCCCTGAAATCCATACTGGCCACTAATTTCCCCCATTGTTTATCCACACCTAGGTCGAATTTCCCCTGGAAGTGCTAAAATTTGGCTAAGTGTCAGGATTTATTCAGACTGCCATCGAATTTCCCCTGGGAGTGCGGACTGGAGTGCAAGGATAATTCCATGCCTGGGTCGATTTTCCACCAGGATTTTTGTGACAACTAAGTGAGGATTTTTGTCCGGATTTTTATCCAGATAGGGATCGATTTTCTCCTGAGCATTTTTGTAAGGATTTTTGTTCGGATTTTTGTCCAGACAAGGATCGATTTTCCACTGGGAACATTATGAAGAGTTTTGAGTCCGGATTTTTATCCAGACTGAGGTCGATTTTCCACCAGGGAGATTTTTTTCAAGTTAAGTGAGTTTTAAGTGTGGATTTTTGTCCAGACACCCATCGAATTTCCCCTGGGGGGGTGATTTTTGCAAAATGAGTGCATTTTTGTCTAGATTTTTGTCCAAATTCATATCGATTTTCCCCTGGGATGGTATTTATGTGCATTTTGATGAAGTTGAGCATGGATTTTTGTCCAAGCATGGGTCGAATTTCCCCTATGGGGCGAATTTTGACACTTATGTGATTTTTGAAGGGATTTTTCAATCCCAACTGATAGCGATTTTCCCCTGGAGGCTTTATTTTGGATTTAAATTGAAATATTTTAATAAATAAGCCCCATTTTGATTGCTTTTAAATAATTATTAATGATTATTTAAAATTTAAAAGCAAAATTAAATAACTTGCAATAATTATTAAATGTTTGAACCTTCTAGAAGCAAGTTAGGGTTTCACCAAGCAAGTATTTATACAAGTGTTTTTTATCCCACATTGCTTGTGTGGTGAAAGTGAAAGATGAAAGCAAGTATATGAGAGGAACTTCAGCATTATTTTATTATTAGTGTCTCCATGAAAGCGATTTTTCTCCAAGTTGGGCAAATTTTTAGCAAGTCGTTTTTGTGAAGTGTGGGATTGAGGATTTATTTTCCTCCATTTTTTCCAGCTTGCTGATCTATTCCTCCTTGGCTGCCATTAAAGACCAGTTTCAGATTTTCGATTTTGCTAAGTTTGGCGATTTTTTTCCAAATTTAGCATTTTTTGGTGAAGTTGGCAAATTCATGATTGGAGACTTGGGCGATTTTCCTCCACCATTTGTGCTTGCTGTTCAGACCTTCATTGCTGCAGATTGCTGCCATTAACAACAATTTTCAGAATTTTGAAAATTTCAATTTTTGCTAAGGAAGGCGATTTTTTTGTATTTGGGGTATCCAACCCCAACTTGGGCGATTTTTCCAGATTGCTGCCATCCTTCATTGTTGCAGATCAAGGCTGCCATTGACATCAAATTTTCAGAATTCCATTTTGGCGCTAGACTTGGGAAATTTCGATTTTGTTTAGGAGGTGTTTTGGTGCCATGTTTTGATGATTTTCATGCATGTTTTGTGGCTGCCATCACTTCCAGCCTGCTGATTCGCTTCAGATCTGAGGTTTGCTTCAAATTTTGACCTCCATTAATGGCTGCCATTAATTTTCAGACTTAAGTTTTTATTGCCCAGCCAATTCCAACTTAAATATTTAGCATTCGGAGGTGTTTTATGGAGTTTTCTATGCATTTTTTAGACCATTTTATCGCTGTTGCAGATTTGAAACTCCATTGTTAGGCAATTGTCCTCATAAATTTTCATTTCCAGCCACCTAACCAATTTTGGCGAATTTGCTTGGGGCTGTTTCCTTAGCAATTTTTCATCATTTTCAGGGATTTAAACCACTTTGCAAGGTGCTGGTAAGTCTGAAGTATTCGATTTTCAGACTTGTCCTCAGAAAACTAATTTTTACCAGCCATACTTACACTCCAGAAAATGATTGTTTTCATCAATAAAACTGATTTTTATTGATTTCATGCACATTTTGAAGACTACAACATTTTTTTGAAAGTCTGATTTTTCAGGTTGTCTTCAGAATTTTGACCTCCATTGTTGACTGCGGAAGGTGTCTTCAGACATTCATTGTTTGAAAACACAACCTTTCACACTTTTCCTTAGTCACCACTTATCCGGTATACTCCTTTGCATTCTTTGCTTGCATATTTTCTAAGCATAAGGAGGTATAAATAAATTTTATGGAAGGCTTCCATGCCTTAGTGTTGTCACACTTTGAGCGTAATTGCTAAAACTTACCAAGTGTATGGATTATTTTCCTGACTTCATGCTTTAAATTAGCTAAATCTTTAGAAAGTCAGGAATTTTATTACGAATATTTTCCTAAGTCTAACTTCCAGCTTCAATCCAGTGCGATGTCAAATTCAGGATACAAGGAAAGGAAAGAGCTGCTGAAGACTGGATTTTATCCAGAGTTTAAGATTTCATCCAGATGGAAGGAGATCACTGATACCAACATGCATTTCACGGACTTCGACCAGATGCATCGTCGGATGTTCGGATCCAGAGATCAGGTTCCTTCTCCAGCATATGCGAATATTATGAAGAGTGGCATTTTCCATGCCGCTGGGTTTCTACAATCCATACAGTGCAGTGAGTTGATCCTGGAATGTGCATGATGTTACAATCCGCTCACAAGAATGATCAAGAGTCCCAAGGGTGTTGTCATCGCCTACCTTGCTGAGGATGCCATTGCTGAGGTGTTCGGAATTCCACGCAGTACAGACATGAAGGATGTGACCAAGGAAGATTATGCAGACAGATACACAAAGAAGATGGATGTATGCAAGAGTTTAATTAATAAAGAGTGGATGATTGCACTTAGGAATCATCATTCCAAGGCTCCCAAGACACTTATGTGCGTAGATTTTAAGGAGGAATATAGTGATTTGATATTCCTACTCAACAGAGTGATGGGAATGCCGCAGGGAGCAATATTTCATGGATGGATGTTCTACTTCATCCAGGATTGTCTTAGAGGAACACTAGTGAATTGGTTCAAGATCATAAGTGACAATCTGGATTTCCAACTGAGGAATGTAGAGTGGTCCAAGTCATTCGCCATGACTTCCTACCTGGTGTACTTGCTTGCACGATTTGTTTCATACAAAGGATTAATATGCAAAGGTGAAGTCGGGAATGGGCAAGGATAGTTTAAGAGTTATGAATGCTACCCCCATCTGAGTATGCACAGAATTGAAGACTATAAGAGAGTGAATGATGCATTCACTATGTACATCACATGGATGTTGCAGGGCGGAATCCACAGAAGATTGTCCAAGGAGGCAACAGAGTTAATAGAGAAATATGGATCGTGGTATATACAGTTTCCCACTTTCACATACCTCAGGATTCATGGGTTTCAATCTGAACCCTACAGACTTCCTAGGTATCCAACTGACAGAATGATATTGTTGGAAGTGGTAAGACAGCTTCTAGAGTTTGATGATATCCAGAGAGAGAAGCACAGGACAAGAATGACATTCCCTATTTCAGTTGGGAAGACGTCAGAGGTCTGCCAATCCGCCATAGCTGCCAGCACTGCAGGAGAGGAGATTGCATTCTACAGATTTGCTACCTACAAGAAAAGAGAAAGATTCGATCCAGACAAGAAGGATGGAAGGATCAGAGGAGAGAAGTTCACGCATAAGGTTGACATAGAGGATTATTGGGCTAAAGCACTGCAGGAGAGGAGATTGCATTCTACAGATTTGCTACCTACAAGAAAAGAGAAAGATTCGATCCAGACAAGAAGGATGGAAGGATCAGAGGAGAGAAGTTCATGCATAAGGTTGACATAGAGGATTATTGGGCTAACTTGATGGACGAACAAGCAGCAAAGAGAAGAATGTGGTCCAGAATGTCAGTAGATTTCATGAGGAAGTGTGGACTTTTCCTCATTCTTGATCAGGTATTAAATGATAGAGATCATACACACCCACATTATGAGAATGAAATGAAGAAGGCAATCCTATTGCCAAATTGGTCAGAGTCAGAAGAGACTGACTTGAATGTATGGATGAGAGAAGTCTTGAATTTCTCCAATCTTGAATTTCTCCCGCACATGGGTAGATATGCAGATGGACAGATTAGTTGACATGGGTGTTCCCTTCACTTATGAAAGGATGAAGCCGGAAGAGTCTACTTCCGAGGATGATCAGAGGACTGTTAGTGATGTCAGGATTCATGCAGACGAAGAGAGTCAAGCTCCCAAGAGAAGGAAGAACATGCCTGGAGAAGTCAAGGCTAGAGGGAAGAAGATTGAGGATGTGAAGAAGAAACAGAAGACTATCAGTCCACTTATCATTCCTTCACCCCCTCCCAGTGTCTCATCAATCGAAGTGATTGAAGTAACAGAACAGAATAAAGAGACTCAACAGTGTTCCAACACAGGGATACTACCAAAGAATATTCAGGAGTACCATGCCACAGCAACATCTGCACCTCCTGATGAGAATAATGATCAGCCAGAATCCCCTACTGTCCTTTTGGAAGTTACTTTGGGAAATGAAGTATATGATTGGACTAAGGATAATCCTGATGATAATGAGGATGTTATCTCGGCATTGAAAGGACTTGATCGAGAAGTATGTCTTGATGATGGTATGGAAATGGCCGCTATCCCTGAATGGCTGAGAAGAAGCATGGAGAAAAGTAAACAAATGATAGATGTACAGCCTATTGATGATATTGATGACTACCTAGCTAGGAGTGCTAAGAGGAAGGAGCCCAAGAGAGCGGAGATTTTGTCGCACATAGCTAGAGATGAGACAGGAATGCGGATTGCGCAGATTGCTGCTCCTAGAGCCGGCGTGACAGCGGACACTGCTACCCCCATGGATTTCCAGATCACTTCAGTTGCCCTTGGTCGTCCATCCGCAGGGCAGGAATTTCAGGAGATTGGTGACAACCTCCAAGCAATCAATGCAAAGTTAGATACAACGATTGCGGAGAATGAAAGGTACAAAGAAGAAAATATTAGACTTAGACAGTATATTGCAGATACAAGGCGTGGAGATCCCACCCTTATTTCCCCTATTGCAGTTGACCATGGAATACATTCACACTGCGAGGTAGCGAGAGGTACACATTCAGAGGTGGAAAAGTGGATTGAAAGCACAAGGAAGTAGACAGATGATTTCCTTACTCAGTTTGTCCAAGCATATGATAAGACAACAACGCTTGTATTCAGAATTCAGTATTTGGAGGGAGTTTGGGAAGAATTCAGGCCTATCCAAGAGAAGACTATTCCACGCCTCCTGGCATTGAAGAAGGTTCCTAATTCCACCTTGGTCAGCGAGAACATTGTGCACAGTGGAGAGATATATAATTTCCATGGCTGGTATTGTGCACTAGCCTTGAAGAAATCAGCTTATGAGAACGCCCAATCGAGTTGTATGGAGATGGAAGGATTAATTCAAGACATTCAGATGAAAATCCTTGCCTCGATTGAAGAATTATTGGGTGTTGATGTTAGTGATGCTAGTGGTTTACACTTAGCCGAATTAAGAGACAAGATAAAATTTATGTATTTTTGCCAGTTGGACTCTTTGAAGAAGAGTCAGATAGATGACTTGGTCTCTTTGTTGATTCATGTTCATAATTCGCAGAAGCTTATGCCAGAATGGGAGAACACTTTGAATGCTTGCTCGGATTCATTGGATGTGATTGATTTATAGTAGGATACCTTGCTTAGCATTTCCATGGAAGAGTTAGATTCAGTATTGGCTAGATTCTTGGAATATGCTAGGAGAGAGAGAGATGCAGAAAGGAATCTTCTAGAAGATTCCCTATATGATGACTAGGTATCTTTTCATTGGGCCATATGTTGGTGGCACCATTTTTGATGTAACCCTAATTAGGGCAATTCTAGGGTTTTGTTGGCATGATCTCGGCCGTTGATCTTAGATCAATTTGGGCCATCCATTTTGTAAGAGACTCTATATATGCCCCTTTGTCTCTCATTTGTAAGAGAGTTTTTGTAGAATTGTTGGTATATGCTACAGCTATTTGAATCCTAATCATCATTCAATTGTTGGTGATTTTGCTCTTCAAATGTTGTATTTGCATTCATGGTTCTCAATTCCTCCAAGTTAGATTAGAATTTATTTTCATGTATGTTAGATTGAGTGGAAGATTTGTTGAATTCATTTGTGTGGAATCCTTAATCTATACCACTAGCCTCTTTCCGTTGGTAAGTGCGCCTTGTGTGGTCAACTGGAGTTTGAGTAAGCATAACTTCAACTATTATGCATCCGTTGACAAGCATCAACTTGGATGGTGTCTACATTT
Organism: Cryptomeria japonica; assembly: GCF_030272615.1. Classification (NCBI taxonomy): domain Eukaryota; kingdom Viridiplantae; phylum Streptophyta; class Pinopsida; order Cupressales; family Cupressaceae; genus Cryptomeria; species Cryptomeria japonica. The sequence goes on from NC_081415.1 coordinate 322,083,423, forward strand.
GATGGTAATAGTTTGAAAATCATTAAGTATACCTTAGATGATTGCACTAAGCTTGTGTCAATACCTGATTGTGAGACCTTGCCTGGTTTGATTCCATTAAATCCATTCATCATTTCCTACATTCCTAGGATTAGAATAGATTTCCTAAACCCTATCCTTTTTCCCCCTTTTTTAGTAAGAAGTAAATCCAGAGCCTTATTGATAAATCTTAAGTTGTCAGCACACCTATTCCGCATCATTCATGATAATCCAAACATTTGCGTAAGTCCCCAAAGTGAAACACAGTAATTCACATCAACCACTGAACTTACCCACTCGTCAAGACCTGACATGTAGAAACCTTGGAATCATTTTAGTTGATCTCATTCTTAGCATCTAAGGTGATTTTGTTCAAGAGAGGGTAAATTACTTTGGTAATTTATTCTGTATTGTTATGTGCATAAAAAACACATCAATAGACCCTTTGGCCAAAAAGTGCACTTTTCAAAATCAAAAGGAAAAAAGCACTTTAGGAGAGCACTTTTTCCTTTTCAGCTTCACATCCCTTTTCCAGGAAGTCATCCTTGCCGTGCAAATATTCTTGCCAAAGGTCCCGACCTGCTGCACGTTCCTCACGAACATACTGTTGGAACCTGAGGCACAATTGGAATAGCAAACTGAATGGAGGCATAGTAGGATGACGGATTTTATACCGCATGCCTTCAAGGTATTGGTCTACGTGCTTCAAACCATCTTTCCAGCTGGAACGATTACGCTCGAAGCACAACATGTCTGAATGGAATTGACCAGCAAAACTCAGGTCCCTAGCGGAATAGGTGATCCTATCCATCACTAGTCTTTCCTCCCAGTCCGACTGTATCACTTCATCGAACAGGTCATTTTACCATCCCGAGACCCTTGATCGGAGGATCGTCTTGCTGAGTTCTTGCATGCCTTTCAGAATTGTCTCGCATGCATCGTATTCTTTATTAGTGATTTCTCTTGTGTCATTCTTCATGGTGATAGTCCAGTACCATTCTTTGAAAATGCCGATATCATGGGGGTGCAGGATGTTGGAGAGTGTGGGGATCTGTGCCTGGGTCCAAAAGAGAGCTCTTACGAGGGGAAGAGTTGTGGAAGCCACTTCATGCATTCTGAGGGATTCCCTTTTTACCTCCAATAGTCTGACCAGGGTGGTCTTTCGATGGTGGGCCATTTCTTTTACTTCTTCGAGGATTCGTTCTCCCCTGCCTTTGATGCCTTGTATCCATTCCCTGATGGCCCTTGCAGTATCCCGTACTCCTTCAAATTTCATTGTGGTTCTTTGTGCCAATGCTGTCGAGGGAATGTGGGATTCAGAAGCATTGTGTAATGGCCTCAGGAGTTGATCAATGTACCCCTCGGCCTGCTCAGCACGAGCTTGATACATGTCCTTTTCGGTTGTTACTTCTTCAAGTTGCCTGAGTATGTTCTGCACTGAATCTTTGAATTCCTCCTTTTCCTGCTCCTTAGTGGCTCGTCCGATGGGGACAGTCGTGATGCTGTAATCTGCCAGTGTAATCTGATTTGCTGGCTTGTCTACAGGCGGGGTGGCGATGTGAAGAGTACGGTTCCTTTGCTCATCTTTGGTTATTCTGGAATATGCCTTGGGCTTTTCCTTCCCCTTGGCTTTAGCTTGATCTATATGTGAGAAGATGTCCTCCAAATCGATGGGTGGCTTTGTGGCGGCCTTGCGC